>NC_143393.1:40173959-40481093 GCF_980474605.1 Leiobunum rupestre | reverse complement strand
CTGTTGATACTCCTATGTAATGAGCTCATGATATCTGTTAGTGAATTCAAATTGAAGGCGAAATACTCTGAATCTCCATATAATTCCGCTCACGGCCAGGCCCCCAAAAGTGATTGCCTCAGTAAACGGAAGGAAACGAGAAAAGCACTTTAGCTGAAATCGTGGCTCGAATATTAAACAAATTTCGAAATTATAAGAAGAACGTCGTTTCTTTTTATAAAAAGCTTATGGAACTTCAAAGCGCCATCTCGTGATAAAAGAAACTTGACAGGGTGTTATATTAAATCCTGGACTCTTATTCCGTTAGAGAGGTTGAACGCCTAGCGTTTAAACTGGTACGCCTAGGTTCAATAAACCTTAAGAATCACGGCGATATCGAAGCATTAACTCTGACGTTAAAAACTATACGTGAAATCGTATTGCTTAAGCTTTATATTAGAGAGGTTTAGCGAACGCACGAATACGTGTAGGAGGAACTTGTAAGGGTGTGGACGTACGTTTGTGTCTACAGACTGTACTTTCTACAAGTTCTTTCTTAACGTGTCTAATATCCCGAACTGAATACGAAATTTGGGTTTAAAATGTCGTTTATCTTCGAGAGGAAAGATTAGGGTATATTTTACAATTAATTCTTACGCTAGAGGTCTCTTTTGAAATTGAGACCACTATATCGTGGTAAAATGGCAATTTAATGAAAGCACGGTCGTCCGCTTCCACGATTACACTATCGTTGCAGCGGGGTTTTTTTATCAAAGGTTTTAACAAAAGGTTGTGACGTTTTTACTATTCGTCATGGCTGCCATTTTAAATCTCTTCCTGATTACGTCATTATGTTGTTTTCAAAATGGACTATCAATCAAAAATTTCCAACCCCAAAAAATCTCTTTACATGGTTCGTAGATATAATGAAAACTTAGACAAATAACCTGCTGGACCCGAATATAGAACGCTCGCTTGCTTCTCTTAGAGCAGCACCGCCGGTAGAAGGACAAAGTAGAAATACATTCATGAGTAAACATTGTATTTTATTTTCTTAAATACCGGGATTTGTATTTGGGTCGAAAAGTTTCGCGATTATCTCGATAGGAGCGCTGGTTATTCAAATTGAAGAATTGGATTTTGGGTTTTGATTCTTGTCCAGTAGTAAATTTGTCTAACATGAGATGAGGCTGAAAGAATCGATTTCCCTGCCATCTATCGGGACTCTGAGCCCAAAATTCTCAACGAACCTTCACTAAAGCAGGAGATATTATTTACTCCTGGTTAGAGTTCTAGTTCGTTGGAGTTACTTGAGAAATATTTTTAGAAAACCACCCCAATTTTGTCATAACGCGTGTTAAACAATGAAATAATTGTAATAAAATCCATTGACGTAGTGAGTTGGTATTTTCCGGTTTTTCTTTGATTTAAGTTATATTTATTTATATGAAATTATTTTTTGAGTAAATATATGTATCACTTGCTTGTATCGGAAATTACCTTTTTCAATGTGGTTTGATTGAAATCTTTATTTAAATTAGATTCTTTAAAATTATTTTTATTTAAAATTATTTTTATTTAAAATTGATTTTTATTTAAAATTATTTTTTAATGAAAATTATTTTTATTTAAAATGATTTTTTAATTAAAATTATTTTTATTTAAATTTAATTTTATTAAAATTATATCTTAATTAAAATTAATTTTCATTTAAAATTATTTTTATTTTAATTTACTTTTATTAAAATTATTTCTTAATTAAAATCATTTTTTATTTAAAATTTATTTTTATTTAAAATTACTTAAATTATAGATATTTTTCTTGTAAAGGTTGGTTTTTTTATTTATAGTGATTTTTTGTTAAATTTTTTGAGCGCTTACTATTATTTAATGCAGTAACGTATTAAAATTTCGTGAATCTATATTTTGCCTGTAACAGTATCAAACTAAAATGAATGTTAATCTTAATTTAATTCCTTTTTGCGAATAGATAGGTTCATTTATTGCAGACAAATTTATTTATGTTTTTGGTGTATCGGTAACCAACCAAAATTTAAGTTAATATTAGCTTAATTTAAATAAATTTCCAATTTGGTTCGAACGATATCGTTCGTAAATCCATTGATTTAAATAAGGCCAACTTGATATCGTAAAGGGATCAATCAATATCAATATTCGAGAAAATTATGTGGGATAATGATAAGCGACCGAAATTGAAAAATTGGTTTTATCACCGAAGGTTCAATAAATTGATATTCTCTCTCATTTTCCTCAGTGCAATCTAGGAGCACGCTAACGCAGTGTTGTGTACAAATTTCATTGGACGAGCCTTTACGCTGACGCTGAACGTTTTACTGGCGGGGGGGGGGGAAGACAATTTCCGAATTTTCAGCAGGCGCTAAAGCGTCAAACCAATGAAAAATGTACGCAAGAAAATGCATGACTTTTGACGGGTTGCGTTCTCCTTGTGTGGGGTGTTGTGTTGGTTGCTCCTAGCCTACACTAACTATTACTTTTAGCCTCAACAAGCTTATAATAGGTCGTTTCTTTTCGCCGGTTCTCGGACTAAAAGTGTACTCTTTTTACCCTAAAACGTTTTCTTCGCCTGTTCCGGGGATGAGAATTACTCCGGCCCATAAACTATTCGCTTGTTCCGGAGTATTAGGGCTACTCTTTTTACTCCTTCTGAAAAGGAGGTGTAAAGGTGTAAATCGGAGTTTGTCGTCTGCTAGCCAGAATTTATCTGTTGAGAAGGCCACAGCCAGCCATTTTGGAACCTTTACGCTGAACGTTTTACGGGCGGGGGGAAGACAATTTCCGAATTGTCCCCTTCCGACGGCAGCAGGCGCTAAAGCGTCTAGCCAATGAAAACTGTACGCCAGAAAATGCACGACTTTTGACGGGTTGCGTTCTCCTTGTGTGGGGTGCTGCGTTTGTTGATATAGGTGTAATTATCTTAATCTATAAACTATAATGGTAAAATTCTGATTATTAGGTTCCGTTCAGTGCTAAACCTTCCCAGGGAAGCGAGACTGGTCAGTCTGGACCGCCTGAGGGCAGGGACAGAGTACGAGCTCTTCTTGTCCGCCGTTTCGTCCAAGGGGCTGCGAAATGATACCGCGCCCATCTACTTCACGGCGCCAGAGATCGTCAAAGGTCGGTTATATGTCTCCCCCACCACTTGCTCACACCTTAGAAACGACCTCACATTTTATAGGTCAAATAATATCGGAACAATATAATTTTATAATTGCGTTTCTCGTAAGTGTGCTATTTTACTAAAATTTTACTATAAGTAATTTATTTTACTAAGTTATTTGCGAAATCGAGGTTTAGTTCAGCGCAGAGCCCCCTGGTGGAATATGCTTTTACCAAGGAGGGTAATATCCGACTCACGAGGAGACTACCCGAGGTGATAATCACCGATTTTGTTGAAACTAGGTGGTTATGTAGACCTTATGGTAACATGAAATTTCACCAAGGGAATAGTTGCAATGGGCATTAGTTTTTCAATGGCAACCGAAAATGTTTTGACAACACAGTGTGTATATTGTCCCATTGGAAATAACAATTGATCAATTTTTACATATTTTGATCAAATTGACCAAAATTCATCAAAATATCATAAAATTCATTTCATTTGTCAAATTTGATCTATTTTTTTTGGTTTTGAAATTTGAAATTTGTTTAAAATTTTTCACAGTGGGTACCCTTCGAAGTGCTCAGATTCCCATGTTATTTTCAATGAGAAAATATACATACTGTGTTGTCAAAAACCTTTTCGGTTGCCATGGCAAAACTAATGCCCATTGCAATTTTTCCCTTGGTGAAATTTCATGTTACCACAAGGTCTACATACCCACCTAGTTTCAACCAAATCGGTGATTATCACCTCGGGTCGTCTCCTTGTAAGTTATTTGCGCAATCGAGGTTTAGTTCAGCGCAGAGCCCCCTGGCGGAATATGCTTTTACCAAGGAGGGTAATATCCTCGTCTGTTCAGAGCTGGGAGAAAGCTTAAGCGTCGGAAAACGTTCGGTCAGAAAATAAGAATTAAAACAATGCGTACTTTTGAGTTATTATTTTACTTATAGCTCTAGTTATGTTAAAAACAAATTGTCGGGAGTTTTAACTGACGATTTTTCAAATTTAGTTTCTACTCCCTTTAAAGCTTCGGCTGTGACGAAAGGAAGAATTGGAAGTGAGCAATTTCTAAAACGACCACACAATTTTGGTGAACTTCCAGATAACCCATTTAGATACGTAATACCATAAGTCTATAATATTGTTCCATAAGTTTGTCACTTTGGGCAATATTTTACTGATAGCTAGTAACGAAGTGACGTCATCACAAGAACAAAAACTCCCCCTAGCGAGGCGCTGTCAAAGGCTACGTGTGACGCGTTAGCAAGCGGACCCAAAACGGCGTTGAATCCCGTAATGCAGTCTGTCTGTGAATAGCTCTCAGTAACCCTTTTCCTTGTGACATAAAGGAAGTGTAACACTTATGTGGTAATGCTATACACTTATGGTAATACGTGCTCTTTGCGTCGTCGTCGTAGTGAGCGCGCGCGGGAAATCGTTTTGAGCTGTTGCATTTTTTTTGGTATGACGTAAATTATACCTAACTTCACGCGTAATTATTAGTAGTTATTTCGTCTAACTGACACACTTACGCAACGTAATTATAGATTAATGGCGATATGAACCGTTCGCTTTGAAAAAACTCAAACTTTAATTCTTCGGTGTAAATACAAATAGTTCCTAAAAGGGGAAGCTAGGTTACTCTCATGATTATTATGACAACCTCAAAATATTTAATCAGATTAATTCCCGATGAAACCATGATTAAATGATTTAATAGCGCGACGAGACACTGTGATATTTCCCCCCAAAGTACGCTTCTGACGAACGGGTTGCAATTCTCTATACTCGTACGCTGACCTCTCCATAAAAAGATCCTGGTCTTATATTTATCTACATAACCGATTTAGAAAAACGTCTATTAACAGGGTTCCTTTTGATTATTTTAGAAAATGAAACTCTGTCGAAAGTTCCGCGAACGATCAGCGGCGGTCCCAAGGAGGAAGTCAGTGACAAATCCCCCAGCGTGGGCCTGGTGACAGTCCGAGAGGAAGAGATAGTCATCGTGGCCATCGTCCTGGCGGTGTGGGTGGCCGTCATCCTGCTCTTCTTCAACAAATGGGGCAAGATTCGAATGCTGGAGCCCTACCAACCGCAGTACCGGGATGGCATGGAGGACGTGGCTCCGTATTCGCCCACGGGGGGGCCCAAAGCGCCCAGGGTCAGCGTCAGCGACCCCATCGGAACCGGCGCCGTACAAGTGCACGTTTTCGACCGGGACCAGACTCGTTTCAGCCCCACTCCGAGTTACCGGGCCAATCGGCCTCGGCAAAATTCGGTCTTTATCGGTAACGCCTTCGGGAGCAAAGCCTACATCATGCAAGACAGCGGATCTCTGCCCCGGAAGTTCAAGAGCGAAGAGAACCTCAAGTCGCTGGTGGTCCAGATCACCAACTGCGACGAGGACGACGACGACCCGCCGGACAGGGAAACGACGCCCTTGTGACGGTCAGCCACCGGGTCGGCCACAGGGGCGGCTACTGGGTCAGCTTGTCTGATGGCCGACCCGTTCGCCTCGGCCAACCCCAGAAGACTGTCCGTGTCCTCCTGTTACTACTCGCCCATGCTGCCCAGGGCCAGCACTTCGCGGGGACTGCTGGCGGAGGACTTCGTGTAACCCCTAAAGCGTCATTATTGAAAATGCGTCAAGGCGAACGTCTACGCTAAATTGGAAACAGTTATCAGACATTGGGAGCTCAAGAATTGTACTAATAGGTGGTTTCTTTTCACCTGTTCTCGAACTAAAAGTGTACTCTTTTTACCCTAAAACGTTTTATTCGCCGGTTCCGGGGATGAGAATTACTCCGGCCCATAAACTATTCGCTTGTTCCGGAGTATTAGGGCTACTCTTTTTACTCATTCTGAAAAGGAGTAAATCGGATTTGTCGTCTGCTAGCCAAAATTTATCTGCTAAAGTGGCCACAGGCAGCCATTTTGGAAAAATGTTTTTACTCCGACACCATAGAATCGGAGTAAAATGACGTCATAACCTTACTCTTCTTACCCTACTCCGAAATCCCGGAACAAGCGAAAAGAAACCACCTATTATAATACGAAGAAAGTATTTATTTATACTGTGGGGAGAATAACTATATCCAAATCATCAGTGGGTATCAGGGTCGCTTTAGTGCCATTCGACCGAAGGCGGTTTTTGAGGTGTCCCATTCGACCGAATTCCGCCGAAACGTGCGGTTTTTATGTGTCCCATTCGACCGAACGCTGCTATATAAATTAGCTTTTGCTATGTTTTCAATTTAGTTACTGAAGTCGTTTGCAATGGAGCGGATAGCTAATAAAGGGATTTAGCTATGCCATTTTAATATCTTTGTACTATGCATTTATTTGAAAATAAAATGGAATGAGCATGAATTATATTTTTATCTTCACCTAGTCAAGAAAAGTAACTGAACCAAAACTGAAATAGTAAACTTAACCAACTCTAACCTAACCTAACCTAACCTAACCTAACCTAACCTAAACATGGATCTTCGATAGTACATACCTTATAAATAAAATACCAAATCACCCCGCCAATTGGGCTACATTTTAAAATTCTTTCGGTCGAATGGGAATAAACGATCAGGGACTACCTTTTCTCTGAGAGGGGGGAAGGAAATGGAGACGAGAGGGGGAAGGAAATACGTCACCAGGGTGAGCTTCAATCGCTTCGGAAGATGTCAGTGGCGATTTTGAGAAACATTAAAAACATTCTCCATAAATATAAATAAATACATTCTTGATAATAGTTAATAATACACAATAGACTAAAATTTGCAATATAATTATTTCTAAACTCAAATACGTATATTGAGGAAGATTTTAAATCCGTCTATGTGGAAGATGGCGCTGCGCAACACTCTTGTCGGTTTCTCCCCTTCAACAGTTCGCGACGCACGAGTGACGACACCTGCTAATTCGAACGTATGCGTCAGGCGCACTAGGAAAGCTCCCTAGTTTCGTGTAGCGCCATCTTCCGTATACTCGCGGTACAATTCTTCCTTTTTATACGTATTTGGGATTTTAAATAATTATATTGTAAATACAAATGACATTCGCGTTTACGCATTTTCATGAGTTGTAAAAATTGTCTATTAGCAGTTGTTCGGAGGTTTTTAGAACGTGACATAATAATGGTATGGACCATTCAAATTATGTATAAAATAAGTCCAATAGTAACTTAACAAAAGAAGACACCTATTTCGATAAAATGTACAACTGAAATTTAGATATTAACATAAGTGTATAATGTTATAGACTTATGATATTAATCGCTTGGATACTATTTAAATTTGAATGTAATTCGGTTTTCGAGTAAATTAAGAAAACCTTAAATTAATTAAAGCAAGCTTAAACTTTTAATTTTAAATTTGAGTGGAAAAAATTGCTTCCTATTTGTCGTGTGAAAGCGTATTTGCAAAATAAAACTTAACTAGAATTAGACATTTCCAAAAAAAATAACAATGTAAATAATGTAAATAGATTTAGATTTAGCTCAGAATTTGAGAAAATATTTTACAAAATCAATTAATGTTATCCAATGTTATTATGGAAACGATGGAACCGAATAAGATAAAATCTACCAAGATCCTTAATATATTAATATCTAATTATATTTAAATAAAATGGGTCCAAATTGAACATAAAATGATTAAAACCAAATATCAAAAATTAGAATATCAAATAACTCTGTATAAAGTTTGATAAAAAACAAATTATATTCTACAAAACTTAAAAAAAAGGAAATTATAAAGATTTTTATCAAAATTTAAAATATATCAATTGCTACAAAAGTGACTTGTAAATATATCCAGTTACAAATTTATCTCCCTTTGAATAATTATTCGTATATCATAAGTAACATAATACCATTAAGTATGACACTGAATGACAGTTCCAAAGACTAGTAACGGCTAACAGTGGTCAGTCTTATGATATATTGGCGAAACATACTATCAATAAAAAATTTCGCGCTGGACGAATTAAAAGTGTCACACCTTTTTATTACGTTACTGATGACTGAATCTAAATTATTAGCATTTTTACCGCGTCAATGATGACGAGAAGAACTGTGGATCCAACTAACCTTATGCAATTTTAACCTTTTCATTGGCGTTAAATATGTAAATGTGTCCCTTCCCCCAACAAAACTGTAATTGACGTCGTCGCGACGATAATGTAACGTCGGTAATTGAAGAAGCCGACAGTAATAAATTATTTATACACTCGAGCGTCTCTCACGAATATTCTATTAATAGGATATGAATTATTTAACAGTGAAGTTTTCAGGTGTTTCCCGTCGCCGACCGCCGAAGTGCGTAGAGGAAAAGCAGTTATAAGTATCGCTTTTGGGAATAAGAGGTGATAAACACAATTTTAGTAACTTATGAAAAGGCGGTAACTTCCAAAACTCCTTTTCAATTAAGAATAATAATCAGCTAAGTTAATACCCAAGGTACCAATTCATCTAGCGACTTTTAATCTCTTTACATAAATTCTTTAAAATTATTGTAGCCTTATCTCTAAGGCTTTCCTTATTTACGTGTCATTTAAGCATTGATACATTGTATATTGGCCATCTTGAAATCAGTGTTGCCATAATTGCTACAATTGTACTTTTTCGGTACAGTTTGTACAAAAGTACATATTTGGCGTTTCTTAAGGCATTTTGGTTCGTTTTAAAGCAAGTGTCGGCTCGACATGAAGTAACTCTTATTTCAACAGATGTCGCTAACGTCGACATCGAAACAAGATACATAAGCTACAATTTGACCCAAAAGGCCCACGTTGGTATTCTTTTTTTTTTCAATTGGAAAAAGCGTGGGTGACGTATTATATACGTCATGCTGCCAAGTCCCTTTATCGCTTTCAAATGAACGTTAACGTCATACGTTGGTAATCTCCACACTACCCGTTTTATAATTACCCTGGACTGGATTTTGCGAGGTACATCTCACTAAAAGTGACATAATTACCAGAAGTGTGTCAATCGGACCTATTTTTTAATGAATGTTACAAGTTGGGAGGGGAGAAGGGAAAGTACGCCTTGGGGAGGGAAGGAACGTTCAACCAACAAATAACGCCTCGTAGTGAGGAACGGAGGAACTAAGTTGCACTGGTCCAAGTTAGTGTACTTTTTGATCTTTCGTCGTTCTATGGAGATGCTATCGCCTTCTACCTACGATATAATACCATAGACTAAAAAAGATCCAGAAAGGCGACAATAAATAGTCTTTTATGTGGTCGATCTCGAGTCGAGCATTCAGTAATCCTTTAGCATGTGAAAGTACAGGGATTGTCACACTTTTGGTAATTATGTCACTTTTGATCTCACTTGTAGTTCTGAAATACTTTCCCGGTTAATGAAAGTTAACTGAACGGACCTCTAGACTGATCGGACCTCTAGGCTGAATGGACCCCTAGACTGAACGGACCTCTAGGCTGAACGGACCCCTAGACTGAACGGACCCCTAGGCTGACTGAACCTCTAGGCTGAACGGACCCATAGACTGAACGGACCTCTAGGCTGAATGGACCCCTAGACTGAATGGGATCCTAGCCTGAACGGGATCCTATCCTGAACGGAACCCTAGACTGAATGGGATCCTAGACTGAACTGCATCCTAGCCTGAACGGGACCCTAAACTGAACGGACCCCTAGACTGAATGGGATCCTAGCCTGAACGGGATCCTAGCCTGAACGGGATCCTAGCCTGAACGGGACCCCTAGACTGAATGGACCCCTAAACTGAACTGCATCCTAGCCTGAACGGGACCCTAAACTGAACGGACCCCTAGACTGAATGGGATCCTAGCCTGAACGGGATCCTAGCCTGAACGGGACCCCTAGACTGAACGAATCCCTAGACTGAATGGACCCCTAGACTGAACTGCATCCTAGCCTGAACGGGACCCTAAACTGAACGTACCCCTAGACTGAATGGGATCCTAGCCTGAACGGGATCCTAGCCTGAACGGGACCCCTAGACTGAACTGCATCCTAGCCTGAACGGGACCCTAAACTGAACGTACCCCTAGACTGAATGGGATCCTAGCCTGAACGGGATCCTAGCCTGAACGGGACCCCTAGACTGAACGAATCCCTAGACTGAATGGACCCCTAGACTGAACTGCATCCTAGCCTGAACTGGACCCTAAACTGAACGTACCCCTAGACTGAATGGACCCCTAGACTGAACTGGACCCTAAACTGAACGTTCCCCTAGACTGAACGAATCCCTAGACTGAATGGACCCCTAGACTGAACGGGATCCTAGCCTGAACGGAACCGTAGACCGAATTGGACCCTAAACTGAACGGAACCCTAGACTGAACAAACTTCTAGACTGAACAAACTCCTAAGCTGAACGGAATCCTAGACTGAATAATTAAACTCCTAGACTGAACAGGACCGCAGACTGAACGGAACCCTAGCCTGAACGGGTTCCTGTAATTTGTTCCGGCTTCCCCTTCCTCGCCGCGCCCGATTATAAGTTGACTAGATACACGAAGGTACAACACGAAACTGTTAATGTATCAGACGTTTATAATAACTGATTTTTAAACACCGGACGTCTTACCAGATGGCGCCAGCAGTCTGGAACATAGAAATTTTAAGTTCTCACAAAACCACGAAAAATATTAATCTTTTCCAAGTTTTTGTTAGGAAGAATTTTTCCTGAATTGACCTTTTACGTCTAGTTTTGATACAGCGCTTATAAAATAATATTCGAATGGTAACCATATTATTTTAGTTTTTACGTAAGATTTGAAAACACGAATAACACTAAATGCACTTTTTCAAGCAAAGGTTTTAAAATCCATAAATAAAATAATTGGATTTGGTGACAAATATCGCTAGGGAAATAAAATCCTTTTTGTAAATTGGTCTGAAGGGAGATATAGAAAATGGCGGCTCTAGTGTAGTACCAAGATGGTACGGTAGACGTCGCTTGCGGAAGCTCCTTCAACATAGTGTATTAGGTCCGATTGGTTGAGATTTCTAAAGTTTACGGACGGGCACTGATAAATAAATGACCTATATTTGCAAAGGCGCTCTATTCAAGTACTAGTCTCTCGAATTTAACACTTTCACCGTTAGTGTTGTTAATTTTCCGAAAAAATTAAATGCGGAAAAATTTCCAAAAATGTTCCCGCAAATCGGAAAAATAAAAAATTTAAACATAAATTACTTTTTAAGGGTTTTTAATGTTTTTAACTTTTTATCGATATAAAATGTCTAATATCAGTAAACATGCTACAAAACATTAATTAAACATACAATAACAGCCAAACTGTATTTTGAAGTTGCTCGCTATTTCCAAAAAATTACTCCAAAACTAGCGAATAGTTTTCGCCTATTGTTAATCAGTTTAAACTAGTCTAGACGTTTAGTTTTACTTTTAGATTCGAAAAATGAGGCGGAAATTCTGCTTTATTTAAATTTGCAAACAATATATTAGACTAATCATGGAAGGAAACCTTTTTTTTTCGGAAAAAGTCCTCGGTCATTTTCACTATTCACCGTCTTACGACCGAGGCTTAGCGTCAAAATTTAGTCGTAAATTATTACAAACATCTTTGCGATTGAACAAAAAATATGTTAATATAAGAAAAGGTACACACCTCCATCAAAGTTTATCAAAAAAGATTATAGCAGATTAAGTATTTTTTGAAACGTTACGAGCAGTTTTCTTCGCCGGCTAAACTGAGAAATCGCCAGAGCTTTACGTCGGGCGATAAAATTTAAATTTTTCGCCAGGCGGCTCCGATAGGGGGTAATACTCGAAGGGATCTTTTCGATGTAATAAGGAAAAGCAGCCAAGGGGTTTTTCTTCGAAGCCGCCACTCGCTTTATATACACTCGATTTACCAAGTTTTTTCGGTCAGCGCAAATCAAAACGTTTTTCTCCACCAAAACCGCGATTGGCTCGTTGAATAGCATTTTTGACATTTCCCGCTTTCTTTTGACCCCAAAGATATTGAACTAGGCGATTCACAAAAGAAGGGGGTAGGGAATCCTTTAACGGAGTTATGGCAGCGAGGAAAAGGGAATTCGTTTACGGACGGTTTCACCCTTTCGCCTTATTCTGGCTGACGGCGTCCGAACGAACGCGCTGAACAGAGCTGCCAGACATAAAATTACTTCTACCGCCCAACTGCTTTTTAAAGTAGCCCAATATAAAATACAGTATTTTTTAAACTAGCCCAAATGCCAGCCCAATTTTTTACGTTTTAGTTTCGGAAAAAGGATAAGGCGCATATCTCAAACGCTAGTACGCATTACTATCGTAAATTTAATAACATTATTTAGATAAAAGACGTTTGAAAACGGCGACTTTTAACAAATGTTTTTCAGGATAACTACTTTGAATACTGCATTGTTTATTTGTTTGTTTTATTTCATACTTTGAAAAACGTTATCCTAAGAGACTCACAGAGGGCGCCAGCTAGAGTAATTGCTAATTGGTTGTTTTGAACTTTCGATGCCATCACGTGGGAAAAAAGACCAAGTGCTTACCCCTTTTTTTGTCAGCCCCCATTCTCCTGCTGGCATCACGGTGGCGCGTTAAGCCGGATTACCCGTGTTTTTTCTCGGAAAAAATGGTCAAAACCCAAAATGCAACCACCTTTTAGCCGATTTTCGTAAACGGACTAAAGGTTTTATAAAGCAGCCCAAAACTAGCCCAACAGCCCAAAGCTTTTTTCTCCCGAAAACTAATCTTCAAAGAAGCCCAATTGGGCTGTAAAAAAGCCCAACTGGCAGCTCTGGCGCTGAAACTGTGGCGAGAAAACGGGGTCAGACCACCCTGGGTGTCCAGCCCCCTGGTGTTCGGCGAAGGCGACACTCTGGGAAAACAAACTTTGATCCCGGGTCGGTTTAATCTCCCCCTCCCCTTACGCGGCCTAATTAGCCTGTTAATGAAGGAAAGGATTACCGCTAATGTGGACTGTTCCACGGTTGTATCGGGATAATATTCGGGACAGCGATTAATTATCGGTTCATACGCGGAAAAGCTGGTCGTGGTTTGCATAATTTGCGTTCGCTTTTCGTTACAAGGTGCGAAGTTGCTCCTAATACCCGCGCTTCCCCGCAACGCGCTGGTGTATTGCAATTTTTTGCAATGCAGTATTCCGTTCGAACGAAGGAATTTTCTGCCTAGGGATTAAAAGCAGAAACTCTACCATTACCGATGAAACAATATACATTCAAATCCTATTGGTTTATAACCATGCCCGTTCCATTTAAAGGGGAACGGTCAAGCTTTAACCAGTTAGATAGCCATATAGCCCATTAAAAACTAAAATGTATGGCGAAAACCGCATAAAAAAATATTGAGTGTTTAATTTTTAATAAAATAAAGAAATTTCGGGAAATCGAAAAGCGCGCGTCCGCCGCGACATCCGGCGTTAAAATAAACTTGATAATTAAATAATTATTAAAATAAACTTAAGAATTAAATAAATGTTAAAATGAACTTAAGAATTAAATAAATGTTAAAATGAACTTGATAATTAAATAATTGTTAAATTAAAATTAAGATTTAAATTAACGTTAAATTAAAATTAAGATTTCAATGAATGCTAAATTAAGAATAATATTTAAATTAATGGTAAATTAAAATTAAGATTTAAATTAATCTTAAATTTTAATCTATCAAAATATTATTAGTGTGCTTCTTTCATCAAATGTTCACTTTCACGAATGTAGATGGTGAAATAAGTGACACTAAATGAAATAGTTGGAATTTTAATTTAATTTAGTTTTTCACACGAAGATCTATTTGGTCCGAGTTTCGCGTCTTTATGTTTGCTCGAAATCCTATCGGTACGAGCTATTTGTAAGTTTTTGAATTTATAAAAAAACTTTAGGGCTTTTTTATCATTTTCATTATGGATTAATCTACTTATTAGCGTATTTTATCATCCTTTGCAATGCAGTCCATAGCCGTGGTTCCTTTGAACTTAACATTTCGCATATATTATTTTGCGATTGGAAATTTTTAATGTTTAGGCTTAGTTTCTCTTTTTGGAGTAATTGGTGGATCTTAAAATTAATTTGGCGCGTGAAAATACGCTGCCACGTTAGGGTATAAAAGCAAGTAAATAAGCTTGCTATCTCATGATGTAAAGGTAGTGTCGCGCGCAAAAACGTAATTTTGAAATCGGTGTAACAGTCGCAAGCCAGATTTCCCGCATGGTACTGACGAGTCCCAAATAAGATGAAACCGATAAACCGTTAGAATTTCTGGATATTTTATTTTATTTAAACGGAGGGTGGTGGCAAGCCCTTCAATCCACGCGAGCCAACAGCTCCCTACACATACTATTACCGTTAACCTCTACAAGATTTTATGGAAAGGGGAAACCGAAGAACTCAAGGAAAAACCCATTTAACCAGTGGGGAGAGAACCGTCAAACTCTACGCAGAACAGGTGGTTCCGAGTTTCCGCACCCAGTGCCGCAAGTTGGGTTCGTAGCCGGCGCCTCTTGCTAGGAGGCGAAAACGCTAACCACTCCGCCACCCCACCTTGTAACTTAAGACTAACAGACAAAGTATTCAAAAATAATAACTAGATGTCACGGACATATAATTACACACAATTCCCCCGATGTGGCGTAGACAAGGGGGGGGGTTTCCGAGTCCAGACCCCCCCTTGGGCCTACCTTTGACTGTACTAAATTTGCACCCCCTTGTCTACCCCCTCTTAACATTCACGTACGAATTTCTGGCTACGCCACTATTAATATATTTTCAATATTAAATTTATATTTGAACTAATTTTCAATCATCTTGTACATTAAATTAATAAACCCGAGAGGAATTTTATCGAAAAATTTATTTTGCGAGTTACCTGGTTTTTGAAATAAGGTATCGAAACGCAAATGTTTTTTGGAGTTAGATGGCGCCTGTATAAAATAGTACGAAATTAAAATATCGTTCTTTTCACCAGTTCTCGGACTAAAAGTGTACTCTTTTTACCATAAAACGTTTTTTATTCGCCTGTTCCGGGGATGAGAATTACTCTGCCCCATAAACTATTCGCTTGTTGCGGTGTGTTAGGGCTACTCTTTTTACTCCTTCTGAAAAGGAGTAAATCGGATTTTGGTCGTCTCTGCTAGCCAGAATTTATCCCATAAGCCACAGACAGCCATTTTGGGAAAACGTTTTTACTCCGACCCAAACTATTCGCCACCACAGAATGGGAGTAAAATGACGTCATAGCCTCACCCTTCTTACCCAAACTCCGAAATCCCGGAACAAGCGAAGCTATGACCTATGAGGTCCCATGAATTAAAATTTCTTTATGCAACCGAAAACGTTGTTTAGAAATGATCAGTACTAACTAAGAATATAATCTTCAAGCAAGTCGGTCTTAAATTAAAAAAGTTTGTAGATTTAAAGTCGAATAATAATAATAATAATAATTGGTGAATTTTGCTTGTCCATAGCCAACAGTAGCGTAACCAGGATTTGGTTTCGGGGAAGGCACACAATGAAAAAAAGTAAAACAAAAAATTGTACATACAACAATACGTTTCGGGGGGGGGGGGGGGAAGTGCCCCCTGTGCCCCCCAGATACGCCACTGATAGCCAACCAATGATTTACATGGTCGTTGCCGAAACAGGTAGTGTTATAATTATTTGATTAATTTTTATATTACTTATGAGGTTACGTAGATATTTGATATAATTTTGATCAAAAAGGTACGCGATCAAACCATATTTTGATCATTTTTTTGTCATTATTTGATCAACCATTTTCCTGGTGTCTATTAACGCGTAACAGCTATTCCTACCATTTTCACACTATTGAGTGAATCGATCGGAAGGACAAGCTGTACATCGATTAGTTTCGCAAAGTGTACAGGCACTGTACCTCAGACAAACGTTTTCTTCCAACTGATTGCCAAGTTTGCAGTAATGATTTTCGAAGTGGTTGGAGCTCTCGCCTCGCTTCAAAAGGAATTGGTTCGGTTCCAGTTTTTGCCACTGGATGAAAACTCGGAACCACTCCTACCTCGTTGAGTTTGCAAGTTTTCTCCCTGCTGGTTAGAGGGGTTTCCCCCCTGAGCACTTCGGTTTACCCTTTCCATAAAAACTTGCTGAGGTTAATGGTAATAATAAGGGTAGGGAGCTGTTGGCTAGTTTTGAATCTGATTTAAACATCTAAATGGCAGTGTTGATGTGGAAGCGAAGAAAATGTGATTTGGGGTAGCGGAGTGGTTAGCACTTTCGCGTCGCAGCGAGAGGAGCCGGGTTCGATCCCAACTTGTGGCACTCCTTCCGCGTTGAGTTTGCAAGTTCTCTCCCCACTGGTGTATGGGGTTTTCTCTCGAGTTCTTCGGTTTCCTCTACCATAAAAATGTGTTGAGGTTAACGGTAGTAGTGAGTTGTTGGCTCGCGTGGCACGAAGGGCTTGCCACCACCCTCCTACGCATTGTAACCCGGCCACCTGAATTAATGGCTTTAAAAGTCGCTTGATGACTTGGGCCTAAGGTGGTGCAAAAGGTATTAGCCTAGCAGTTTATTATTGAAATGTTTCTTAGTTAATCAAAACGCGGCACTTTTTAAAGAACATTGATTGAAATATTTGAAAGAGTGCCGGTTGCATTTTGTGAACGAGCTTGATTATTTTGTCTTAGAACCCCTAGTTTTTTTCAACTGTAACAAAATCGGATTAACCGTTTTAACCATTTGCGGAAAACAGTTCGATTTCTACCAGATAACTGAATTAATAATGTGTTTTCTAACCGAAATATCAGATCACAAAGTAACATTCGGCTTACTATAAATGAGATAATGCAATTTTAAAAAAGTCAATTTCGACTAAATTTTTTCTAAATGTTTTTATTGTTTACAAATCAGATAACGTTATCTTCTTCTAAAATCTATAGCAAATGGCCGTTTGATAAACAAATGTTTAAATTAAAAAGCTGATCAGTTAACATATAATTCAGGAACTTGGAATGCTTATCCTGGCGTATCGCGAATGGTAAGATCACTCTGACGGCTTTGGCCCCGCCTACGAGAGGAAAAATCCCCTCTGCGCGCGCTCCCCTCTCACGTTGTTGTTTGTTAAGTTAACAGAGTGATGTCACCAAAACCGTCAGCCACATCGAGACGAAAATCTGCCGCGATAGTATAATATACTAGTAATTTTAAGAAAATGGTGACTCTTGATGCATAGGCGTAGAGTTGTGTCTGAGACCCCCCAATAAATTTAAAGCCCCTTCGAAAATTTGGCAAAGTTTTAGAAGGGTGGTACCGAAAGCCACGATGTTTGTCTAGATATGAAATTCCAGAATGCCAATTTTGACCAATACAATTGAGATTACTTTTTTGCTGATTTCCCCCTAAGTTCTGGCCCAACCCAAAATTTTGTCGTATCTTGCTTTACCAAAAAACCAAAAATAGATTCAGACTCAGGGACGTTTTTACGTATGAGAAAAAGAGGAAACTCCCAGGGGTTGGTGAAACGGCCCTTAGGTACTTCTAAGGCTCGATAGACTTCCCAGTGTGGTCGGTAGCAGAAGTGGGAATTTTCATGGGATTTTGGGAGGGTTTCATTTCCGGTGAAACTATTCTAGATTTTAAAACGGGTCCACTTGCGGGCAAACTATTTGAGATTTTAAAACGGGTCTACTTGCGGGGAAACTATTTGAGATTATAAACGGGTCCAGTTGCGGGGAAACTATTTGAGATTTTAAAACGGGTCCAGTTGCGGGGAAACTATTTGTGATTTTAAAACGGGTCCAGTTGCGGGGAAACTATTTGAGATTTTAAAACGGGTCCACTTGCGGGGAAACCTATTTGAGATTTTAAAACGGGTTCAGTTGCGGGGAAACTATTCGAGATTTTAAAACGGGTCCAGTTGCGGGGAAACTATTCGAGATTTTAAAACGGGTCCAGTTGCGGGGAAACTATTCGAGATTTTAAAACGGGTCCAGTTGCGGGGAAACTATTCGAGATTTTAAAACGGGTCCAGTTGCGGGAAAACTATTCGAGATTTTAAAACGGGTCCAGTTGCGGGAAAACTATTCGAGATTTTAAAACGGGTCCAGTTGCGGGGAAACTATTTGAGATTTTAAAACGGGTCTACTTGCGGGGAAACTATTCGAGATTTTAAAACGGGTCCAGTTGCGGGAAAACTATTCGAGATTTTAAAACGGGTCCACTTGCGGGGAAACTATTCGAGATTTTAAAACGGGTCCACTTGCGGGGAAACTATTCGAGATTTTAAAACGGGTCCACTTGCGGGGAAACTATTCAGGCTATAAACTGATATGGTTCCACGGGTATGACACTTCCTATACTTTTCTCAACCCAGTCTCTAAAATGGGCTTCGGAGTCAATTTGCGTCCACTCGCTCTCGTCTCCCACTTCGCCTTTGACTGCGCCTCGCTAGAGGAAAATGTTCTTTATCTGATGACGTCACTGCGTGAATAGCTCTCGGTAAATTTTTTTCACCCAAAACAGACATACTAATAGAATAATATTATTAGTGTTGTAATATATTGTTTGCAAATTTAAATAAAGCGGCATTTTCACCTCATTTTTTCTAATCTAAAAGTAAAACTAAACCTATAGACTAGTTTAAACTGGTTGAAATGTAACACTATTAATGTTTTGTAGTATGTTTACTGATATTAGTCATTTTAAATCGATAAAACGTTTAAAACATTAAAAACCCTTGAAAAGTAATTTATGTTTAAATTTTTTATTTTTCCGATTTGCGGAAAATTTTCCGCAATTCGGAAAATTTTCCGGAAAATTTTCTGGAAATTTTTCCGCATTTTATTTTTCCGGAAAATTAACAACCCTAAATATTATAGACTTCGGGTCAAACTATTCGCTACCGTCTGCGGTAACTGTGTCCTGCGTCGGTTCAATAACAGTCCGACGTTTACACCGCTGTGTTTCAAGGAGAAGGTGGAGTTGCTCGGAGCGTCAACAGGGAACCTACCAGCTATTTTTTTCCATTAATTACCCCAAAAAAAATCAATCAATACAACGTCTCACGACATTCTTAAAAAATTAAACCGCGCGAGAAAAGTGTACCAACATAGTATTGACAATTTCGTCGCTAACTTCCCCAAAAGGTTCTTTGCAAACTGGTCACTTACGCCAACGAGTGAAATTGTCATTAAGGAACGAAGCAGACTTTACCCCTTACCCTCCATTCCATCCGCATTATCAAGTAACTCGTCAGTGAAAGGTCGAATCAACAAAACGGTGAAGGGAGAAGGGAAGGATAAGGTTGATAAATTGATTATATCGATTTGAAAACCCTCTTTACTTCCCATCGGCAAATATCAGAATATATTCTAATAAGAGAGCTGATAAAATGGCCATTTGTGGCAGGGCTAGGGACTGCGGGGGGGGGGGGGGGGGGGCAAGAAGATCTATTTCATAAGACCCGTTCGCACCAGAGGACATTTTTGGCCAACTTTATTCTGCAAAAAATTAAATTCACATTTGACAATTGAGAACGAGGACCCACGGTGGCGGTGGCGTACGAACATTTGAGAAGTTCGGGGGCAAAACCGCACTCCCCTGGCGATAAGAACAAAAGGTAAATCTAAAAACGGGCCAGATTTAGTATTTTTAGCATTCGGAAATTTTATAGACGGATTTAAATTGATAATTAACAGAAAAGTAAAAGATATTTTAGTGATTTCCAAGTTCATTTTGATACCAAGCCAATATTTCTTAAGAAAATTAATGACCATAGTTTAATATTTGTTCTATTATAAGCCGTTCTTTAATTTCATAAATTTTAATTTTTAAAGGAGCATTAAGTTTCGGGGTGCCATTATCCCTGCGACCCCCCAGTTCCTAAACCCCTGCACGGGAGTAACGCCATTAGAGGTTTATTTTTAAATAGCCGACGTCGTAAAGATGGCGCTATCAGTGGGAATGTAGAAATTTTAAATTAGATTAAAAAAAATTAGAAAAATGCGTGCCGAATTTTTTGCGAATTAAAGTTTGTTTATAGATTAGACATACAACTTCGCATTTTGTAATTAAACCGTAAATACTTTAACCCTTTCCGCCAAAAATCTTAAATTAGCGCCATCTAGTATCAATAAAAGTATTAAAATAGAACCTCCAATTGATGTTAATCTATCAATTGCTGCAAAATATGTCAATTTACATCAATAAAGATGTAGTTTAGGGCAATCGAAAGGGTAATACAAAATTATTACTTAAAAATTATAAATTTTAGCTAAGCCTAGGTTATAAAAATAGAAAATTTTTCAGGCAAGATACAAAAATCTTCCCAATTCAGGAGTAAAATCCTACTAATTCCTCCAATTTTTACACAGAGATTCTCCTACGTTATAAAAATCATCCAAGGCCGTGCAAAGACATTTCGGACCCTGGGCCAAATTATATCATCGCGGGCCCAGCTAGGTGAAATTCCCGGGAGGAAGTGGGGTACTGGTGAAGGGCAAAGTGATGGGCCCCTACAAACGTTTTTGTAGGCCCTTTTCCAACGGGCCTGACAAGAGAAGGAGAGAACCGCTACAAATTACCGGGGCCCGTGCAGCCTAGGGCCCTGGGTTTGAAAAACGAGGTATACTTATCCAAAAAAATATAGCTATCTTCTTTAGAAACGGTTGTCTTGGGGCCCGGGATTTATAATAAAAACTACTAGTGTTTAACCCAATTATGTAGTAGATTTAAAGATCGCCCGATCAGAAAAATTATGCAACATTATTTTGTCTCATGTAGTGCTCGGAATTGTTTATTCATTATCCACAAATTTTCCGATTTATTTAAAAAACGTTGGTAAAAAGAATATCATTTCAAATTATTTAATAATGTTTTTTACGCAACCAAGCATTTATTTGAATAAAAGTGGTATTTATTTAAATAATTGTTTGTTTTATTTAAATAATAGGCTTATTCGCTTTCGAATATTTAAACATTTTACAATTTTTATTCAACTATTGGTTATTTAAATAAATATTATTTAAATATCGCCGAGCTTATTTTATGCATGGATAAAAATTAATCGAATGCCGAGCACTAGTCTCATGTGAATACGTCTCGAAATAATAGAATAAGAAATAAAGCTAAGATATTCATGAGTGAAAGTCCAATTCAAAGGACCGTTTCGATTTTCTTAAAACGAAAAGCAAGGCTGTAATTTCAGTTTATTTTCGTCAAACGAAGAAAGAAAAATCCTGAGTAGCAATCGATCCTTTTTTTCGCGATAAAAGCGGTATTTCTTTTGATGGACTGTTACCGCGCTGTTAACTTTAAACGAGACATTTTAGTATTCAGAGCGTAGGTCGTGTTGATATATTTTCATCCAAATATTCGCGTTCCTCATTCACCTGGGCGTAATTTAACGTTAGTTGTCGTATATCAATATCCTATAATAGTAGTGTCGGATAGCATTAATCAGTCCCTGGTGAGGATCTCATCCCTGAACACGCGCGTATTGCGGGTGGAGCATTTCTGCAGGTGCTGTAGTAGATCAAAAATAGGCTAAATTGTCGACTTACATCCAAAATCAAGTAAATTGACTTACGTGCTTTTTTTAAATATTATTTCAATTTTCTTTAAAAATATACAAAATATAGTGGTGTTTTCATGTTTCCAGTTTACTATTTTCCTCTGTTGAAAACGTCACCAGGTGGCGATAATGCAGGTCTTACTATTCTATTGTGGCAGGCCCGTAGCCACGGGGGGGGGGGGGGCATTCATGGGCGATGCCCCCTCAAAAATAAATTTTGCCCCCTCAAATGAAATTTTTATTTGCCCCCACCTGCCTCCTCAATTTAATCCATTCCCCTCAAAGAATATTATCTGCCCCTTCATCTTTATTAGTTTTTTTAAATTTCTATTCGTTGAAATTTTCCTTTTGGACCACTTATCTTTGTCTTAGGTTTAGATCGTTATTTATAGGTAACTATTTCTTAATAAAATACAAGTTGTTGAATGGTCTGCTGCAGAAAGCAAGGTGTTTTTTTGTTGAACACCAAAAACATTTCACGGCACCACTTATGTTAATTTTCGAAATTAGGTAACGAAAAAAATGTGCCCCCTAACAAAAAGCTACTACACCCTTAACGAAATTTTTCTGGCTACGGGCCTGTATTTTGGTTTACTGTTTTCCTCCATGGTACCATTGACGTCCCGTAACTGCACGAGCAACGAAACGTACGAGGAGACTACCCGAGGTGATAATCACCGATTTTGTTGAAACTAGGTGGGTAGGTAGACCTTATGGTAACATGAAATTCCACCAAGGGAAAAGTTGCAATGGGCATTAGTTTTGCCATAGCAACCGAAAATGTTTTTGACAACACAGTACGTATATATTCCCCCTGTGAAAATTTTCAAAACCAAAAAAATAGATCAAAATTGACAATTAATGAATTTTATGATATTTTGATGAATTTTGGTCAATTTGATCAAAATTGATCAGAATCGGTAAAAATGGAGAAAAGCGAAATATAAAATAGAAAAGTTGTATTTAAAAACTAATCGCCAAATCGACCGTAATAAATGAATTTTATCAAAATTAATAAAATGGAATTAATTTAGTTGTTTGAATTTGATCAAAATTAATTAGAATTATTATTATTATTTTTTAGAAGTGCTCAGATTCCCATGTCATTTTCAATTGGAAAATATACATACTGTGTTGTCAAAAAAATTTTCGGTTGCCATGGCAAAACTAATGCCCATTGCAACTTTTCCCTTGGTGAAATTTCTTGTTACCATAAGGTCTACTTACCCACCTAGTCGCAACAAAATCGGTGATTATCACCTCGGGTAGTCTCCTCGTTAGTGTGAAATGAAGGTAAATTACTTTAAAGACATTTTGTGTGTCATGAACGGCCAAGACTTATAATTTAGACGAGCGTTTTTGAACTTCGTAAAATTAAACTGCTATATATAAAATATAAAATAGCGTTATTAAAACTCGTAAATTTAAAGTGCTACTTAGAATCGATAATGGAAAGCCAAAAGGCCTCTAAACATCTTTATACACTCTCAGGCCCGTACAAATTGGTGGGGCCACCAAAAAATGGGGCCCGGAACAACTGAACAACATCTTTCAAGTTTCTTCCCGTAAGCGTATATTTATGTTGAGCAATAACGTCTCTCTTGGGGCCCGGAATTACTGTGTTACCGGGGCCCGGGCCCACTTTCGTGTGGCCCTGAATTAAAAATGTATCATATTATTCCAAATGTTATTCATACTATAGGCATAAAGGCTATGGTTGGATAATCAGCGTCACGAGAGGGGGAAGAAAACCGTGACCGACGTGCGCTTCTAACGCGTCGGAAGATGTTAGTTTTCGGGAACCAATCAGATGCCGATCTGATTTGATTGACTCTTAAGGGGAGGAACATACTGTCCAAGTGTGAGGTGGATTGTGATAATCGCAAAAATTGCCCTCAACAGTCTTTTTGTTCTCAACATAGTCTTTTTTGTCCTCAATGTAGTCGTTTTGTTCTCAACATAG
Source organism: Leiobunum rupestre (assembly GCF_980474605.1). NCBI lineage: Eukaryota > Metazoa > Arthropoda > Arachnida > Opiliones > Sclerosomatidae > Leiobunum > Leiobunum rupestre. The sequence goes on along the minus strand of NC_143393.1, from coordinate 40,457,482 downwards.
TCATTTTGTTCTCCACGTAGTCGTTTTACTCTCAAGGTAGTTGTTTTGTTCTCAACACAGTCGTTTTGCTTTTAAAATTGTATTTTTACTCTTTATATAGTCGTTTTGCTCTCAACATAGTCGTTTTGCTCTCATCATAGTCGTTTTGCTTTCAACATAGTCTTTTTGCTCTCAATATAGTTGTTTTGTTCTCAACATTATCTTTTTGCTCTCAACATTATCTTTATGCTCTTAACATTATCTTTGGGCTCTCAACACAGTCTCTTTTCTCTCAACATAATCTTTTTGCTCTCAACCCAGTCTTTTTTCTCTCAACATAATCTTTTTGCTCTCAACCCAGTCTTTTTTCTCTCAGCATATTCTTTTTGCTCTCAGCCCAGTCTTTTTGCTCTCAACACAGTCTTTTTTCTCTCAACATAATCTTTTTGCTCTCAATACAGTCTTTTTGCTCTCAACATAATCTTTTTGCTCTCAACACAGTCTTTTTGCTCTCAACATAATCCTTTTGCTCTCAACACAGTCTTTTTCTCTCAACATAATCTTTTTGCTCTCAACACAGTATTTTTGCTATCAACATAATCTTTTTGCTCTCAACACAGTTTTTTTAAATACTTTATCGGTAATACATTTAAATTTATGTTTTTCCCAATGTTATATTTTGTTCATACGTGGTTTGGTAACTAAATCGTTGCGAAATATACCCGTAACAACCAATAGAAAAGAAACGCCTATTTTCGCGACTATTTACATCCAATGGAAGCAAGAAATTTAGGCAATGAAAGCGAAAAGAGTTGACAAATTGGATAAGAATGGCAATCACTCCGACTTAAACTGAAAGTATACCGAGTGAAAGGACGTCTGGTAAAGTTAGCGTATCAACGTGTCTTAGGCGGCTATCAGATAAGGCGAGGCGATCTCGTTTCAATATTTGGACGTCAGTGGAAGAACACGCGATTTTGCCATTATAAAATTACGTGATAAGGCCACAGGCTCTTCTTCTTCGTGGGGGGAGGTAACAACACTCAGCTATCAGGATCGATTCTTGATTGTTAGAAATACGGCCATACAGCGGCCGACGCTCCTCGGCCGGTCCAACTTGGTCTTTTAGCGGACTGTCCGAGAAAGCGAACGGATGGACGAAGTAGTTGACGCCCAACGCGCGCTGACTTCAATTTCACTTGATGCTTTTCGATGGTAACGGAAGTTAAAAGAATTATGGTGAAAAATAACGGGACACCGTACCGGAACACGGGGTATGTATTTAATAATACGTCTATTATTCTGTTAATGTTAATAGCTCGAAACAAATACTTTCGCAAGCTCCCGCGGCAATTTTAAAATACGATTCACAAGAAAAATAGTGCTGGGTGAAAAACATCATATAATTAGTTTCTAAAACTTAAATGTCGGAAAAAAGTTTATAAATAAGTAACTATCCGTAAGCGCAGTGAAATCTTAACGTTTTAAATCGATAAACAAAGTAAAACATTTGTAACACATTCGCTGTTCGACGGGATATTCATGACCATTAGAATCTCCTAAGGTAAATGTGTCATTTAAATAGTTTAGCTGACTACTTCCCTCGTAAGATATATATTATCAACTTCTGGTATTATTAATTATTATTAATTACGGGAACGTACTATTACAAAACGTGAAATACTGAAATCCGTACCAAATTTCATATTTATTGAAGTCATTATACTAATTAAAGGATTTTAAATACAATATTTGTTAAATTTATTTAGTAAATTTCAATAAAAGGAAATTAAAATAAATAGTAATTAAAATTTCAAAATGAATTTATTGGAGGGATATATAAAATAGATAACTGTGAGGCATCCGCTAAGGTCTAATATTAATATTTATTTAATATTTGAGTAAAAATGTTTCCAATCTCCGACACCACGGCGCTAAAAAAGAATCTAGGTTTAAATTTTAGACAAATAATCGAGTGTTTCAAACCTGTTAAAAATAGCTAACTTCTCTTTCTTTTGAAAATGCAAAGCAGACGAGGGACTAAAGATCATTTAACGTAATCTTTAGGCTGTTGCTTGGAATTTGGGTGGAAACGTTTCGTATTTATCTCGGTAGGAGCGCTGGTGACCGATGCAGTTTGAGGAAAGCGGTTTTGGCTTATGGTCCTGGTCCGGTAATTTATTTGTCCCAGCAACATTTGAACCTTTTTACCAATCAAGGCCAAATTAAAGAAAATTACACAACCGAACAACGAAAAATATTCTAAGTACTTAAGTACATAAGAAGCATAAGTATTACCCTTATTTTTTATTTATCAATTAAAATAAAAAGGTCACTAGTTTTGGGAAATATAATAATAATAATAATCTGCTAGGCTAATACCCAAGGCACAACCTAAGGCCCAAGTCATCAAGCGACGTTTAAAGCCTTTAATTCGGGTGGCCGGGTTCCAAAGCGTAGGAGGGTGGTGGCAAGCCCTTCGTGCCACGCGAGCCAACAGCTCCCTACACTCACTATTAATTACTATTAGTAACGATGCCCAAAAAACTCAGCCTAATAAAGAATCACCCAAGGCCTACTGGAAATTGCAACGCTTTCAGTAATAAAAAATCTAATTCATCGCCATCAAACTAACCTAGCTGTATTTTCCAACGATGGACATACTATCATCAACCAAAATAGTTCAGTGACATACTTATTCTATTATGTTACTAACGGTACAAGATACTACTAGTGTATAATGTATATCTATATATTTATAATATACAGGGTGTTTGAAAAGGTTATGCAAAATTTTGAAGGAGTTGTACACTCTTAAAAAAACGGGTGCTTCATAACACCTTTTTCTCCGCCACAAATATGACACCTTCCAGATACTTAATGTACACCCTTTCGGGATACAAAGTACACCTTTTGAAACGAAAATACTCCTGTTTGCAACAGAAATTACACTTTTAAATGTATGCAATTGCACCCTTTGGCGGCAGAAACTACACTTTTAAAATTATACAATTACAATGTATAGCTTTTGGCGGCAGAAAATACACCTTTAAAGAGTCATTTAGCACCTTTAAGCATTAAATCACGCCTTTAAAGGTGGCAATACGCCTATTAAAGAGTAAAATCAAACCCGTGAAGGAGTTCAAAACCCTTTTAAAGAGTTATAGAACACCTTTAAATAATATATTTACACTTTTAAAGGTGTAAATTGCACCGGGTAAGAGATACATCTCACCTTTAGAGGTTTAAATACGATATTTGAAAGTGTACCATCAAACTTTAAAAGGTGTAGATGCGCATTACAAAAGATAAACATTGCACCTGATAAGATTTGAATCGCACCTACAGAGGTGTAATTAGGTTCTTTTATAAAGTAAAATCCCTCTTTTGAAGGTATAAATGCTCACTTTAAAACAGAGAAATTGCACTTGGTAAGAGATAAATAACACCTACAGAGGTGTAAATACGCCTTTTTAAAGAGTAAAATCAGACTTTCAATGGTGTAAATGCACACTTTAAAACAGTTTAGTTGCACCTGGTAAGACTTTAGTCACACCTTTAGATTTATAAATATGTTTTAAAGGTGTAAATATGCCCATTTAAGGAGTAAAATCACTGATTTAAAGGTGTAAATATGCCCCTTACAGAGTAAAAGCACACCTTTAATAAATAAGTTAACCTATAAATCTGTTTAAATGACCTTTTAAAAGGTACCTGGCACTTCTAACAATTTTAATGGTTTTAGTATGCCATATTAAAGTGTTCAATAGCACCTTTTGTTGGTTTGAAAAACACCCTTGAAAGATTGTTAAAGGAATTGTGTTTCTAATAAATACTATTTTACCAATAGAAACAGCGAAAACCCAAAAAACTAGTGTAGTTGTATACAAATTGATATTTATTTTTAAATTAATATATATATTTTCATTTCACATGATTTCAATTAAACTAATTCGAAGAAGTTGTTCTTCAATGAAGAAAGTGTTAAAGTTTACAGCTATTTCCGTGATCGAGACTAATTTTAAAAATGTTCAGTATTACTAAAGCAACACGACAACGAACCGGCTACACCTAAGACGTTAATAAAATAATGCCAGGGTGTTTTATACCGAAAACCAAACGTGTAAAAAAAGTATTCTTATCTGTTAAAAAACCGAATGACGGAGACATAAAATATGTATAAAAAACTTATGGATAGCTTAAGCACGAAAAAATATCTTTATCGTATTTTATTTAACTAATCAGCCTCGATGAAGATATTACTTAAGGCGTAATGGCTGATCATCACATAGAGGTCGGTAACGGTTAATCATTATCCATGTTTAAATGGATTTTTTTCGGGAAAAAAATGTAAACAAAGAAATTTACCGGTAAATATTTCGGAAAATGATTAAAAAACATGTATTATTCGTACAATTTGAACTTTTTATCGAAAAAAACGTCGTTTTTCCGATTAATTTTACAAATTTATCAAAAAAATAATCGGATAATACAGAAATATAAATTACTTGATCAACACGTTTTACGAATAATTTTGAGAGCTTTATCTATTGAATAAAAGTTAACCATCCCCGACCTCTATCATCTCGGACCAGCTCTGTTATATAGAATTCACGGATATGCTTTGCGCAATGGGCAAATTTGGGGTTGTGGATCATTTCATTGGCCCAGGCGTTGTAGAACTCAAAAATTGACACTAAGGCCCAGGTTGGACTGAAACTTTCGACTTAACGTGATAATAGGTGTCGCTACCAATCAAAAACATCATATTTAATTAGTTAATTATTATTTTTTCTTGAATTCGCATTTTATAGAACTTTTAACACTTCTTGCTTAAACGAATAAGCCAATTAAACAATAAGATAAATTGAAATTCCAATAACATTTAAAAATAGATAATTATTCACAAATATTTACAAAATGTATATATTTAAATAAAATACATATATTTTAAACACGCAATTAAACATTTTGGCACGGTATGCGTTAATGAATATTCACATTATAAAACTAGATAGTTATATGTGCAGTTGTTCGATTTTTGGTTGTCATTTAATCCATTTTTGACAGAAACGTTATCTTTCTAGGAAACCCTTATTGGGATTAACTACCCCTAACCGTGTGAAATGGTAACAATTACACCATGTTTTAGTTAATAAAGAAATATGAAAAATCCCTAGTTAACGCTGTGCTTAAACGTGTAGTATTATAGTGTGATTTAACTCTACAAATGGGCGTATTAACACGTTTAAAGGTGTGATTTAATTCTTAAAAAGGGTGTATTAACACTTTTAAAAGTGTTATTTAACTCTTAAAAGGGCTTATTAACACTTTTAAAGATGTGTTTTAACTCTTAAAAAGGCGTATTAACACTTTTAAAGGTGTTATTTAACTCTAACAAAAGGGCCTATTAACACCTTTAAAGATACTATTTAACTCTTGAAAAGGGCGTATTAACACTTTCAAAGGTGTTATTTAACTCTAACAAAAGGGCCTATTAACACCTTAAAAGATGCTGTTTAACTCTTGAAAAGGGCGTATTAACACTTTCAAGGTGTTATTTAACTCTAACAAAAGGGCCTATTAACACCTTTAAAGATGCTATTTAACTCTTAAAAAGGGCGTTTTAACACTTTCAACGGTGTTATTTAACTCTAACAAAAGGGCCTATTAACACCTTTGAAGATGCTATTTAACTTTGACAAATCGGTGTTAAGTTGGATATCGAGAGGTGTTCACTCAGATCTTAAAAGGTGTTAATTAGAACATAAACGGTGTAATTTAATCATTTATGGGCCTCACTTCGATCTTCAAAAGGGTGTTTTTAACAGTATAAAAAGAGTGACTACACCTTCCTAAAAGGTTCTTTTAATACCATTTATGTTTCAATATTCGTAGTATAGGGTGTAGAGGTAATCCTTTACAAGGGCGCTTTTAAAGGTGTCCCAAAACACCTTTTTTATAAGATAAAACATCTTTATTATATGCTCTTTTAACACCTTAGTTTTGCCCTAAAGGGTGTATTGTAACTCCCACAAAAGTTGTCATAATGGTGTTTAAACCTATCTCACTCCTTTATAACACCCTTTGTAGACTTTTTCATTCCTTAACAAGAGGCTATACACCATTTTCAAACCCATTTCAAACCATTATAACTCCCTTAAACACCTTTATAACGCCTTTATTTTTAAGAGTGTAGGGGGTGAGTTGAGAAGTATGCCTGTTTTTTCCCATTTTCCTACGATTAGTTAAAAGAGCGCCAGAGAGCTTCAAACTGTGGCCTACTAGCTAGACTTTAAATACTGTTTAAGTTTACCTTTTTGCGCTGGTTACATCGATTTGTTTACAAAGTCCTTTTATACCTATCACATGAACCCAAACCTTAATGTTCGCGTTTCCCCGCTGCTTGGTTTTGCGCTTGTTTCAGCCTACTTCCAGGGGCTAGTAGACAACACTTTGAAGCTCTCTGGCGCTCTGTTAACTTATCGTAGGAAAATGGGAAAAAACAGGCATACTTCTCAACTCACCCCCTACACTCTTAAAAATAAAGGCGTTATAAAGGTGTTTAAGGGTGTTATAATGGTTTGAAATGGGTTTGAAAATGGTGTATAGCCTCTTGTTAAGGAATGAAAAAGTCTACAAAGGGTGTTATAAAGGAGTGAGATAGGTTTAAACACCATTATGACAACTTTTGTGGGAGTTACAATACACCCTTTAGGGCAAAAGTAAGGTGTTAAAAGAGCATATAATAAAGATGTTTTATCTTATAAAAAGGTGTTTTGGGACACCTTTAAAAGCGCCGTTGTAAAGGATTACCTCTACACCCTATACTACGAATATTGAAACATAAATGGTATTAAAAGAACCTTTTAGGAAGGTGTAGTCACTCTTTTTATTAGGGATGCACCGATATGGGTACAGCCGATATATCGGCCGGCCGATATATCGGCTAATCGTGGCCGATAATATCGGCCTAGGATAGCCGATATTAGCCTTAACATTTTTGCACAACCTTTTGAAACACCCTGTATATTATATATATATATATAATATAATATAATATAATATATATATATACGTAATATAACAATTGCAGCTCGATGACTTGGGAGAAGGAGCGTCCAATGGAAGACAACGAAGCAATAACCATCTCAATTTAATCAGCTGGATCGATAAATAACAGCGACAAGCTATAACAATAACCAGAAAAACTATACATAAATCAAAGCGGCATTTGCCAACCTTAATGGTGTTGCAGGCAGCGTACGCCCCCTTGTGGCATTCGGGGCAACAAACTCGAAGGAAAGAAAGACCAAGACGAAAATAATCCGAAGATAGATTCCCAACAACACCTAGCGGAGAAAAGCCGGCATTACTAGATATAATGTGATTAGAAATACCGTGTCCCATACTTGGAATTTCGCAGTTTCGATCGGCGCGTTTCTTAAACACTAACTGTAACGTTGTAGGAAAAAAACCAATTCAAAGGCGAAACTAATGACGCGCAATTTTCGGATCACCTAAGTCGAAGAAAACATTTACAATAAAAGGTTAGAATGTTTGTACCATCCGTAGATGCTTTAGCCGTTCCGGATTATTAGACAGAAAATTCATTTTGAGCAAGGAGGCTTCCATTCAAGGAATATTCTTATAAAGGTAATCTTTTGTTTGTTTGCTTAAAAGAGGTAATTTTGTACGACGAATCCTGATTCCATTACGTTAAATTCTGATTCCTAACATTAAGTTAGGCCGTTTAAGTTTTAAATAACTCGGTACTTCGGCACATGCATTCGAGGCGTTGAAGAATCTAAGAACCGAAGGAACGCGTTATTTCAAATTAAAACGGTCTAACTTACAATTGTTAGCCTCTTATCTATTTACTTCAAATTCCATTAGTTGCTTTAAATTTATCTGGTATTTTGTATCTGCTCACATACTCGTACAGATAGAAAAGCAGGCAAAACATAAATAACTCCCTAATATCCAAAGTTACATAATTACCAAAAGTATGTCAATCGGACCTATTTCAGAATGAATGTTACGAGCGAAATACAAGTTGGGAGGGGAGAAGGGTAAGTATTCCTTGGGGAGGGAAGGAAGTTAAAAGCAACAAATAACACGTCGTAGTGAGGAACGGAGGAACTAAGTAGCACTGGTCAAAGTGAGTGTATTTTTTGATTTTTCGTCGTTCTGTGGAGAGGCTATACCTACGATAAAATACCAGAGACTAAAAATAAATCCAAAAAGGCGACAATAAATAGTCTTTTATGTGGTCGATCTCGAAACGAGTATTCATTAAACCTTTAGCATACGAAAGTGCAGGAATTGTCACACTTTTGGTAATTATGTCACTTTTACTATTATCTAATCTTATCAAATCTACTAACCTTGAGTTTGCTAGTTCTCTCCCCGCTAGTGGGAGAGGGTTTTCCCACGAGCTCTTCGCTTTCCCCTTCCATAAAAACTTGTAGAGGTTAACTGTAATAGCGAGTGTAGGGAGCTGTTGGCTCGCGTGGCTTGGCTCGTGGCTTTCCACCACCCTCCTACGCGTTGTAACCCGACCACCGGTAATTGGGCCATCACAAGTTACTAGTTGGCTTAGGCCTGATTATTATAATTATTATTATTAATATTGTTAACTGATCCGCTTTTTAATTTAATCATTTGTTAATCAAACTGCTATTTGCTATAGATTTTAGAAGAATATTACGTTATCTGATTTGTAAACAATAAAAACATTTAGAAAAGATTAGTTTTCTATTTTAGTCTAAAGCGCGGTTTTTAAAATTGCATTATCACATTTAAATAAGCCGAATGTTTATTTTGTGATCTGATGTCTCGGCTAGAAAACAGATTATTAATTCAGTTATCTGGTAGAAATCGAACTGTTTTCCGCAAATGGTTAAAATGGTTAATCCGATTTTGTTACCGTTGAAAAAATCTAGGGGTTCTAGGACCAAATAATCAAGCTCGTTCACAATATGCAACCGGCACTCTTTCAAATATTTCAATCAATATTCTTTAAAAAGTGCCGCGTTTTGATCAACTAAGAACATTTCCTCTACTTCCACATTAACACTGCCCTCTATATGTTTAAATCGGTACCAAAACTAGTGCTGCCAGCCGAATATTATAAGACTCGCGTTGTCAGAACCGGAGAAATAATTGTGAGAAATCAGATATAAAAAATATTCGCTATTACGCTCAGATATTATCAGTTCCGTTGATATGGGCCAAAATACAAATCAAATAATTTAAACCCAAAAACTAATCTGAATTCATTGTAAACTGACAGACAGATTGTGAGCGGATTTCAGATCCCTCACAGTTTTCGGTCTGATATACACCCCTATTAAATGATTTTAGAAATTTCAATGACTGTTTATTTTAATCTGGTGAAAAGACTTATGAGGGATCAGTTCAGATCCGTTACTTGGTATAATGAATCAGATACAATTTGAGATCAGATTGCTGGGTGTAATAAAAAACCTGATCTGACTAACCGAATGTATTAAGATATCTGAAAATTACGACCTGAATAACCCGAGATTGCCTCATTAAAAGGAATTTAATGTAAAACAATGACAAAAGTACATAATAAACCCCTTTCGGAAGAAATTATCTAACCAAGGATAAGGGAAGAGAGATAAGAAGGGATTGACTCAGAACACGTTCGATTAATTCCCCTTTTTCCATTCCGTCAAAAAGTAATCTCCCAATTTGGAAATTGTCCTTGAGAAAATCATAATAAGACGTATCCTTTATTAAAAGAGCCTTGATTAAATAACGCTCTGGTCCCATTTGACCGAATTCCCATTCGACGGAATACGTTTTTCATTGGTGTCCCATTCGACTGAAAATAGCCCAAATGTGAGATTTATAGCTAAATATATCTTTGGTCCTATTCGACCGAAATTCAATTCTATTTTACTACCGTCTACGGAGGCCCTAAGCCCAACCTAACGTAACCTAACCTAACCTAACCCTTTCCAACCCAACCTAACCCAACCTAACCCAACGCAACCTAATCCAACCTAACTCGACCTAACCTAACCTAACCCAACCTAACCCAACCTAACCCAACCTAACCCAACCTAACCCGACCTAACCCGACCTAACCTGACCTAACGTAAATTGAATGGGACTTGAATTTTCCAACCCTTTGGGCTCGAAAATATTCGGTGGAATAGGAAGGATATTTTTGAATTGAATGGGATTTTGGTCGAAATGGACGATACCTGAAATAACCAAACAGGAATGGTTATTTAATGTGGTTCTTGGTGTTGGAGGTTCTGGAATCCAAAATAGTCAACACCGAAAGTTTCCAATTTTCTATCGTATGGGTAAAAATAAAAAATAAAATCTTTAACTGCTACAAGAGTGAAATTCACAAGAAAGAACTTTATAAAGTTACTTAATCCATGGATGATCAAAGAAAATATAGTTAAAGTGTTGGTTGCACGAAATTTTAGCTATTGCTAATTAATGATTCATTAGAAAGAGCAAACATTTTATAGCAAGTACAGAAAATTTCATCAAAATCGGTTAAGTGGTCTTTGAATTATTATAAAAAGAAGTCGAAATGGTGGAAATCGAGTTTTTCGGCGAATTTCCAGACTTCTAAAATTCTTCTCGGCACCCATGACGTCAGAAAATGCGAAGCGTATCATTGGCTAATTGTCAGTAATACATTTCTTTACATCTGGGATTAAAAGCGGGTTGATTTAACACCCAGGTAAAAGTCCTACGCGGTAGTAATTGAAATAGGCATACACAAGCCTACGTAGTAGAAAAACGATATGGAACCGAAGGCTCCTTGTAAATTCTTCTTAAAACGTCGGGTCGTAAATTTTTTTATTTTATTTCGATAATAAGCCTAATATTATGATTAAAAACCTCTGGTTTGAAAACTTCTACAAGAAAACAGAATCCCTCCACTTCAATTCCTTCTATTTTAGGAATAAAACAACAGCTTTGATTTGCCCCAAATTGCTCGTGCTACGGAGGAGAGAAATTCGTCGAAAATATCAGGATTTTGGAGAGCGAAAAAGGTCAGTTTCGGACTCAAAGTTAATACACTTAGGCTTGGAAATTTGTTTCGACAATCACATTTTTGGAAAGAGAACGTCCTGGGCTTCCAAACAAGCCCGCATTCATTCGTTTTTAATACTATCGATTTTTCGTGCAACCAACACTTTAATAAATAGTCCTTATTAAAGTCAGTCCGTTCTAGTGACGTTAATTCTTTAGTCATTGACGTAAAAAACACATTTTTTTAACATAGTTAGATACTCCCATAAGTAACAAAATCATTCCTAAGTATGCCATAAATTCATTTTATTTACCACGTAAGTTACGTCACTTCTAACTACGTGACGATAAACGCGGCATCAACTTTGTGGAAGCGAAATGGTAGTTAGAGAATATAAACCTCATGCCCTAGATTCGAAATAAGAAGGCTTTCAGATTGGCTTTTTTTAAACGAAACGTTTACCCACTTCCGGCACGTGACCTCCGAAATGTCGGCCTCCATCGGTCGCTGCCACCTAGGAGAAACAAACACGAGGAAAACGCAGCTAGCTTTTAAACGCGGTAACGCAGTGTTGTGTGCAAATTTCATTGGAGGGGCCTTTACGCTGCACGTTTCACGGGCGGAGGGAAGACAATTTCCGAATTTTCCCCTTCCGACGGTAGCAGGCGCTAAAGCGTCTAACCAATGAAAAATGTACGCAAGAAAATGCACGACTTTTGACGGGTTGCGTTCTCCTTTGTGGGGTGTTGTGTTTGTAGCTCCTAGGTGAAATGGACTTGGAAAATGTGGAGAGTTCCTCGCGCGTTTCTGGCTTTGACAATGTGTAGCTTAATTGCTCGTACCCCGCGATCGCGAGATTTCGTTTCCATGGTAACCTTTTCTATAGCCCAAAGATTATTAGAGTTTTCCATTTTTGGGTCCGCTTATTGTATGTTCCGTGTCAAACATGGTCTCATTGATTTTTATTCTATTCTTAGGAGTGATTATGTTAAGTATATTTTTTCTATTCTTATGAGTCATTATGTTAAGAATGATATTTTCTTCTATTTTTATGAGTGATTATGTTAATAATGATATTTTTTTCTATTATTATGAGTGATTATGTAAAGTATGATATTTTTTTACTGTTCTTATGAGTGATTATGTTAAGTATGATTTTTTTCTATTCTTATGAGTGATTATGTTAAGTGTGATTTTTTCTATTCTTATGAGTGATTATGTTAAGTATGATATTTTTTACTGTTCTTATGAGTGATTATGTTAAGTATGATATTTTTTACTGTTCTTATGAGTGATTATATTAAGTATGATATTTTTTCTATTCTTATGAGTGATTATGTTAAGTATGATATTTTTTACTGTTCTTATGAGTGATTATGTTAAGTATGATATTTTTTCTATTCTTATGAGTGATTATGTTAAGTATGATATTTTTTTCTATTCTTATGAGTGATTATGTTAAGTATGATATTTTTTTCCTTTCTTATGAGTGATTATGTTAAGTATGATATTTTTTTCCATTCTTAAGAGTGATTATGTTAAGCATGAAATTTTTTCTATTCTTATCATTTTATGCCGCCTTATTTCCGCTTAAGAGTAAAAGAAAAATATAATCCCTTAATGATAAAATTAGCCATGGTCAAACAATTCAATCTATACGATAATCCCTTAATCCTTCAACATTTAAAATTTAAGCTCAGTCACTAGTTTCATAAATAACACTCTGGATTTTGTCCCTAAACTTTCGGTTTAATAAAGTTTTACGATTTTGGTTAAATAATTTAAGGGTGACTTTTTGGGAACATTGGAAGCTATTAATTTCCGCTGACACCTTTTTTTAGGTGGGCGAAGAAGCTAAGCCGATTTCACCTACAGTTTCCTCTCGCCATCTGTCCGATAACTTTTGAAAAATTAATATAGCGGCAACATCTGCCAAGATACGTAATGGGTCGCCGCTCGGAAATGGCGTATTCGTGTTTCCAGACGTTATTCGCGCATTTAATAGCCTGTCATTATACTCCCAAGAAAGGACCTTTCCTGAATTTTAAGACCCTTAAAAAATAAAGAATGTAAAAGGAAATGAAAAAGCGTAGATTTCGCCTCTCGCTACTCGTAATCAAATATTATGGAATGCCTCTCTTAAAGAAAATACGCGTAAAATTGAATCTTCGCCAGTCTGCCCACATAGTCCCGAGAGCCCGTTCAGACTGACGTTTACTTGGGACGAAATGATAAGGCTAATGGTGGTCTATTTTCTCTTCAGGTCTCGAGGGACAAGGTCAGGAGGTACTTAGCGGTGGAGAGGAAAAGGAATCGGATGCCGCTCGAAACCGCTGGGACCTGGCTCGTGTCGTTCGAGGGGTCAACAGAGCGGTCAGACGATTCCGACACCTTTGCAAACTGGCCATCGTCAGCGGGTCGAATCCACGACAGCTGATTACCACTGTCCTTTGCACCATTCCCACTGAAGCTTCCACGACGCCGGGTATAAACGGATAGCTCTATAAGCAGGAGCTCATAGAGATAGGAGTATTCAACCCATGCCAACGTGTTAAGTCAAATCAATCGTAGCGTTCGACTCTAAATCTTTTGAAATTCCAGTAATGAAGATATATAATTAAAAATCCCCTTTTACCGGGGCGCTATCTATCGTGCAAAAGAGAAACTATAGGAGGCGGGATATGACGTAAATTACGTAGTCACTTCCAGGAAACGGAAGTTAGTGAAACGGCTTTTGATCACGCGCAGAATTTCTCGCAATGACAGTCAAGAGAATTTCGTTTCCATAGTAACCATAGCGCAACGATTATAAGAATTTATATTTTTGAGTCGGCTTATTGTATTCCCCGTGTGAAAAAAGGGCTCAATAGGCGTTTCTATAAAGTAACATTGGCCTTCTTGTTTAGATGTATCGGGCGCGTCACTCGTGACGTAGAAGTGACGTTTCACTATGATAGGCAATAGACGCTAGCATCTAGGAGCAACAAACACAACATCCCACACAAGGAGAACGCAACCCGTCAAAAGTCGTTGATTTTCTTGGGTACGTTTTTCATTGGCTAGACGCTTTAGCGCCTGCTGCCGTCGGAAGGGGAAAATTCGTAAATTGTCTTCCCTCCCGCCCGTAAAACGTTCAGCGTAAAGGCTCGTGACGCTCGTCCAATGAAATTCGTACACAACCCTCCGTTAGCGTTTTTAAAGGCTAGCTGCGTTCTCCTTGTGTTTGTTGCTCCTAGCTAGCATAAACTGCCATTATAATCAACTTGTTAAAAAGTTCTACACGTGCGTCTTGATATTTTAGCGTAAACGGGCTCGAGCGATTTAGCGCGTGCGACCCGAAATGAAAACATTTTTTTCCTAAATAATCTTATAAAAATATAAGCAAGCGATGCTAAAATTATATTAAAATGCAAGTTTCATTATTTATAAAATCAAATTTACGAATAACGACGAGGAAAAACTAATGGCGTCTGCTTTAGCCCCTACCTATCTAGGTTTCGATGGCGAACCAAAGGGGGTGTAGCGATAGTTTTCGGTTCCAAATTGTTATATAGAGGCATATTTATGCGTGAGTACGTTAGAAATGGAAAAGGTATGGCAGCCAATGGAAATTAAATTAATATACATGTATAAGAATGAGAAATTCTAAAGTTTAATCTTGGACGAATAATTACGGGACCCGAAAAATAATGGCGCGCTTGGTGCTTTTACGGCAGCGCCGCTTGTAGCGCCGTAGTGTCAAGAATTGGAAAGATTCTATCCAAATACTAAACAGGTGCCCAATATTTGCGGACGACGTTAGGCCTAGCGTTCTTAGCTCGTCACTGTCGTCAAAGCTTTCACCTTTATTTCCGTTTTGACTAGGGCTGTGCAAAGTATTCGTCATTATTCGATTTGACCAAATTATTTGGTCATTTTTAGGCTAAACTATTCGAACCGACAAATCGAATTCTAGTTTTTAAAATTCTAGAATACCAAATAGTGTACTTTGAAAAACCGACTATTCTATTTAAAAAATATATTCAAAAATTAAAAGATTATTTGGTATTTGCACCAAATTTCTAACGCCAGAGAGCACTAAGTTAGTAAACAAAAAAAACTAGCGTTTTTTCAGTGCGACGAAACGAAGCAAACAAAATTTAAACTTGCAAGTTATCTTGACGTTTGTTAATTGGAATAGATTGTGTGGGCACAAGATAACTATGAAGTAGAGATGTATACATACTAGCAGGGGTACCCAGCTTTATTTCCCGGGGGAAATATGCCTATGTCAACATTATTATAAACTTATGATATAACCAAATGGTGAATAACAATTTTAACCAGTTTTACATTGATAATTGATTACATAATAATTTGGCTTTTATTATATGGCTTAGTGTCTATAGAAGAAGGCTTTTAAAAAATGCAATATTTTAAGTTTTTAACCTTTTTTGTGTATGACTAAAGAATTAAGTAACACGGTCTTTTGGCTAAGACCAAAGTATTACTTGTATAAAACGTATATACATAATTATTTAATTAATTCAATTAATTAAAGTTGTATTTAACTCATTACACTTTCATTTTTATTCCAATACAATTATTACTGAATATTCTAAAGCCTATTAAAATTCCAAAAGCCTCACTTCTATTAAAACAGCATAGCAGACGGCGGAATGCGGGTCACTTGACATTTTTACGCACGTGTTTTGTATTTGTATATAAATATTTCGCGATTCTCTCGGTAGGAGCCCTAACGGGCGATGCAATTTGTGGAACCGGGGATTTTGGTTAGGTTTCGAGTCCAGTAATTATTCGTCCAAGGTTTAATCTCATTGGCACCATTTTAAATTTTAACCATGACGACTCATGTCGATTTAAGAGAGTCCGATATACACGCTTCCTAAGCTGAATACTCATATCTTGATGAACTCCAGTTGTTGAAGTTAACAATAATAGTGAGTGTAGGGAGCTGGTGGCTCGCGCTACATGAAGGGCTGGCCACCACCCTTTTAAAGGCATAAAATGTCGCTAGATTAATTGGGCCTGCGCATTAGCAGAAGCAAATGATCTGAAACGGTAATGGCTACATTTGTAAGTATTTTTTTTTATATAAAACTCAAAGTTTATATTACATTATTTTAAAATATTTTTATTTATCTATTGATTAAAGTTGTACATTTTGGTCATTTTCATAAATGAAAATATTTAAAATTACATTAAAACTTAATATTTTCTTAAGCCTTGGCAAAAATGGCCAAAATATACAACTTTAAACAATAGATATAGATTAACTAATATTTAGATTTTAAAATAATGTAATATAAACATCGAGATGTATAAAAAAATACTTGCAAAGTTGTTTTATTCTTCAAATGCTGTCCTACGAAGCTGCGATGCATCCATTACCGGCCGTAGCCTACGTGATTTAATCACAATGGCTTATACTTTAGACACGGCCTGAGCAGTAGATTCGACTTACACGCGCTCCTAGCGGAAATTTGCGGTGAATTCGAAGAACCAGAATATATTTTATTTTTCGAGCAAGCATGGGCCTTGATTAATTACGTGGGTCGACAACTCGGCTCATTTACTTCTAGTTTTAGCCTAGATTATTATTATTCGATATGAAAACCCAATGCGGTGTAGCTAAAGACCTATGCTCCCCTCCCACGCTAATTTCCTTTTAACCGGTATCTATCCTGTAGATCGATAGGAATTTAGGGGTCCAATGAATAGCCTCTGTTTAATTGCTTTAGTGAATCCAGTTCCACCATCGATTTTCTCTACATATCTTCTTTTTTAACCGGTATTTAGCATGTAGATCGATAGTAATTTAGGGGTCCAATGAAGCAGGGGGGCCCATCCGCATTTCGGGGTCTGCAGGGGTCCAATGAAGCAGGGGGGCATCCGCATTTTGGGGTCTGCAGGGGTCCAATGAAGCAGGGGGCATCCGCATTTTGGGGTCTGCAGGGGTCCAATGAAGCAGGGGGCATCCGCATTTCGGGGTCTGCAGGGGTTCAATGAAGAAGGGGGGCCATCCGCATTTTGGGGTCTGCAGGGTTCCAATAAAGCAGGGGGCATCTGAATTTTGGGGTCTGCAGGGTTCCAATGAAGCAGGGGGGCCACCCACATTTCGGGGTCTGCAGGGGTTCAATGAAGAAGGGGGGCCATCCGCATTTTGGGGTCTGCAGGGTTCCAATAAAGCAGGGGGCATCTGAATTTTGGGGTCTGCAGGGTTCCAATGAAGCAGGGGGGCCACCCACATTTCGGGGTCTGCAGGGGTCTAATGAAGCATGGGGCCACCCGCATTTCGGGGTCTGCAGGGTTCCAATGAAGCAGGGGGGCCACCCGCATTTCGGGGTCTGCAGGGGTTCAATGAAGAAGGGGGGGCCACCCGCATTTCGGGGTCTGCAGGGGTTCAAAGAAGAAGGGGGGCCCATCCGCATTTTGGGGTCTGCAGGGGTCTAATGACGCAATGGGCCCCTAGTTACGGCACTGGATAAACCTCTTTTGGCGTACATTGCAGAAACCGAGACGACCAGAGCGGGTCCCGCGAGCCACAACCCCAACCAGGTGAATCTCGGGGGAAGAAGCACTTCGACGGGCTCGACCACAGTCCGGGGGGTCGAGATCTTCATCGTCGGAGGAGTCCTTCTCGTCTGGGTCTTCGCCATTCTCTTCTTCTTCAACAAGTGGGGCAAGATCCGTCGCCTCGAACCTTACCGGCCTTCGTACCGCCGCAAAATGATCATGGCGGAGTACGGGGCCCCGGGGCCCTCGATCCGCCGCTACCCCACCATCGACGAAGCCGTGGGCCCGGACGACCCGGACTTATTGCCGCGCGCCGACTGCTACGTTCAAACTGACCGCGATCGCGAGTCGGCTTCGTCGGACAATTCGGACATTTTCACCATCGAGACGGTCATGCAGACGGGGCCTTCGACGGCGCGCCCGAGCGTCGACCACACGGCCGAACACTTCGGTGAAATCAGGGTCAACTGTTACACGGACAATGAAAATTACAAAGGCTACCATTGCCTCGTTTCGACTGTCGTCTGACTCCTCCCCCCCCCCCACTTATCGTGCCTTGACCCAAAAAACTCCTAATTATCAATTCTTAAAGGAAAAAGTGGCGCGTCATAAGGATCAAATGCCATCTTCAACGGAGACCACCAAAGCCTGAATTAATTATTGCCAATAAAGAAATCGCGCATTCAATTGACATCAAAGCCACCTCGCGGCCATAATTGTAAGTTGTGATATCAATTGCACCCGTGTATTATTAACCAAAATTGTAGCTCATCCCGAAATTAATATAAATAAAATTTAACGCAGTTCCTTACTTAGTCATCCTTAAGCCCCCTATTTAAACTTTAACAATGTAATATATATTCAAAAATCAATAATAAATAAAATAACTTATCATTTAATTCTAAATCTCAATTAAATTCACACGCATCACATGTAAAATTGTTACTGTTTGCTTTTTTGCGTCCGCCAGCGCTCGTAGCCTTTTACAGTGACACGCTAGAGGGCGATATTCTTTCTCTAGTGACGCCACTTTTTCTCTAGTGACTTCACTCTTTCTCTAGTGACGTCATTCTGTAAATAGCTTTCAGTAAAACAATATTATATAGATCGATACACATTTAAAAACGGAGTAGATCCGACTTCATGGGCGTATCCAGGATTTTATTTCAGGGGGGGTGCTGACGGAAGTTTAAACCCCCAAACCCCCCGCCCCTTAAATACGTTAACGGGGATTACGCCATTAGTGGCTGAATTTTAAATACTGAAAGTCTTAGTAGATGGCGCTAGCAGTATGGGCCAGAGAAACTTAATTAAAAAAAAACCCGCGACAAAATGCGAAATTTTTATGATGGTTTTCGTATGGGCAGTTTTATTTTGTAATAAATCTATATATTATTTCCTTTCCTCCAAACAAATTGAAATTGGTGCCATCTAGAGTAAATAAAAGTATTAAAATTGAACCTTTAATGGCTCCGATCTAAACGTTTGTTTCCCTGTAAACAATTCGGGAATCGGTCTCATGATTTTCTTCCAAAGAACCGAAAGTGTTGTTTTTCTCTAAAGTGGGTCAGAACTTCGCTCATGGATACACCGAAAGAAATCTAATTTTCATACCGTACAAGGAAAACTGTCTACATGACTATCATTATGCAAATTTGAAAATAGTCTTTTTAAGAAAATAAACCTTGATAAAAGTCAGCTCTCTAGCCGCGGGTTCGGACCATCGATTGGTTTTTCGCTCTGCTATTTTCCTATAAATAAAATCAATAATGTTGCTTCACTTTATTCGATCTGGTAAATTATAGTGGAAAACTCAAATGGACTTTTCTGGTTGAAAAATGAACTTTTCGAGTCAGCCCATTCGATCCCCGCCCACAAATGAAGCGGTTCACCTCGAAGAAAACATGGTTTTGCCGTTTACCCAAACTATCTTTCCGAGGAAATGGTCTCTTTTATACATTTAATATTTTCAACTCAAAATGACCCGTTCAATACATTATTAAAATAATAAAAGAAAAGAGCACTCGAAAATGTGAATTATATGGGAATAAAATCCAAACAAATATACCTCATATTTCTTATTTACATGTATAGGAGTTTTATAAACATCTAAATACAGCTAAAATTTAAGGGTTTTATGTGGTGGAAATGTCGAAATATAGGCTCGAATATTGGGGTTTTACGAAAGTTATGGAATGATTTATTCAGTTAAATAATTAATTAATATATCCGTTTTACAGGGTTAAAATATCCCAAATATACGAATTTTACACGGTTTAAATATCGTAAATGTGGGAATTTTACAGGGTTAAAATATCGGAAATGTGGGAAATTTACAGGGTTAAAATATCGGAAATATGGGAATTTTACAGGGTTAAAATATCGGAAATGTGGGAATTTTACAGGGTTAAAATATCGGAAATGTGGGAATTTTAGATATATAGGTTAAGACATTTATCGATATATAGGTCAAGACATTTATAGATATATAGGTTAAGACATTTATAGATATATAGGTTAAGACATTTATAGATATATAGGTTAAGACATTTATAGATATATAGGTTAAGACATTTATAGATATATAGGTTAAGACATTTATAGATATATAGGTTAAGACATTTATAGATATATAGGTTAAGACCTTTATAGATATATAGGTTAAGACATTTATAGATATATAGGTTAAGACATTTATAGATATATAGGTTAAGACATTTATAGATATATAGGTTAAGACATTTATAGATATATAGGTTAAGACATTTAAAGATATATAGGTTAAGACATTTATAGATATATAGGTTAAGACATTTATAGATATATAGGTTAAGACATTTATAGATATATAGGTTAAGACATTTATAGATATATAGGTTAAAACATTTATAGATATATAGGTTAAGACATTTATAGATATATAGGTTAAGACATTTATAGATATATAGGTTAAGACATTTATAGATATATAGGTTAAGACATTTATCGATATATAGGTTAAGACATTTATAGATATATAGGTTAAGACATTTATAGATATATAGGTTAAGACATTTATAGATATATAGGTTAAGACATTTATAGATATATAGGTTAAGACATTTATCGATATATAGGTTAAGACATTTATCGATATATAGGTTAAGACATTTATCGATATATAGGTTAAGACATTTATCGATATATAGGTTAAGACATTTATCGATATATAGGTTAAGACATTTATAGATATATAGGTTAAGACATTTATAGATATATAGGTTAAGACATTTATCGATATATAGGTTAAGACATTTATAGATATATAGGTTAAGACATTTATCGATATATAGGTTAAGACATTTATAGATATATAGGTTAAGACATTTATAGATATATAGGTTAACACATTTATAGATATATAGGTTAAGACATTTATCGATATATAGGTTAAGACATTTATCGATATATAGGTTAAGACATTTATCGATATATAGGTTAAGACATTTATCGATATATAGGTTAAGACATTTATCGATATATAGGTTAAGACATTTATCGATATATAGGTTAAGACATTTATCGATATATAGGTTAAGACATTTATAGATATATAGGTTAAGACATTTATAGATATATAGGTTAAGACATTTATAGATATATAGGTTAAGACATTTATAGATATATAGGTTAAGACATTTATAGATATATAGGTTAAGACATTTATAGATATATAGGTTAAGACATTTATAGATATATAGGTTAAGACATTTATAGATATATAGGTTAAGACATTTATAGGTAAGTATTAAGCATTGGTGATTGAAGAGCTGATAAATATTTAGTATATAATTATTCTGAAAAAGTGGAGCTGAGTGTACTTGCATTGATTGATTTTCGATTACGCGTATGGTTTTTTTTGTAATAAATACAATCTTTTTAAAAAAAATGTAATTCTTTAAGTGTATTTTCGTATTTTTAGTTTCACGATATTCAAAATATTTTGTAGGCGCCAGGGGCGCGTGAAAATTCTAAGAAGTAATTCTTATCGTGATAATTTTTCTCCCCGTGAGAACTCGCTAAAATCATGCGTCAAATCAAAGATAATTTACTAACCATTCTATATTCTCTGAAATTCATTTTCGTCCACAATAATATCATAATGTTTATTTTCTTCAGCGTCAAGTAAACTGATTAGAATATTAGCTGCCGTTTTTATTTATAATTACCACACCTTTTTGACCAAGTGAGAATGCTCAATCAATTTTTTAAAAATGTTCACAGGGTGGACCCTTGGAATCGGTCAAAATCCCATGCTATTTTCTATGGGAAAATTTCCATTTTATGTTGTCAAAAACATTTTTCGTTGTCATGGCAAAACCGTTGCCCATTGAATAAAATCCCTTAAGGATTTTTCAAGTTACATGAAGGTCTACCAATCCCCGAGTTTGAACAAAATCGGTGTGTAACACCTCGGGTAGTCTCCTTGTAAGTGCAAACCAGAACGGTGGTAGTTAGTGTAGGGCGCTGTTGGCTCTCGTGGCATGGATGGGGTTTTCACGACTCTCCTACGCATTGTAACCCGGCCCCCTGAATTAATGGCATTAAAATTCGCCTGATGACTTGGGCCTAAGGTGCTGCCTTGGGTATTAGCCCAGCTGATTATTATTAAAAACATTGACTGTGTCGACTGTGTCGGAATTCAACTAACGGACCTGCCCAAATTAAACCACTGAGTCTGTCACCTTCCACGAGCTCTCCTCTACAACTCAACCCTTCTAAAATGACCAAAACGCCCTCCTCGTTCAAAGAAACTTGACGTTTCAGCCTCCAAAAAATCACCAACTCCTTCATTACCCCCTCCTGGAGCCCCTACACGAACCAGTATCGATGTTAAGCTGTTGAGATCCCAATAAGTCTCCGATCTTACCAAAACGCAGATTGAACAGGGTGAGTGCATTGCCAAACTCAAGAGTCAAGACCGACCAGGAGGCGAAAGATGTTATAATTGCCGACCTAAAAGCAACAATAAATACCCTTTCTACTTCTCTGAGCACCCACCACACCAAAGTCGGCAACTACCAAAGTGATGTGGAGGAGCAGAGTGTCTTACTCGATGAACACATAGCCATTATGAGTTTCTATCTGGTGTAAAATCCTTAAAGGCCAAGGACAGCACAGTCACATTCTCATGTTCGATTGACCGCTCTCCGGTCCAACGACTTGCCCAACGACTGGCAGTCACTGAACTAAGGAAACGTCAGAATGATGGATAAAAGGATCCATGCATCCGTAGTGGAAGGGTTTTTAGCCGCGCTCTCCTATATCCTACAGAAACCTTCCAACAACGCTACCACCTCAGTTACAAAAAACTAACTGTAGTACAGGATGTGCGTCCTGTCCCCTTCCCCGCTGTAAATAATGTACATACTGTAATCCCATTAACTACTTTAATCCCGTTAACTATTCGGAGTCATGACTCTATCATCGGACTAAACTCCACCAATGGTGAAACTGCCTCTTCGAACTTCTTTCATACTCATTAACCCATTGGCTAAGCCCTTCCTTCCTCAACTATGCACTCTCACCCGTAACCTCACTGTGCCCGCTACCTGTGTTGCAACGTTATCAGCCCCCACCTGCTCCACTATGCTCCTCTCTAACGTCAATGGGCTCACCTCTCTCTACAAGCTCAATGAGCTCACAACACTTGGTCAATTGAATTCTCCAATCTATATAGCCATAACTGAGACTAATTGGACTGATAACCGTTTGGACAGCGAACACGCTATATTCCATTACTCTTTTTTCCGATCTGACCGTGGTTACAGCCCCTATGGTGCTGTTGCCCTTTATGTTGTTAATTCCCTATCCTAAAGGATCGTCACTTTCAGTGATATTAGCTTGCAACTGTTTAACCCTAGTTCCGATTGCTTGGATATTCTAATGATTTTACTGTCTCATAATACCTCATCTTCAGTTATAACCCTGTTCGTGGTGGCTTACCGGTCTAATAACCCCCAACATTATAATCATGAGCTGTATGCTGACCACCCTTCCCGCTAGTTGTGTAATACTGTAAAAGACAGGGTTACCCCTTGATCGTTGTCGGCGACTATAATTACCCCCGCATTGATTGGAGTGTCCAATCGCCTGCTCCTTTGGCCTGTCAACCTACCAAAACCTTTTTGGATTGCGTTACCGACAACGGACTTTATCAGCTTATCGATTTTCCCACTCGTAACGGTGGCCTCTACCAGAACGACAATGTTCTCGACCTAATCCTGTCTTCCAATCAAAACCTTGTTTCCGCCCCAGAGATGCTCGCAGCCTTGGGACGTAGTGACCTTGCTACAATCTTGTTTAAAATTTAACTACAAGGTGCCCGTGCTACCTTTTTTCCTAGACCTAACTTTTTAAAGGTGACTATGAATCCTTAACCAACTACCTTTCCGGTGTGGACTGCATGATCCCTGGTCCTTACTGCTCCTAGCATCTCTGAGGCGTGGTCTGCAATGCTCCAGATTCTACAAACCGGTATTGGTCTTTGTCCCGTTACGACAGCCACCGACTCCCCTTAAATGCAACTTGGGTTCTATTCGTAGTCGGACATTCAAAAATTCTGCACGGTCTAAGCTATTGCTAGCTTAAAAGCAGTCTGTCCCCCAACCAGTTCTGTCCTTGGTACACGAAAGTTATCGCCAGCCTCCAATGCCCACACTTCTCACTGCCCGAACGTTCGGCGTAAATTCGAACACAACTTAGCTAACAGTATCCAAAGTAACCCAAAGGCCTTTTGGTCACACATCAATCGGTTCCGTTCTAAAAGAGCCGGTATAACAGATCTAAAAAAACCGGATGGCACTTTCACTGCCAGCACTCCTTCTACGTAGAGTTTGTAAGTTATCTCCCCACTGGTTAAAGGTCTTCGGTTTCCCCTTCCCTTAAAAACTGGCTGAAGTTAACGGTAATAGTAAGTGTAGAGAGCTGACGGTTGGTTCGCGTGGCATGAAGGGCTTGCCGCCACCCTCCTACGCATTGTAACCCGGCCACCTGTTACTTGATCACGTACAAGCAACATTGCTTATGAGGTCGACGGTGGTACCTTGGGTATTAGCTCTATTTTAAAAAAAAATTCCGCCCAATCAGTAACCTGAATCAAATCCCTAAATTAAATCAAAGCCTCGTGTATGATCAAGTTGCTAATCACTTGTCTAAAACCAACTTCTTCTCTCGGTACCAGCACGGTTTCCTGACCAAGCGGTCATGTCTCACTGGAGGCTACTAACATATGGTCTGGATGATTGGACGGAGCGTCGGAGCCTTTAGCGTAGACGTTTCAAAGGCCTTTGACTCGATTCCCCACGTTACCTTCCTTGAATCCCTAAATGATGCGCGAATTACTGATGATGCCCTCGCCTGGATAGCGAACTACTTAAGCGGTCGGAAGCAACGGGTCGTCGTAAATGGGGTGTCGTCTGACTAAAGTGACGTGGGTAAAGGGGTTCCTCGAGGTTTGGTTCTGGGTCCCCTGCTCTTTAATGTCGTCAAGAATTCTCTACCTGACGCAATCCTCAAAGCTGTCATCCTCCTATTTGAGGACGACTCCAAGCTCGTCCATAAACTTAAGGATGTGTCTCACAGGGCCTTCCACTGGAAAAAATCGCGTGGGCTTGCCTTCAATGAAACTAAATGATCCTTCTCCACCTAGGGCATAAGAATCCCAACTTTGTTTATAATATTAATGGCACACCCCTTACTACCACTCTGTCCGAACGGGACCTTGGTGTTCAGGTTGACCCCTCTCTCAAATTTTCCACAAACACCAGCAAAGTCCGTTGCAGTTGCAGGGCTGGTCCGCCGTAATTTGTATTTCAACTAGCCTCAGCTGGTCAAATCTCTCTTCAATTCCCTAGTACTTTTAATGACTATTGTTCTCCAGTTTGGTCCCCTTACTTGGAGACTGACCAAAAACCACTCCAAAAAGCCCAGAACCAATTTACTAAATTGGCCAACAAAGTCTCGGCCCTACTAGCACCCGGTCGCGCACAGGCTCGTCACAAACTCCACAACCTATGCCTTCTACACACGTTTCCCCACAATAACTTGGTTCTGGGCATTTCGGACTACTTTTCCCTCGACACAGGTTCTCGAACCAGAGGTCATTCCCTCAAGCTAGTCAAATCCCGTGCGAGAACCACTCGACGGCCAAATGTTTTACCCCACTTCGTTATTAGTGACTGGAGTACTCTCCCACAAACCATTGTCCACACATACCCTCAGCAACGTTGCGAGTGCTCCCGCAACGTTTGTATCCCGTCGTGCGAACAGTGATCGTTGCGCGTCCCAGCTTCGACTGAACCGCTTTGTTGACCATTTGGGCAGCGATTCATGACGTCATCAAGTCAGTTTTTACAAAAATTGTCAATCGTGAATTTTTTTGTGCCTAATAAAATTTTTATGCCTTTTTTAGAAAAAAAATGTCTCGCAACTTTTTGTCTATTTTTTTAAAAAAAATACAACAAATTTCTTCATGGGTGCATTCATTTTTAATTACAATGTTTTGAAACATAACACAAGCCGGAAGTAGTGGCGTACTCCTGTAATCCCAAGCGTCTGGGAGGCAGAGTTTGTGGATGGCAGTTTGAGGAAGACCACCAATCCCCCAACGGGTGGTCGGAATACTTCCTCACCCCTCTCCCCACGTATCCCCCCGTTGGCGTGGCCTTCACACATATCTCGCCCTGATTATTCAAATGGACGAGAGGACTGAATTGTCCCACACGTCACAATCGACTAAAAAAAACATAACTCAAATGCGTGAGCAGACGAACTCCTAATTATATGGCTATACTACGCGTGCCCAATTTTCTTCAAAACTCACTTTAAATCAAACGTGTGAACAAAAAGATTTCCAAACGCTAAGAACCGCAACGAGATCGTAACGAGGCCAAATGTTTCCGAGGATATGTGTGAACGTGGCTTATATAAGAGTTAAATTTCGACAGAAAGTAACTTTCCATGAAAGCGCGAAGGAAGCTCCGTGAAACCAAGGATCCTATATGTTAGAAGGATATGAGGCGAGGGACGAAAAATGGCAGCGCCGTCGGTGGGTCATGCGCGATAGAGAATCCGTCTTTAGATTCCGTCAAGGACAAAACATGGAGGAAGCACCGCCAAAATTTGTCCTTGAGGGAATAGAAACAAGACGTCCCGCGTTTAGAGGCTCTCTTAATATCGACGGCGCTGCCGGCGTTTTGAAAACACGGGCTGGCCGGAGGGCTACATATCCTTCTAACATATAGGATCCTTGGTGAAACGCTTCCCAACTAAAAAGTGCGCTGGAGTTGACGGAGCGGATTCTCCGGCTTCTTGAGAAACAAAACCTTTGGCTCTCGAGTCGACCGTCGCTTCTTTCTCTATTCAGACAGTCTCTAATTCTTCGTAAGTAGAGAGTTTTCTTTAAAGATGACTTGACGTACCTCACCATTCTCTCTCAGAACCCCTCCCACCAATCTGCGCGTTCCGCGATGTACCTTCAAGAGATACGGAAGGTACCGAAACATTTTGCAATTTCTGAACGAGGGGGAAGTCACTCGTATACAGGGTCTTTTTTTTTTGCTCGGAAAAGTGTTTTTTTTCAAAAACTATTTATAGTACCGATTTCAAATTTGGAAGGTCAATTCTCTATACCGGGGGACATCAGTTTGAGAAATTTGAGCGTTTTCGGTAATGTTTTTCACCAATTTTGAAAAATTATTTTTCGACCACTAGGTGCGAGATAAAAAATTTCTATTATAAAGTTGTAGGCCGTCATCGAAAACCCTTAAAAATTGTTCACTCGACGAAAAACAATTTATTTATCAGTGAAAATTCGAGCTTGAAAAATTTACAAGTTGGTGAAGCCAAATTACGATTGTTTGAAACGATAATTGAAAAGGGAACAAGTCTAATACAAACGTAGTAGAGTTTTCACACTTGAAAAAATGTACACGTTTGGTTTTTAAATGCAGATATTTTATTCACATAAATTTTTACAAAACATTTTCAATAATATCACCATTGGCTGCAACACAGGTTTGTGCGCGGACAATTAAGTTCTCAAACGCTTTCTCTACCATTTCTGGTGTGACGTCTCGGCAAGCACTGATTATTCGTCTAATGAGTTCCTCCCTAGTTTCAATGGGCGTGGCGTATACCTTTGCTTTAACGAATCCCCAGAGAAAATAATCCAGCGGTGTTAGGTCAGGTGACCTTGCTGGCCAATGCACTGGACCATTTCTCCCTATCCACCTTTCAGGAAACTCGTTGTTGAGGTGCTCAGTTACTTGCCGGGAAAAATGCGGAGGGGCGCCATCTTGCTGAAACCACAACTGACGTCTTTCAGCCAATGGAAGGTCGTCGATTGCGTCACTCAGTTCGTTCTGTAGAAAATGTAAATACCTTTGGCCGTTGAGGTTCGTCGGCAGGAAAAAGGGACCAATCAAACGGTTTCCAACAAGTCCAACCCAAACATTGACCCGTTCAAATTGAACCTGGTGATGATATTCAAAACCCCAATGTGGGTTGATGTCAGACCAAAGATGGCTGTTTTGATGATTAAAGGGCCCATCTCTAGAAAATGACGCTTCGTCGGAGAACAAAACATGGCGCAAAAATTGTCTATCTTCTTGGACAGCATTTAGTAACCAGTTGCTAAATTCATAACGTCTTTGATGGTCTCCGTCAATTAGTCCTTGGTGGAGCGTAGCTCTGTATGGGTGATAGCGATTCTTACGAAGAATTTTCCACACACGATTTGCAGAACAACCCAAATCAGCAGCGGCGTTAGCGCAACTGTGACGAGGATATGCCACAAAGTACGCGAGTACATTGTTCTCGAAGTCTAAATCCGGTTGACCCAATCCGCGAAACCTAGGTTGCAAGTGACCAAATTGATTGAAATCGTGAATTGCTCGTCTTACTGTATTTACAGATGGTGCTCCATTTGGATGTCTTTCTGCGAAGATTTCAGTCACTCTTCTAAGGTTTTGCGCTGCTTCTCCATAGTAAATGGCAACTATCTCGGTACGCTCAGCTACTGAATAACGAGGCATTGTTCGAAATATTATCAAACACTGATAATAATCTCCCAAAGTTTTCCTTTAAATACCCAATGCATGTTTAGGATTGACCTATAGCCTCGTGTTTTTTAAATTCGGTCGTTTTTTTAACCAAAGTTTCAACTGGATTAGGTAATTCGGTTTCAATTATCGTTTCAAACAATCGTAATTTGGCTTCACCAACTTGTAAATTTTTCAAGCTCGAATTTTCACTGATAAATAAATTGTTTTTCGTCGAGTGAACAATTTTTAAGGGTTTTCGATGACGGCCTACAACCTAGTGGTCGAAAAATAATTTTTCAAAATTGGTGAAAAACATTACCGAAAACGCTCAAATTTCTCAAACTGATGTCCCCCGGTATAGAGAATTGACCTTCCAAATTTGAAATCGGTACTATAAATAGTTTTTGAAAAAAAAACACTTTTCCGAGCAAAAAAAAAGACCCTGTATATTTTGTACACCTGATTACTGATTTTTGTATAATATTCGGTGATTGTTCATAATGTTTGGGGGATTTTGCAGTGATTATTCGCAATTTTTCGGTGATTTCCAGTGATTATTTTAAGTGAATTCCCGTGATTACCTAGGATTTGT
Organism: Leiobunum rupestre; assembly: GCF_980474605.1. Taxonomy (NCBI): domain Eukaryota; kingdom Metazoa; phylum Arthropoda; class Arachnida; order Opiliones; family Sclerosomatidae; genus Leiobunum; species Leiobunum rupestre. The sequence continues at coordinate 40,428,279 of NC_143393.1, read as the reverse complement.
ACACCTGATTACTTAACTGACTACCCCCTCGCTTTGGGATAACGTAAATTAACAGACTATTTAAGTCGATTTCGGAGCGTTTAAACGTTTTGGCGTTATGATTGTATACAACTCGCACCATTCCGCGCTATAAACGTTTCGTATCCAGTATGGTTCTCGAATTTCCTTCATTACATTTCATTTACAGCAGCGTGTTTGAACCGAATGTGACATTCGTTAGTAATTATTAATTACAAAATCCACGGGTGGCGCTTTCTATAGCTCAGGTTAGCCGCGTCTATACGTCCTCCCACGCGCTCAAGTCCTTCTTCTGGTACCTAAAATTTCGCTCCACAAATTTCTGACGTTTCTAGCGCTCATGTTACTCAAAACAATTTGAACCTTTTTTCTCTCTACGTGTATTGGATTCGTATGACCAAAGGGGAAAACATCTATTCCTTCAGTTCCCAAGATTTCTAAATTTAAATCTCGGGACAATTTTCCCGAAATAAATGACCTGTGGCTGGCGCAATCTAGTACACACCTAACTGTAAAAATAAATGACCTGTGGCTGGCGCAATCTAGTACACACCTAACTGTAAAAATAAATGACCTGTGGCTGGCGCAATCTAGTACACACCTAACTGTAAAAATAAATGACCTGTGGCTGGCGCAATCTAGTACACACCTAACTGTAAAAATAAATGACCTGTGGCTGGCGCAATCTAGTACACACCTAACTGTAAAAATAAATGACCTGTGGCTTGCGCAATCTAGTACACACCTAACTGTAAAAATAAATGACCTGTGGCTGGCGCAATCTAGTACGCACCTAACTGTAAAAATAAATGACCTGTGGCTGGCGCAATCTAGTACACACCTAACTGTAAAAATAAATGACCTGTGGCTGGCGCAATCTAGTACACACCTAACTGTAAAAATAAATGACCTGTGGCTGGCGCAATCTAGTACACACCTAACTGTAAAAATAAATGACCTGTGGCTTGCGCAATCTAGTACACACCTAACTGTAAAAATAAATGACCTGTGGCTGGCGCAATCTAGTACACACCTAACTGTAAAAATAAATGACCTGTGGCTGGCGCAATCTAGTACGCACCTAACTGTAAAAATAAATGACCTGTGGCTGGCGCAATCTAGTACGCACCTAACTGTAAAAATAAATGACCTGTGGCTGGCGCAATCTAGTACACACCTAACTGTAAAAATAAATGACCTGTGGCTGGCGCAATCTAGTACGCACCTAACTGTAAAAATAAATGACCTGTGGCTGGCGCAATCTAGTACGCACCTAACTGTAAAAATAAATGACCTGTGGCTGGCGCAATCTAGTACACACCTAACTGTAAAAATAAATGACCTGTGGCTGGCGCAATCTAGTACGCACCTAACTGTAAAAATAAATGACCTGTGGCTGGCGCAATCTAGTACGCACCTAACTGTAAAAATAAATGACCTGTGGCTGGCGCAATCTAGTACACACCTAACTGTAAAAATAAATGACCTGTGGCTGGCGCAATCTAGTACACACCTAACTGTAAAAATAAATGACCTGTGGCTGGCGCAATCTAGTACACACCTAACTGTAAAAATAAATGACCTGTGGCTGGCGCAATCTAGTACACACCTAACTGTAAAAATAAATGACCTGTGGCTGGCGCAATCTAGTACACACCTAACTGTAAAAATAAATGACGTGTGGCTGGCGCAATCTAGTACACACCTAACTGTAAAATAAATGACCTGTGGCTGGCGCAATCTAGTACACACCTAACTGTAAAAATAAATGACCTGTGGCTGGCGCAATCTAGTACACACCTAACTGTAAAAATAAATGACCTGTGGCTGGCGCAATCTAGTACACACCTAACTGTAAAAATAAATGACCTGTGGCTGGCGCAATCTAGTACACACCTAACTGTAAAAATAAAGGACCTGTGGCTTGCGCAATCTAGTACACACCTAACTGTAAAAATAAATGACCTGTGGCTGGCGCAATCTAGTACGCACCTAACTGTAAAAATAAATGACCTGTGGCTGGCGCAATCTAGTACACACCTAACTGTAAAAATAAATGACCTGTGGCTGGCGCAATCTAGTACACACCTAACTGTAAAAATAAATGACCTGTGGCTGGCGCAATCTAGTACACACCTAACTGTAAAAATAAATGACCTGTGGCTTGCGCAATCTAGTACACACCTAACTGTAAAAATAAATGACCTGTGGCTGGCGCAATCTAGTACACACCTAACTGTAAAAATAAATGACCTGTGGCTGGCGCAATCTAGTACACACCTAACTGTAAAAATAAATGACCTGTGGCTGGCGCAATCTAGTACGCACCTAACTGTAAAAATAAATGACCTGTGGCTGGCGCAATCTAGTACACACCTAACTGTAAAAATAAATGACCTGTGGCTGGCGCAATCTAGTACGCACCTAACTGTAAAAATAAATGACCTGTGGCTGGCGCAATCTAGTACGCACCTAACTGTAAAAATAAATGACCTGTGGCTGGCGCAATCTAGTACACACCTAACTGTAAAAATAAATGACCTGTGGCTGGCGCAATCTAGTACGCACCTAACTGTAAAAATAAATGACCTGTGGCTGGCGCAATCTAGTACGCACCTAACTGTAAAAATAAATGACCTGTGGCTGGCGCAATCTAGTACACACCTAACTGTAAAAATAAATGACCTGTGGCTGGCGCAATCTAGTACACACCTAACTGTAAAAATAAATGACCTGTGGCTGGCGCAATCTAGTACACACCTAACTGTAAAAATAAATGACCTGTGGCTGGCGCAATCTAGTACACACCTAACTGTAAAAATAAATGACCTGTGGCTGGCGCAATCTAGTACACACCTAACTGTAAAAATAAATGACGTGTGGCTGGCGCAATCTAGTACACACCTAACTGTAAAATAAATGACCTGTGGCTGGCGCAATCTAGTACACACCTAACTGTAAAAATAAATGACCTGTGGCTGGCGCAATCTAGTACACACCTAACTGTAAAAATAAATGACCTGTGGCTGGCGCAATCTAGTACACACCTAACTGTAAAAATAAATGACCTGTGGCTGGCGCAATCTAGTACGCACCTAACTGTAAAAATAAATGACCTGTGGCTCGCGCAATCTAGTACACACCTAACTGTAAAAATAAATGACCTGTGGCTGGCGCAATCTAGTACACACCTAACTGTAAAAATAAATGACCTGTGGCTGGCGCAATCTAGTACACACCTAACTGTAAAAATAAATGACCTGTGGCTGGCGCAATCTAGTACACACCTAACTGTAAAAATAAATGACCTGTGGATTGCGCAATCTAGTACACACCTAACTGTAAAAATAAATGACCTGTGGCTGGCGCAATCTAGTACACACCTAACTGTAAAAATAAATGACCTGTGGCTGGCGCAATCTAGTACACACCTAACTGTAAAAATAAATGACCTGTGGCTGGCGCAATCTAGTACACACCTAACTGTAAAAATAAATGACCTGTGGCTGGCGCAATCTAGTACACACCTAACTGTAAAAATAAATGACCTGTGGCTGGCGCAATCTAGTACACACCTAACTGTAAAAATAAATGACCTGTGGCTGGCGCAATCTAGTACACACCTAACTGTAAAAATAAATGACCTGTGGCTGGCGCAATCTAGTACACACCTAACTGTAAAAATAAATGACCTGTGGATTGCGCAATCTAGTACACACCTAACTGTAAAAATAAATGACCTGTGGCTGGCGCAATCTAGTACACACCTAACTGTAAAAATAAATGACCTGTGGCTGGCGCAATCTAGTACACACCTAACTGTAAAAATAAATGACCTGTGGCTGGCGCAATCTAGTACACACCTAACTGTAAAAATAAATGACCTGTGGCTGGCGCAATCTAGTACACACCTAACTGTAAAAATAAATGACCTGTGGCTGGCGCAATCTAGTACACACCTAACTGTAAAAATAAATGACCTGTGGCTGGCGCAATCTAGTACACACCTAACTGTAAAAATAAATGACCTGTGGCTGGCGCAATCTAGTACACACCTAACTGTAAAACTATTCCAGAAAATGATCCCGGCGTCATCTTTGCTAAAGTAACGTTTGTTTGACCTTGGGAGCTTCTCTCTATTGGCGCGATATTTGAATTACCCTGGCCGGCATTTGAACTTACCGAGCTTTAATTATAATTGGTTTAGGTTTGATCCAGATTGGAATCGCAGACAACCTGGTGATGTTGTCTATTACAATTTTTGCAACTTTGAATTTTACCGTTACATTGCCAGGTAAAAAAAAACAACCTTTTCTGTCTGGCAATTCTAGCTCTCTTATTGTCTATGAAAGTATATAATATTTATAGAAAGGGCGATGTGAGCTATTACAAAACACACATACTCTGTTTGTAATATTAACGGGCCCCTTAACGGGACACGGTGTGCAATAACTGGTGGTTTACCGGGGAGTCGGGGTCCAGCTCTTGTAACCCATAAGGGTGGTGGCGCACTGGGAGATGTTAGCTCTGATCAAATGGTCCTATCTCCACCTCCGTCTTCGCTCAGGTAGGGGCTTCGGCTCAGGCCTACGGAGAGGGTCCGTGCAAACTGATCGATTCGGAGGACTGGGTAGCCTGCTGTGGGGCGGCGGATCTCCGTGTGAGGCGCAGTGGTCCTGTTTCCCGGCCTTTTGAAGCCCACCGGCATATCCGGTGTCAGCTGTGTCGGGTTATGTGGACCACTGTGTGCCAGTCGTTCCAATTTAGAAGCTCTTTCTGAAGGGTATGACTCTCTACCTACGTAGGTACTAGGTAGGGTGTCGGCTGGAGTTGCTTTAGCATCTACTCTCTATCCCACAGCTGTGCGCGAAGTAGAAGCTGGTCACCCCATTGCTGCGCCTTTTGTCGCCTTGAGTGGCTCGCGTCGAGGATGACTGCTTTTGTCACCTGTACGGGCTTGTCGACGCTGGCGTATGGCAGTATGATTAGACCACCGTTGTAGTAGAAGCTCAATGAACGGCTAAGGCTCTTTCTCCACACTGAATGTCTTTTTTTAAGAATGCCATAATTTCTTCTATATTCCACATCGGCTCTTAATTTTTATCTTAGAAAATTGTTCTAACAAATCAATTGGTAAAAACCTCAACTCTCCATAATTTTTACTTAAATACCCTAAAGAATCTAGACTACGTATCTCAACTGTCGTGCAAATTTCTGAGACCAGCGACATCTATCGACTTAGTGGCTGGGGTCATTTTAAAAAATATATTAAAATGAGCGCTGACCAAACGTGACTTTAAAATATATATCGACGTAGCGTAATTGTTATCAGTTATCGGTAAATTTTCCATGGCTTTTGCGGCCGAGCCTGTTAGATATGACTTTAACTGGTACTCTCTTCACTACAACAATCTGCGAAATTTCTAGAAGGTAGTTTACTTTGGACCAATCAGAAAACGACTGGGATAAATCACGTTTTCCGAAATAGCCAATTACGTAAATTCCGTATTAACCCAGTAGGCTAAGAGCTCTCTTCAAAGGCGACACGGCCAACTGTGATCACGCGCTGTTCGCGCTTTAGCTATAGCGCAAACAGCGCGTAATCAAAGTTGGTCGTGTCGGTGAGAAAGAAAGCGCTACGGTTTCGGCACGTGTTGCTCTGCGCCGCAGCGCTCCCCAGTGGCCAAGAGAAACATAATCGTGCAAAAACGGACATTCAACTTTCTCTTAAAAATTAAAGGGTCTCATATCGGGCTCGTTACAAAAAATGGTCTCAGCTCGGACTCGTAGTAACACACTATATTATATTGGACTCAGCTCAGGCTCACAGCAATTTACTATATTTTAATGGTCTCATCTCGAGCTCACAAAAATACGCTATATTAAAATGGTCTCAGCTCGGACTCGTAGTAACACACTATATTATATTGGACTCAGCTCAGGCTCACAGCAATTTACTATATTTTAATGGTCTCATCTCGAGCTCACAAAAATACGCTATATTAAAATGGTCTCATCTCGAGCTCAAAATAAATGACCACAACGTATTGGTCACTTCTCGGGCTCGTATCAGTCTCATAATAAAGCCTGGGCTCAGTCTCAAGTCGAGCTCGGGCTCTTAGTGTTCAGCTATGGCCCTAACACAGAAAATAATTCCCTCTTTTTTGTGGTTTATCACAACCACATGACCAGCGGATGGTCGCCACTTTTGCCGCATTCTTGGTATTTCCCAACGAGAGGAAACCAAGTCACTCTCGTTGCTTGGGGTTCTTTTAAAGGGAATATAACCTCAGGTATTTGGTGTGGAACACCAAAGCTTGCAGCTCTGGCCGCTCTTGCCTTTCGCTTTAAAAATGTTTGGCGCCACTGTACAGGGAAATTTGAAAAATTGAAGGGGTCTTCCATAAAGATTGCTTTGCAGGTTATATTCCCTTTAACAAAAAGGGATTAGCCCAACTGGCACTTACAAAATATTTTGAATTTCGTGAAGCTATAAATACGAAAATACACTTAAAGAATTACAAATATTACAAGAATTGGATTTAAAATGAAATGCACTATTACAAACGCATTGTAAATTATTAATTTACATTTACACTTCAATTTATTTAAATCGATTAATTAATTATTAAATACAAAATAAAAACCAAAATTTACAATCGAGATATCAATTATGTCTGCGCCACCAGGGTATGTTCCAATTGCTGATTTCCAGCAAATGATGCAAACTGCGATTGCAACTGCGGTGCAAAGTGCAGTAGCTGCGAATCCGAACCAAAATAATGAAGCGAGGAAACTAATTCCAACATTTGACCCAGGAAAATCGCCAAATCAAACAATGGAGGCTTGGCTAAATAAGTCGATGATATCGCACTTACGTACGGCTGGAACGAAAAGACAACTATTAATCACGCCCTTCCTAAGCTAGGAGGTACGAAATTGGTACGATAGTTTAAGTACAGTCAACCATACTTGGTCCGAATGGACGGTTTTACTGCAAAAATGGTTTCCCACAATAAAGAGTAAACAATAGCTGTACAAGGAAATGGAGAAAAGGACTAAGAGTAAAGACGAATCGTTTATTTCCACGACAAGATTGCAAAGGCGAGACTGTGGGTTGTCGGATCAAGAAATGACAGAATTCATCATTACTGGATTAAACGATGATCATTTAATTACGGCATTGAGCATGAGAGACTATGCAGATCCACAGGAGTTACTTAAGTACGTCAAACAGTGGGAGGAACGAATTAAACTTTCAAATAGCAGATCTCAGAAGGCAAACGAGAAACCTCACTCGTCACGGAATTCAAGTGAAGGTCAACGGAAAGAAACCCAAAATTCAGGGTCAGGAGCAAGTTCTTAGTCTAAGAATTCTAACCACTCTAAAGGTCTATTCACACGAGCCAACTTTTTGATCCAACTAGATGAGTCAACTTTGAGTTGAGTAAACTAGTTGGTTCGTGTGAATAAAAGTTCGATGAGTTGATCCACCAAAAAAGTACGCGAGAAAAAAATGGATCACTGATCCATTTTTGCTGACTCAGCATTTTGATTTGAAAAGTTGGCTCGTGTGAAAAGGTCTATAGTCGGCAAGGAAACCCAAGTTTAACGAAAAGGGAGAGCCACTTTGTTTTAATTGCTCCACGTATGGGCACATGGGAAAAGAGTACCCAAAACCTCAAAAGAAACCAAGATGTGACACTTGTAAGCGGGTTGGACACGAAACCAGTAAATGCACAAATAAATCGACTGAGAATGTTTGCATAGAAGGGAAGGACCTTAAGACAGATCGAAATTTCAAGTATTTTATGGAAGCGAAAATTAACGGCAAATCAATTAAATCATACGTCGATTTAGGAAGCAAATGCGTGTTAATTAGAGAAAGTAACGCTAAACGACTTGAGATGTTGAGGAAGCTACTAAAGGAATGATAATTAGCGGTTATGGCTCTGGTGTAACGAAACCCATTGGCAAGTTTATGGCAAAGCTGAGCGTGGATGAAGCAGACGCTACAGTAGAAGTTTATATTGTTCCTGATACCAACCAAGAGATACCATTACTTATTGGTCAGCCATTTACAGAACCAACTCACGTAACGGCAGGGCCGTCTTTAACCTATTGGAGGCCCTGGGCACATTAGGATAATGGGGCCCCTATGACCTTGACAGAGCACTATTTTGTTAGAATAGGGACTTGGCAGTGCTACGTCACAGTTTTTTTTCAATAGTTTTTATCGTGGGGAGAAAAATATGACCACAATGGGGGCCATGGCCAAAGCTACGGAGTGCCAAGTCTCTATAGACAAAGAAAGTAGATAAACAAAGTTCTAGATTTATTTTTATTTCTTTACAGTCACATTAAATGAATAGATAATATAATATAATCCAAAAAAGTAACTCTTTTAGCATTCACAGCCTCACAGGTTAGTGCTTATAAATCTATGTTGATTGAAAAAAGCTAATAAGCAAGTAGGTATTGTAGTCAGTCATTCTCGTTTCATTTTTTCGAAATAAATATGTTCTTCGGTAATAAATATCGGTTATCGTTTGATGATCTGGCAGGAACTTGGGGGCCCCTATCGATCGCGGGGCCCTGGGCACCTGCCCAGAGTGCCCAGTGGGAAAGAGGGGCCTGCGTAACGGTAGTCAGAAGAAAGAACATTGTTCGATTTTTCAAAGAAGAAGACGAAGACGAAGATGAATGTCTCAGAAAAATGAACGTTCCAGAATTATCTATGCCAGCTGTCAATCTGTGGGTCTTGAAAAAAGAAATAGACTACCTAGGATACGAGGTTAGCGAGAATGGAATAAAAATTTCCACGACCCTCAAATGTTCACGAGTTGCAACGATTTCTTGGCTTAGCAAGCTACTTTAGGAAATTCGTAGATAAATTTGCTATCAAGGCTTCACCACTCACGCAATTACTACGAAGAAGCGCTTCTTGGAGTTGGAAAGAGTCACAAGAAAATGCGTTCGAGTTGTTAAGGAACGCACTGACCCAACGACCCGTATTAGCATTGTATCAACACGGAGCAGTCACGGAGGTTAACACGGACGCTTCGCAAATTGGGTTAGCAGCTATTCTTCTTCAGAAGGGACGTGACGGACACTTTCACCCAGTTAGTTACGCCAGTCGCGCCACGACCCCGATGAACAGAGGTATCACTCCTATGAGTTGGAAACACTCGCTATAGTATGGGCTTTGGACAAATTCCGAGCGTTCTTGATTGGAATTGAATTCATTAATTGTAGTGCAAGAGAGCTAGCACTGGTTAATTAAATACTTTGTTTATTTAGTAATTCTAACCATTATCAGCTACACTGATAAACCTGTTCTTTATTACACCGTACAACCAGGATGCTATTACCTTCCTAGCTTCACCTGGTGGTCAGATTTATGTATATAGAAAATACCACAGTTACCTTACAGACTGAAGTGCATGGCTCCCACCAAGTTCTTAAAATACCTTTTAAGTCCCTATTTTTCTTCAAGGTCCCTAATCTACCCTAAAATTTGGTATTTGGTACTTATTGTACCCTATTTTCAATAAGTATAAGACTAGCACCATAGACTTAAAATATTTTCATAGTTTTATCAAGGGCGGTTCACAAAATAGTCAAATTAAGTCAGTTTTGTGAAACTGTCATAGCAAAAATATAAATTATTTTAATATCAGCGGTATCCAGAAGTTGAAAAATGAAAATCAAGTTCACATAACCAAAACTTTTTTACAAATAACCTTAAAATCCGAATGTGGAATTTAACAATACACGCTGAATTTTATAAAATTACAAAAAAATCTATTATAAATGAAAAATTCTGTAATAAAAAAATTTACCAATAATACTCAAATTACCAAATTTTTTAGTAACAAAAGTATTGAAATAATAAGAATGTTACTCAAATTACGTTTAAAAAATTTATTAGACAAGATAATTGACAAAAATTGTTATATAATAGCATCAAAGGGTTTCTTGTACTTAAAGAATTAGGTTTAACAGCGAATTTAGAGCTGCTCTAGTATAAAAGTAGGGAAAACCTGTGAAAGTGCAGATGTCACTTTGTGTGCTAACTAAATGTATAGTGCCCCGCAATAACTAATATTTTTACAAAACTTCTGCGGTTGCCATAATACTTCTATCTGGAAAATAGTCATCTATTTCATAGTTTTTAGACACAAAAAAATAAATTTCTATAAAAGAAATAAAAACAAAATATGCAAATATTTGATCATTATATTGTAATTGTTATGGACTACATTCTAGCAATTTTTGGTTAAATATAAGACCTAAAAAAAATTCTTTAAACTTTAGTACATTACTTCATAAATGCAGCTTATCCATATTCACCTATCTTTAAATTGGCTGGTTACCACCACCATTTGCCTCCGGAAGATCAGTATCCTGGTGACGACACGCTCCTGAAGATCAGTATCCTGGTGACGACACGCTCCTGAAGATCAGTATCCTGGTGACGACACGCTCCTGAAGACCAGTATCCTGGTGACGACACGCTCCTGAAGACCAGTATCCTGGTGACGACACGCTCCTGAAGACCAGTATCCTGGTGACGACACGCTCCTGAAGACCAGTATCCTGGTGACGACACGCTCCTGAAGACCAGTATCCTGGTGACGACACGCTCCTGAAGACCAGTATCCTGGTGACGACACGCTCCTGAAGACCAGTATCCTGGTGACGACACGCTCCGGAAGACCAGTATCCTGGTGACGACACGCTCCGGAAGACCAGTATCCTGGTGACGACACGCTCCGGAAGACCAGTATCCTGGTGACGACACGCTCCGGAAGACCAGTATCCTGGTGACGACACGCTCCGGAAGACCAGTATCCTGGTGACGACACGCTCCGGAAGACCAGTATCCTGGTGACGACACGCTCCGGAAGACCAGTATCCTGGTGACGACACGCTCCGGAAGACCAGTATCCTGGTGACGACACGCTCCGGAAGACCAGTATCCTGGTGACGACACGCTCCGGAAGATCAGTATCCTGGTGACGACACGCTCCGGAAGATCAGTATCCTGGTGACGACACGCTCCGGAAGATCAGTATCCTGGTGACGACACGCTCCGGAAGATCAGTATCCTGGTGACGACACGCTCCGGAAGATCAGTATCCTGGTGACGACACGCTCCGGAAGATCAGTATCCTGGTGACGACACGCTCCGGAAGATCAGTATCCTGGTGACGACACGCTCCGGAAGATCAGTATCCTGGTGACGACACGCTCCGGAAGATCAGTATCCTGGTGACGACACGCTCCGGAAGATCAGTATCCTGGTGACGACACGCTCCGGAAGATCAGTATCCTGGTGACGACACGCTCCGGAAGATCAGTATCCTGGTGACGACACGCTCCGGAAGATCAGTATCCTGGTGACGACACGCTCCGGAAGATCAGTATCCTGGTGACGACACGCTCCGGAAGATCAGTATCCTGGTGACGACACGCTCCGGAAGATCAGTATCCTGGTGACGACACGCTCCGGAAGATCAGTATCCTGGTGACGACACGCTCCGGAAGATCAGTATCCTGGTGACGACACGCTCCGGAAGATCAGTATCCTGGTGACGACACGCTCCGGAAGATCAGTATCCTGGTGACGACACGCTCCGGAAGATCAGTATCCTGGTGACGACACGCTCCGGAAGATCAGTATCCTGGTGACGACACGCTCCGGAAGATCAGTATCCTGGTGACGACACGCTCCGGAAGATCAGTATCCTGGTGACGACACGCTCCGGAAGATCAGTATCCTGGTGACGACACGCTCCGGAAGATCAGTATCCTGGTGACGACACGCTCCGGAAGATCAGTATCCTGGTGACGACACGCTCCGGAAGATCAGTATCCTGGTGACGACACGCTCCGGAAGATCAGTATCCTGGTGACGACACGCTCCGGAAGATCAGTATCCTGGTGACGACACGCTCCGGAAGATCAGTATCCTGGTGACGACACGCTCCGGAAGATCAGTATCCTGGTGACGACACGCTCCGGAAGATCAGTATCCTGGTGACGACACGCTCCGGAAGATCAGTATCCTGGTGACGACACGCTCCGGAAGATCAGTATCCTGGTGACGACACGCTCCGGAAGATCAGTATCCTGGTGACGACACGCTCCGGAAGATCCGTATCCTGGTGACGACACGCTCCGGAAGATCAGTATCCTGGTGACGACACGCTCCGGAAGATCAGTATCCTGGTGACGACACGCTCCGGAAGATCAGTATCCTGGTGACGACACGCTCCGGAAGATCAGTATCCTGGTGACGACACGCTCCGGAAGATCAGTATCCTGGTGACGACACGCTCCGGAAGATCAGTATCCTGGTGACGACACGCTCCGGAAGATCAGTATCCTGGTGACGACACGCTCCGGAAGATCAGTATCCTGGTGACGACACGCTCCGGAAGATCAGTATCCTGGTGACGACACGCTCCGGAAGATCAGTATCCTGGTGACGACACGCTCCGAAAGATCAGTATCCTGGTGACGACACGCTCCGAAAGATCAGTATCCTGGTGACGACACGCTCCGAAAGATCAGTATCCTGGTGACGACACGCTCCGAAAGATCAGTATCCTGGTGACGACACGCTCCGAAAGATCAGTATCCTGGTGACGACACGCTCCGGAAGATCAGTATCCTGGTGACGACACGCTCCGGAAGATCAGTATCCTGGTGACGACACGCTCCGGAAGATCAGTATCCTGGTGACGACACGCTCCGGAAGATCAGTATCCTGGTGACGACACGCTCCGGAAGATTAGTATCCTGGTGACGACACGCTCCGGAAGATTAGTATCCTGGTGACGACACGCTCCGGAAGATCAGTATCCTGGTGACGACACGCTCCGGAAGATCAGTATCCTGGTGACGACACGCTCCGGAAGATCAGTCTCCTGGTGACGACACGCTCCGGAAGATCAGTCTCCTGGTGACGACACGCTCCGGAAGATCAGTATCCTGGTGACGACACGCTCCGGAAGATCAGTATCCTGGTGACGACACGCTCCGGAAGATCAGTATCCTGGTGACGACACGCTCCGGAAGATCAGTATCCTGGTGACGACACGCTCCGGAAGATCAGTATCCTGGTGACGACACGCTCCGGAAGATCAGTATCCTGGTGACGACACGCTCCGGAAGATCAGTATCCTGGTGACGACATTGAGAAGTTGACTGGGTCAGAAAACTGGAGAATCAAGAAATGGCAACTAGTCGACATATTTTATTTATTGTTCATACAAACATTTCAAATCGGCTGCCGTTTCCAAACCGAGGCTTCTACAACTATTTTACCTGTACAAGGAAACATTCGCGCCTGCCGAATATTTTTTTGTACGTCGTAATTAGGCACCGAGGAGCTAGAACTATTAAAATTGTTTTATACCTTATCGCCTCATCGGAACATGATCTACGGGCATTTTTAAAAACCTCTATTGTAAAATGAAAAATGAAAGAGATATCGGCCAATCAATTGCTGGTTCTATAGTGACGTAATGTTAATTTATTATTATTAAGAACTTGTTGTATTGTTTAAAAAGGCATTACTCGTAGTATCAAAATAGTTAAAGATTTTATTTACATTTTAGTTATACATGAGGGAGATCGTCAGTCTGTGTCTTTCAAATATAAACAGGCCGTATTTATAGTAGAGTAAAGGCGCGAAAGTGTCACGTGCTATCGCTGTTATCACTGTTCATAGTTTAGCGCCATCTAGGCATATAATACAATACTACAGAACTCAAGCTAGATGTCACACGTTACCGGAGGTAGTCGCTCTTTGAGTCCTGATTGGTTGATATTGGTCAATTATCTGCCACGTCTGTTTGGCTATTTCCAAGTGACGCGGCAGCAATCTACGCTTTGGGATTTCTATGGATTTAACCGAGGGGCTGATCACTCCCCGTAATCGGTGTACAAGCCTGTAGCTTCGACCGCACTAAAATGATTACGTAAGTGAGTACAGATTTAGCACTACCAAAGGCTGTACTCATTTTCATATTTATGTAATCAGTGTACAGATTTTCACAGAGTGATTAAGCCCTCGGATTTAACATACGTACGGTTAAAGGATTTTGGGCGCGCGCTCAAAAAAAGTTATTGTATATTATTATTACATTTCTGAGGCACCTATTTAAAATAATTAATTTCAACACATTTTCGTAAGGTTTTTTCGTGAAATATGGAGGCTATAATTGTCAAATCTGAACCGAAGTATTCGTTTTATAAATTATCAGTTGGAAGCCTTACTAGGTGAGATTAACGACGAAACAACATACCGGAAAAGAACAAAGGCTTAGGTAATTATTGGAAAAATGCCTTGCCCACTTTGGCACTTCCTATTCCTGAAACTCTATGCCTAGAGTACTAATGAGTAATTTCTTATCTCACCTTTTTCAATTGTAAAGTAACCCTTAATTGAAGTCTAGATATTATGCCTACATTAATAGCTTGTAAACATTCTTAACAAAGTGCCACCATTTAATATGCTGTTAGTCAGTTATTGATAAAGGTCTTAAAATTTATATTATTAACGTAACTATTAGCATTGAAACCAGTTCATAGTATGTGAATTTGGTTAAACTTTTATTCGGCTTATGATTATTTGAGAATCAAATAATTTTATTTTAATATGGTATTCTTATAACATTTTAAAGAACATATAATTTTCATAAAATGCGTATTCAAATTTGTGGTGTAAAAATACACGAATGTTAGTGTTGTTGATAGCTGGTGTATTGATATTCCAGTCTCTTAATTTTTTTCCTAAGTAAATAAAAATTTAGGCTAGTTCCTGACCCAAGTATTTTGTTACATTCTATTAATATATCGTTAAACTCATTAGCTAAGTGAAGACTTGGCTAATTTTATTATATTATGAAGTAAGTGTCATTAGTTTGCTGGTAATTCTGTGGGAAGATTTCCTTATGTGATTCTGTTTTATTTTCTTATTAGTGGATAACTGTATTTAAAAAAAAATTCACAAGCTAGGCTTAATACCCAAGGCACCACCTTAGGCCTAAGTCATCAAGCGACTTTTAATGCCATTAGTTCAGGTGGCCGGGCTACAATGCGTAGGAGGGTGGCGGGCAAGCCCGTCATGCCACGCGAGCCAACAGCTCCCTACACTCACTATTAAGTCGAAAGATAATTAGGTTATGCTAGATTTTATCCTGAGGCTTCAAGCTTCTAGGGGCTATTAAACATTATTATTAATTTCAAAAAAAATTCTAAATTACAATGGATATTTTGCTTATTTAAGTTGTTTAAAGGGTTAAAACCCCATTTATCGTTTTAAATATACAAATTTCACTGTGTGCTGTGCAGCTGTTGATTATTAATATAGTTTGTATTCCTTTTGTGACACATGATTGATGGTAGTGGGTGTACAGAATTTATGGTTTATCGCATTCCAAATAATAATAATAATTTATACTGCCGAATTAAAAATCCTAAAATCCGTAAGATTTAAAAAATCCATCATGATATTAAAAATTGTTTTAATTTTAACTTATGAAAACATTAGTTAAGCACTTTTCTATTATAATTATCAGAGTACATTTGGCAATTTAATTTCTCGTTAAAATAATTAAAATATTGTATCAAAAAAACTACAGTTTACTTAAGAACTAAAAAATACTTCTAAAGAACTTATTTCTGTTTCCTTTTCTTTAATCAGTTCTTTTACAAAAATGCGAACAATAAAATGCGTAGTGGTTGGTGATGACGCCGTAAGTAAAACCGGCCTTTTGATATCTTATACCCCCAACACATTTCCATCGGAATATGTACCAACAGTAAGTTTATTTTTGGAAAATTTGCTTTTCATAAATTTAAATATTTATCATTCAGCTATTATTTATTATTAGGTATTGGAAAATTACGCTGTAACTGTCATAATCGGTGGGGAGCCATATAATTTAATTCTTTTTGACACTGCTGGTCAAGAAAATTACGATAGGTTGAGGGCAATAAGTTACCCTCAAACTGATGTGTTCTTGGTCTGTTTTTCGGTGGTTTCACCATCGTCTTTTGAAAATGTGAAAGAAATAGTAAGCAACGCTAATGTATAATGCAAACTTGGATTCCCAAAATACATTTTTATCCTTACTTCTCAATATCTCAGTTAAGTTCCAATGTACAACGTGACAAAAATTAATACACAACCATCTAAAATTTGGGGGCATCTGGGATTTCATTTAATTCTAGTTTTAATCACAATTATATGTAGATTGTTGTAATATTGCAATTATTTAAATAACTCCTTTACGTAATTTGCAGTGGGTTCCAGAAATAACTCATCACTGTCGGAACACCCCATTCCTTCTTGTTGGAACAAAAATTGATTTGAGAGATGATAATAGAACAATTAAAGAGCTTACCAAAAATAAACAGAAACCAATTTCTAACAAACAAGGGAAGAAATTAGCCAAGGAATTGAAAGCTGTCAAATATGTTGAATGCTCTGCTCTGACACAGGTTAGTTTAAAAATTTGCATATTCTTGTTTGGTTAAGGTAATCAGCTAAGCTAATACCCAAGGCACCACCTTAGGCCTAAGTCATCAAGCGACTTTTGAAGCCATTGATTCAGGTGGCCGGGTTACAATGCGTAGGAGGGCAAGCCCTGCATGCTACACCTCTCATTCAAATATGATAAACACATTTTATACTGTGTACTTTTAGAAAGGGCTAAAAAATGTGTTTGATGAAGCAATTTTGGCTGCGTTGGAGCTACCTGAGCCAAAACGAAAAAGGAAATGTAATTTACTATAAACGATTTCGAAGAACACAGTTGTTTAGCCCCTCAATTTAAGCGTTTTTTTAGGTATAAAAAAAGGATTTTGAATATTTTTATTGCTAGATAAATATAAACAATTTTTTTGCGCAAATCAGTGTCTACTCTTTTTCCTTTCCGCCTTTTGAAAACCTTAATTTTCTAAATTTATTTTAAAACGGTTATTTTGTAAGCCCATTTATCCGGGCATATAAATGAATTGTATGATTTTGGCTTTTGGTATTTGTTAAGTTAAAATAATTTTTCATTCAGTTAACCCAATTATAATAAAAAAAATTAACTTTTTTAATAATATTGAAGTTTATTTCTTTGATTTAAGATAACAATTTAATTCCCTAGTGCAAATCTTAGCATTTAAGTATTGGAAATAGCTAAAATCCCTTTTTTTAAAGACGTTTTATGGGGCTTTTAAATTTCCTGGTTAAAATAAAAAAATATTATCATTAGGACGGGTATTACAATCACCGTGTCTGTTGGTGTGTGTGTCTGTCTGGGCATTTTCAGAGCAAAGTGTAACTGCAGCGTACGCAGTTTCTTAGAAATAGGGAAAAGGTATCTCCAAAAGCGCCCTCTTTTTGTCATTGGGTGTATTATAATTTTCTTTTGCGAATTATGATTGTACGTGAAGAATCTTCGACGTTCAGGACGGACCGAGGGCTGAGGGTTACGGTAAACGTCTCAACGTCCAAATGGCAGGGTTTCCGCCTAATGTTCACGGTATACGCCTTATTATCATTATGCGATCGCATCGGGCGAGTTTCGAACCCGAGCCCTTCGGTATGACAGGCGATTGTTCTACCACAGAACCACCGATACATGTTACGTTTGACTGAAAATTAGAAACTCAGCTTAAGCGGAAGAGTATATAGTCTAAAATATTTTTACGTATGAAATTTTAAAGGTCAAATCTTGTTTTAGCGCAGTCAGCAGAGATAAGAAGGTTAAAGGGTAGAACGCGTGGGGGGGTCCACTTACTTGTTAGTTAGTTTTGTGTCTATCGGTACGTTTGAACCGTTAAGGGCCATTTATGAATACAATTTCAAGTGGTATACAACGCGTCTTTTTCGTTTTGCTTACTTTACTCGTAACTTCGTCATTTATTTTACGTGTTTTCTTATCGGATTTAAATGTGTGATACATTTTCATTAATGTGGTTACGTTGGTTTTATATTTTGAGATATGCGCTGTTGTTTAGCCTTCACTATTTAGTTAAGGTTTTTTGTGTGCTTTATCAGCCGGGAAGGTGTTTTTGGTTTCTTCTGTTACAATTTTCATTACCGTGGGTATATGGATTGACATTTACTGGATTTCTAAGTATTTGAATTACCTTGTTGTTTGATTGGGTTATTATTATTTATTTTTATTACATATTTCTGTTAATACAATGTTTATTATTGTGGGTATTTAGATTGACTTTTTCTGGATTCCTAAGTATTTAAATTAACTTTTTACTTAAAGGAAAAGTCCAGGTTGGGTAAAACTTGGGTCTATTTGAAAGATCATGTTTAAATATACTAAAAAATATCAGTAAAATTGTATCTTTTTTTAATGACGAGAAATTAATTTTTAAACGAGCGAAATTTACCGCCAAGCGAGCTGCCATTTTCTTTCGCCTTCCCTCCGCAGACCGCACGCGGAGCAAGCGCGCGCGGGGAACAGAGCGCTGTTAAAGCCTGTTACAGCGCGTGATTAAAGTCCTAAAACGTCACCCCGAAACAAAAAATGGCAGCTCGCTTGGCGGTAAATTTCGCTCGTTTAAAAATTAATTTCTCGTCATTATAAAAAGATACAATTTTACGACTGATATTTTTGAGCTTATTTAAACATATCTTTCAAATAGCCCAAGTTTTACCAAACCTGGACTTTTCCTTTAAGTTGGGTTATTACACTACCGA
The DNA here is from genome assembly GCF_980474605.1 of Leiobunum rupestre. Lineage (NCBI taxonomy): Eukaryota > Metazoa > Arthropoda > Arachnida > Opiliones > Sclerosomatidae > Leiobunum > Leiobunum rupestre. Next base: position 40,409,531 of record NC_143393.1, on the reverse strand, counting down.
CTAAATTATCAAGGCCCGTGCGCGCTCTATCCGAAGGGGGGTACTTTGAGTGAAGGATTTTTTTTCCCGGTAGATGGCGATCTTAAGTCTAATTCTTTAGGGGTTATTCGTAAAATCGCAAAGTAAGGGGCAGTTCGCTATGATAATATTCAAATTGCTTTCAAATGGGCCTTCTATCAATTTTCAAGACGATATTGCTCGAAGAAAGTATATTTCCGTGTAAAGTGACCATAACATTCCATAATAAGCGAAAACAACAAAGAATAAAAACCTTTAGGCCTACAACAATTTACAAAAAATTAATCATCTAAAGTTTAGGATCTTATTTTTATTGCAACTGATCAATCACAGTTCCCATAGTAATACTTTCTTGTCAAAGAAAGCTATATTCTTACAAAATATCACAATTTATTTTTGGTAAAGAATATTTTTTACACTTTATCACCTAAGCTTTTTTAAAACATCACAGAAATATTACTTAATATGAGTAGAGCTATAAAAAGTGAGGTAGACTTGTATCTCATTAATATTTCTACATTTTTAAAACATCACAGCAATATTACTTAATTTAAAAAATGAGTTGAACTATAAAAAGTGAGGTAGACTTGTATCTCATTATTATTTAGACTTTACAATATACCTTTTTCTGGTGCAAGAAAAAACCTTTTATCACCTTATTAGTTTTAATTAAATTTACCTAGTTTTTAGGCCAAAAAAATTCGATTTAATAAATTTTACTTACAAATAAGGAGTAGTACATCCACATGTACTTGTAAGAGCGGCAGTGCCTGACCGATTTTACGTACTTGTATCGTCGCGAAGCAGACGACGCTTCACAAACACGGCCAATACATTCGTAAAAGCTGGCCGCAGTTTTCGACGAATAAGCGCCTCTTGCGGCTATTGGTAGCGAACTAAAATTGCCAGAAACAAAATTCGGTTTCGATGGGCGCACGGGCCTTGATAATTTAGTCGGTAGTGGTTATTATTATATATTTTCTAATGGTTATTTTTCTAGTTTGTTGATATGTGGGGGATAATTCATGTCTACGATTTTTTATTTGCATTGATTTTGATGGCTTCGTTGGGTTGTCGTCATGAGCCCACGCAGTTTGTATTAGTGCTTTCACTTATAGTTTTGGTTTTCGCTTTAACTTTTGTTTTTCCATATAAATTTGATTGTTTAAGACCTATATAATACAATGGGTTGACTTTTCTCTATAAAATAGTTTCTTGCACACATATTTTACGTTCCGTGAGTGTTCTAATAATTTTAAATTTTGTATTTTATATATATCATTTGGTTGCTTTGGTAATTTAATAACGTTTTGCGTCTAAAGTTGGTTTTTTGTTCTATTGATATTGGAAATTTGTTTAATGCAATAACATTTGTAATATTTATAATTAAAACAAAAAATAATCTACTGGTTGGGATAGCACCGGGATAACATTTTTTTGAAGTACGCTTTTGATGGCGAAATATCAATGAGTACCGTGTCCAGTAGTTAATACACCCAAGAGATTTTTCCGAGGAGAGGTATATTTTGGCAAGCTTGCCAACTTGTTTACTTTAAATTACAAATAATAAATTTCATCACAGCTTCTATGACGTTAAACACTGCGCACAACATATTGATTTTCTAGTCAAGGTTCGTTAGCTTGCATGGCATGACTCCGACTGTAGACTAAACTAAACTGTTCCAATTTCACTGTTGAAGTTGTGGATTCTTTAATCAAACTGTTGGATGGATTATCGGGTAAATATTTTGATAGGCGAGCTGTTGGTAAAGGTAGAAATCATCCTAGTAGTGGAATAACGTCAAACGTCACCTTGTTAATGTCTTTTTCAGTTAAATTAATAACTCCCGCAGTTTTACCAAACTGACCAAACACTTTGGTCTGCGATAACTTCATACATTAACATTGTGTTAGAGGCTACGGTTTCTTTTTCAATTTTGAAGGTCATATGGCACATGCTTCCTGCTCTACGAAACTCTGACCCATTCGGTGGTTCGACTATGGCTCTAGTGATATTCTGAGTTCTATATTCTCCTAATGTAAACTCGTACTTATATTCCAATAATTGATAATTATCTCCTTTTACACTTTGGTATTGAGTATTGAACAGATATCTGAACAGTGGTTTTTCCAAATTAATTTCGCCAATTTTCCATAGAAAAAGAGCAGTTAATTTGATTAGTATTTACCGTGAGTAACTGATCTTCTTCATTTATAGGCCCTAAATTTAAATCACTTTCATCTAAACATTTTAAAGCGGAATTTTTCAATAAGAAAGACTCGTTGATCCATGAAAAATATGTGCAATTTGAAAGCAGTCATAAAGGGTGGTGAAAAATGAAAAGGAACTGTTATAGTTTGTGATGAAAGGGTCCATTTCAGTTTAATTCCGTATTCAATCATACTGGCATCTCATTGAGGACCAAACTCCGCTAAAACATTAAATAGAAATTTTCTCGGAGCTAAATCTCTTTATGTTTTGTAGTTGGATTACAGCTTCCATGGAACACCCATCAGTTTCTTTGGAAATTATATATAAACCTTGAGATGTGTTCAGAGAGACTGAAGATCCACTAGGAATTACAGTGCGTCCGCTAGATATAACTAAATCCAGACCTTGGACAAGTCCAGCAATGGGAGTTCCACTCTGGGACTGCAGTTTTATAGAGGGGGGGTTCGTAAATAAGGAACAATTGAAGGAGCTGGTGGAGGATAAGTATATAGAAAACGGATATCCCCAAGCAGTACAAAGCTGGCCGAGTCTGTAGCAAACACTTTCATTTCCGGATTTTGTGATCTATATTTTGGTTTTACCAGCAGGTAGTTTTACATTTGATTCGATGAAAGCTAAGCTATAATAATCTTCATTTACTGCAGTTTTCTTAAATTTCTTTAAATCGGTGAAAATGTTCCTAAATTGTATTTTGAGAAGCATTTTCAAGGGGGCGTAGCTCAGATGGTAGAGCGCTCGCTTAGCATGCGAGAGGTACTGGGATAGATGCCCAGCACCTCCAGTGTTCTTAAATTTCTTTAAATCGGTGAAAGTGATCTTAAATTGTATTTTGAGAAGCATTTGCAATGGGGGCGTAGCTCAGATGGAAGAGCGCTCGCTTAGCATGCGAGAGATAATGGGATCGATGCCCAGCGCTTCCAGTTTTCTTAAATTTCTTTAAATCGGTGAAAATGTTCTTAAATTGTATTTTGAGAAGCATTCTCAAGGGGGAGAAGCTCAGATGGTAGAGCGCTCGCTTAGCATGCGAGAGGTACTGGGATCGATGCCCAGCACCTCCAGTTTTCTTAAATTTCTTTAAATCGGTGAAAATGTTCTTAAATTGTATTTTGAGAAGCATTTTCAAGGGGGCGTAGCTCAGATGGAAGAGCCATCGCTTAGCATGCGAGAGGTACTGGTATCGATGCCCAGCGCCTCCAGTTTTCTTAAATTTCTTTAAATCGGTGAAAATGTTCTTAAATTGTATTTTGAGAAGCATTTTCAAGGGGGCGTAGCTCAGATGGAAGAGCACTCGCTTAGCATGCGAGAGGTACTGGGATCGATGCCCAGCGCCTCCAGTTTTCTTTAATTTCTTTTAATCGGTGAAAATGTTCTTAAATTGTATTTTGAGAAGCATTTTCAAGGGGGCATAGATCAGATGGTAGAGCGCTCGCTTAGCATGCGAGAGGTACTGGGATCGATGCCCAACGCCGCCATGTTTCTTAAATTTCTTTAAATACGATGAAATTTTCTTAAATTGTATTTTGAGAAGCATTTCTAAGGGGGCGTAGCTCAGACGGTAGAGCGCTCGATTAGCATGCGAGAGGAACTGAGATCGATGCCCAGCGATTCCAGTTTTCTTAAATTTCTTTAAATCGGTGAAAATGTTCTTATAATGTATTTTGAGAAGCATTCTCAAGGGGGCGTAGCTCAGATAGTAGAGCGCTCGCTTAGCATGCGAGAGGTACTGGGATCGATGCCCTGCGCCTCCAGTTTTCTTAAATTTCTTTAAATACGAAGAAATGTTCTTAAATTGTATTATGAGAAGCATTTTTAAGGGGGCGTAGCTCAGACGGTAGAGCGCTCGCTTAGCATGCGAGAAGTACTGGGATCGATGCCCAGCGCTTCCATTTTTCTTAAATTTCTTTAAATACGATGAAATGTTCTTAAATTGTATTTTGAGAAGCATTTTCAATTGGGGGAAGCTCAGATGGTAGAGCGCTCGCTTAGCACGTGAGAGGTTCTGCGAAAGATGCCCAGCACCTCCAGTTTTCTTAAATTTCTTTAAATCGGTGAAAATGTTCTTAAATAAATATTTTAGAAGCATTTTCAATTGGGCGTAGCTCAGATGGTAGAGCGCTCGCTTAGCATGCGAGAGGTACTGGGATCGATGCCCAGCGCCTCCAGTTTTCTTAAATTTCTTTAAATACGGTAAAAATGTTCTTAAATTATATTTTAGAAGCATTTTCAAGGGGGCGTAGCTCAGATGGTAGAGCGCTCGCTTAGCATGCGAGAGGTACTGGGATCGATGCCCAGCGCCTCCAGTTTTCTTAAATCTCTTTAAATACGGTAAAAATGTTCTTAAATTATATTTTAGAAGCATTTTCAAGGGGGCGTAGCTCAGATGGTAGAGCGCTCGCTTAGCATGCGAGAGGTACTGGGATCGATGCCCAGCGCCTCCAGTTTTCTTAAATCTCTTTAAATACGGTAAAAATGTTCTTAAATTATATTTTAGAAGCATTTTCAAGGGGGCGTAGCTCAGATGGTAGAGCGCTCGCTTAGCATGCGAGAGGTACTGGGATCGATGCCCAGCGCCTCCAGTTTTCTTAAATTTCTTTAAATACGGTAAAAATGTTCTTAAATAAATATTTTAAAAGCAGTTCCAAGGGGGCGTAGCTCAGATGGTAGAGCGCTCGCTTAGCATACGAGAGGTACTGGGATCGATACCCAGCGCCTCCAGTTTTCTTAAATTTCTTTAAATACGGTAAAAATGTTCTTAAATAAATATTTTAGAAGCATTTTCAAGGAACGTAGCTCAGATGGTAGAGCGCTCGCTTAGCATGCGAGAGGTACTGGGGTCGATGCCCAGCATCTCCAGTTTTCTTAAATTTCTTTAAATACGGTAAAAATGTTCTTAAATAAATATTTTATAAGCATTTTCAAGGAACGTAGCTCAGATGGAAGAGCGCTCGCTTAGCATGCGAGAGGTACTAGGGTCGATGCCCAGCGCCTCCAGTTTTCTTAAATCTCTTTAAATACGGTAAAAATGTTCTTAAATTATATTTTAGATGCATTTTCAAGGGGGCGTAGCTCAGATGGTAGAGCGCTCGCTTAGCATGTGAGAGGTACTGGGATCGATGCCCAGCGCCTCCAGTTTTCTTAAATCTCTTTAAATACGGTAAAAATGTTCTTAAATTATATTTTAGAAGCATTTTCAAGGGGGCGTAGCTCAGATGGTAGAGCGCTCGCTTAGCATGCGAGAGGTACTGGGATCGATGCCCAGCGCCTCCAGTTTTCTTAAATCTCTTTAAATACGGTAAAAATGTTCTTAAATTACATTTTAGAAGCATTTTCAAGGGGGCGTAGCTCAGATGGTAGAGCGCTCGCTTAGCATGCGAGAGGTACTGGGATCGATGCCCAGCGCCTCCAGTTTTCTTAAATCTCTTTAAATACGGTAAAAATGTTCTTAAATTATATTTTAGAAGCATTTTCAAGGGGGCGTAGCTCAGATGGTAGAGCGCTCGCTTAGCATGCGAGAGGTACTGGGATCGATGCCCAGCGCCTCCAGTTTTCTTAAATCTCTTTAAATACGGTAAAAATGTTCTTAAATTATATTTTAGAAGCATTTTCAAGGGGGCGTAGCTCAGATGGTAGAGCGCTCGCTTAGCATGCGAGAGGTACTGGGATCGATGCCCAGCGCCTCCAGTTTTCTTAAATCTCTTTAAATACGGTAAAAATGTTCTTAAATTATATTTTAGAAGCATTTTCAAGGGGGCGTAGCTCAGATGGTAGAGCGCTCGCTTAGCATGCGAGAGGTACTGGGATCGATGCCCAGCGCCTCCAGTTTTCTTAAATCTCTTTAAATACGGTAAAAATGTTCTTAAATTATATTTTAGAAGCATTTTCAAGGGGGCGTAGCTCAGATGGTAGAGCGCTCGCTTAGCATGCGAGAGGTACTGGGATCGATGCCCAGCGCCTCCAGTTTTCTTAAATTTCTTTAAATACGGTAAAAATGTTCTTAAATAAATATTTTAAAAGCAGTTCCAAGGGGGCGTAGCTCAGATGGTAGAGCGCTCGCTTAGCATACGAGAGGTACTGGGATCGATGCCCAGCGCCTCCAGTTTTCTTAAATTTCTTTAAATACGGTAAAAATGTTCTTAAATAAATATTTTAGAAGCATTTTCAAGGAACGTAGCTCAGATGGTAGAGCGCTCGCTTAGCATGCGAGAGGTACTGGGGTCGATGCCCAGCGCCTCCAGTTTCCTTAAATCTCTTTAAATACGGTAAAAATGTTCTTAAATTATATTTTAGAACCAATTTCAAGGGGGCGTAGCTCAGATGGTAGAGCGCTCGCTTAGCATGCGAGAGGTACTGGGATCGATGCCCAGCGCCTCCAGTTTTCTTAAATTTCTTTAAATACGGTAAAAATTTTCTTAAATAAATATTTTAAAAGCAGTTCCAAGGGGGCGTAGCTCAGATGGTAGAGCGCTCGCTTAGCATACGAGAGGTACTGGGATCGATGCCCAGCGCCTCCAGTTTTCTTAAATTTCTTTAAATACGGTAAAAATGTTATTAAATAAATATTTTAGAAGCATTTTCAAGGAACGTAGCTCAGATGGTAGAGCGCTCGCTTAGCATGCGAGAGGTACTGGGGTCGATGCCCAGCGCCTCCAGTTTTCTTAAATCTCTTTAAATACGGTAAAAATGTTCTTAAATTATATTTTATATGCATTTTCAAGGGGGCGTAGCTCAGATTATGGAGCGCTCGCTTAGCATGCGAGAGGTACTGGGATCGATGCCCAGCGCCTCCAGTTTTCTTAAATTTCTTTAAATACGGTAAAAATGTTCTTAAATAAATATTTTAAACGCAGTTCCAAGGGGGCGTAGCTCAGATGATAGAGCGCTCGCTTAGCATACGAGAGGTACTCGGATCGATGCCCAGCGCCTCCAGTTTTCTTAAATTTCTTTAAATACGGTAAAAATGTTCTTAAATAAATATTTTTGAAGCATTTTCAAGGGGGCGTAGCTCAGATGGTAGAGCGCTCGCTTAGCATACGAGAGGTACTGGGATCGATGCCCAGCGCCTCCAGTTTTCTTAAATTTCTTTAAATACGGTAAAAATGTTCTTAAATAAATATTTTAAAAGCATTTTCAAGGGGGCGTAGCTCAGATGGTAGAGCGCTCGCTTAGCATGCGAGAGGTACTGGGATCGATGCCCAGCGCCTCCAGTTTTCTTAAATTTCTTTAAATACGGTAAAAATGTTCTTAAATAAATATTTTTGAAGCATTTTCAAGGGGGCGTAGCTCAGATGGTAGAGCGCTCGCTTAGCATGCGAGAGGTACTGGGATCGATGCCCAGCGCTTCCAGTTCTCTTAAATTTCTTTAAATACGGTAAAAATGTTCTTAAATAAATATTTTAAAAGCATTTTCAAGGGGGCGTAGCTCAGATGGTAGAGCGCTCGCTTAGCATGCGAGAGGTACTGGGATCGATGCCCAGCGCCTCCAGTTTTCTTAAATTTCTTTAAATACGGTAAAAATGTTCTTAAATAAATATTTTAGAAGCATTTTCAAGGAACGTAGCTCAGATGGTAAAGCGCTCACTTAGCATGCGAGAGGTATTTGGGTCGATGCCCAGCGCCTCCAGTTTTCTTAAATCTCTTTAAATACGGTAAAAATGTTCTTAAATTATATTTTAGAAGCATTTTCAAGGGGGCGTAGCTCAGATGGTAGAGCGCTCGCTTAGCATGCGAGAGGTACTGGGATCGATGCCCAGCGCCTCCAGTTTTCTTAAATTTCTTTAAATACGGTAAAAATGTTCTTAAATAAATATTTTAGAAGCATTTTCAAGGAACGTAGCTCAGATGGTAGAGCGCTCGCTTAGCATGCGAGAGGTACTGGGGTCGACGCCCAGCGCCTCCAGTTTTCTTAAATCTCTTTAAATACGGTAAAAATGTTCTTAAATTATTTTTATATGCATTTTCAAGGGGGCGTAGCTCAGATGGTAGAGCGCTCGCTTAGCATGCGAGAGGTACTGGGATCGATGCCCAGCGCCTCCAGTTTTCTTAAATTTCTTTAAATACGGTAAAAATGTTCTTAAATAAATATTTTAAAAGCAGTTCCAAGGGGGCGTAGCTCCGATGATAGAGCGCTCGCTTAGCTTACGAGAGGTACTGGGATCGATGCCCAGCGCCTCCAGTTTTCTTAAATTTCTTTAAATACGGTAAAAATGTTCTTAAATAAATATTTTAGAAGCATTTTCAAGGGGGCGTAGCTCAGATGGTAGAGCGCTCGCTTAGCATACGAGAGCTACTCTGATCGATGCCCAGCGCCTCCAGTTTTCTTAAATTTCTTTAAATACGGTAAAAATGTTCTTAAATAAATATTTTTGAAGCATTTTCAAGGGGGCGTAGCTCAGATGGTAGAGCGCTCGCTTAGCATACGAGAGGTACTGGGATCGATGCCCAGCGCCTCCAGTTTTCTTAAAGTTCTTTAAATACGGTAAAAATGTTCTTAAATAAATATTTTAAAAGCAGTTCCAAGGGGGCGTAGCTCAGATGGTAGAGCGCTCGCTTAGCATACGAGAGGTACTGGGATCGATGCCCAGCGCCTCCAGTTTTCTTAAATTTCTTTAAATACGGTAAAAATGTTCTTAAATAAATATTTTAGAAGCATTTTCAAGGGGGCGTAGCTCAGATGGTAGAGCGCTCGCTTAGCATGCGAGAGGTACTGGGATCGATGCCCAGCGCCTCCAGTTTTCTTAAATTTCTTTAAATACGGTAAAAATGTTCTTAAATAAATATTTTAGAAGCATTTTCAAGGAACGTAGCTCAGATGGTAAAGCGCTCACTTAGCATGCGAGAGGTATTTGGGTCGATGCCCAGCGCCTCCAGTTTTCTTAAATCTCTTTAAATACGGTAAAAATGTTCTTAAATTATATTTTAGAAGCATTTTCAAGGGGGCGTAGCTCAGATGGTAGAGCGCTCGCTTAGCATGCGAGAGGTACTGGGATCGATGCCCAGCGCCTCCAGTTTTCTTAAATTTCTTTAAATACGGTAAAAATGTTCTTAAATAAATATTTTAAAAGCAGTTTCAAGGGGGCGTAGCTCAGATGGTAGAGCGCTCGCTTAGCATACGAGAGGTACTGGGATCGATGCCCAGCGCCTCCAGTTTTCTTAAATTTCTTTAAATACGGTAAAAATGTTCTTAAATAAATATTTTAGAAGCATTTTCAAGGAACGTAGCTCAGATGGTAGAGCGCTCGCTTAGCATGCGAGAGGTACTGGGGTCGATGCCCAGCGCCTCCAGTTTTCTTAAATCTCTTTAAATACGGTAAAAATGTTCTTAAATTATTTTTATATGCATTTTCAAGGGGGCGTAGCTCAGATGGTAGAGCGCTCGCTTAGCATGCGAGAGGTACTGGGATCGATGCCCAGCGCCTCCAGTTTTCTTAAATTTCTTTAAATACGGTAAAAATGTTCTTAAATAAATATTTTAAAAGCAGTTCCAAGGGGGCGTAGCTCAGATGATAGAGCGCTCGCTTAGCTTACGAGAGGTACTGGGATCGATGCCCAGCGCCTCCAGTTTTCTTAAATTTCTTTAAATACGGAAAAAATGTTCTTAAATAAATATTTTAGAAGCATTTTCAAGGGGGCGTAGCTCAGATGGTAGAGCGCTCGCTTAGCATACGAGAGGTACTCGGATCGATGCCCAGCGCCTCCAGTTTTCTTAAATTTCTTTAAATACGGTAAAAATGTTCTTAAATAAATATTTTTGAAGCATTTTCAAGGGGGCGTAGCTCAGATGGTAGAGCGCTCGCTTAGCATACGAGAGGTACTGGGATCGATGCCCAGCGCCTCCAGTTTTCTTAAATTTCTTTAAATACGGTAAAAATGTTCTTAAATAAATATTTTAAAAGCATTTTCAAGGGGGCGTAGCTCAGATGGTAGAGCGCTCGCTTAGCATGCGAGAGGTACTGGGATCGATGCCCAGCGCCTCCAGTTTTCTTAAATTTCTTTAAATACGGTAAAAATGTTCTTAAATAAATATTTTAGAAGCATTTTCAAGGAACGTAGCTCAGATGGTAAAGCGCTCACTTAGCATGCGAGAGGTATTGGGGTCGATGCCCATAGCCTCCAGTTTTCTTAAATCTCTTTAAATACGGTAAAAATGTTCTTAAATTATATTTTAGAAGCATTTTCAAGGGGGCGTAGCTCAGATGGTAGAGCGCTCGCTTAGCATGCGAGAGGTACTGGGATCGATGCCCAGCGCCTCCAGTTTTCTTAAATCTCTTTAAATACGGTAAAAATGTTCTTAAATTATATTTTAGAAGCATTTTCAAGGGGGCGTAGCTCAGATGGTAGAGCGCTCGCTTAGCATGCGAGAGGTACTGGGATCGATGCCCAGCGCCTCCAGTTTTCTTAAAGTTCTTTAAATACGGTAAAAATGTTCTTAAATAAATATTTTAGAAGCATTTTCAAGGAACGTAGCTCAGATGGTAGAGCGCTCGCTTAGCATGCGAGAGGTACTGGGGTCGATGCCCAGCGCCTCCAGTTTTCTTAAATCTCTTTAAATACGGTAAAAATGTTCTTAAATAAATATTTTAAAAGCAGTTCCAAGGGGGCGTAGCTCAGATGGTAGAGCGCTCGCTTAGCATGCGAGAGGTACTGGGATCGATGCCCAGCGCCTCCAGTTTTCTTAAATTTCTTTAAATACGGTAAAAATGTTCTTAAATAAATATTTTAAAAGCATTTTCAAGGGGGCGTAGCACAGATGGTAGAGCGCTCGCTTAGCATGCGAGAGGTACTGGGATCGATGCCCAGCGCCTCCAGTTCTCTTAAATTTCTTTAAATACGGTAAAAATGTTCTTAAATAAATATTTTAAAAGCATTTTAAAGGGGGCGTAGCACAGATGGTAGAGCGCTCGCTTAGCATGCGAGAGGTACTGGGATCGATGCCCAGCGCCTCCAGTTTTCTTAAATTTCTTTAAATACGGTACAAATGTTCTTAAATAAATATTTTAGAAGCATTTTCAAGGAACGTAGCTCAGATGTTAGAGCGCTCACTTAGCATGCGAGAGGTATTGGGGTCGATGCCCAGCGCCTCCAGTTTTCTTAAATCTCTTTAAATACGGTAAAAATGTTCTTAAATTATATTTTAGAAGCATTTTCAAGGGGGCGTAGCTCAGATGGTAGAACGCTCGCTTAGCATGCGAGAGGTACTGGGATCGATGCCCAGCGCCTCCAGTTTTCTTAAATTTCTTTAAATACGGTAAAAATGTTCTTAAATAAATATTTTAAAAGCGGTTCCAAGGGGGCGTAGCTCAGATGATAGAGCGCTCGCTTAGAATACGAAAGGTACTGGGATCGATGCCCAGCGCCTCCAAATTTCTTAAATTTCTTTAAATACGGTAAAAATGTTCTTAAATAAATATTTTAAAAGCAGTTCCAAGGGGGCGTAGCTCAGATGGTAGAGCGCTCGCTTAGCATACGAGAGGTACTGGGATCGATGCCCAGCGCCTCCAGTTTTCTTCAATTTCTTTAAATTCGGTAAAAATTTTCTTAAATAAATATTTTAAAAACAGTTCCAAGGGGGCGTAGCTCAGATGGTAGAGCGCTCGATTAGCATACGAGAGGTACTGGGATCGATGCCCAGCGCCTCCAGTTTTCTTAAATTTCTTTAAATACGGTAAAAATGTTCTTAAATAAATATTTTAGAAGCATTTTCAAGGAACGTAGCTCAGATGGAAGAGCGCTCGCTTAGCATGCGAGAGGTACTGGGATCGGTGCCCAGCGCCTCCAGTTTTCTTAAATCTCTTTAAATACGGTAAAAATGTTCTTAAATTATATTTTAGAAGCATTTTCAAGGGGGCGTAGCTCAGATGGTAGAGCGCTCGCTTAGCATGCGAGAGGTACTGGGATCGATGCCCAGCGCCTCCAGTTTTCTTAAATTTCTTTAAATACGGTAAAAATGTTCTTAAATTATATTTTAGAAGCATTTTCAAGGGGGCGTAGCTCAGATGGTAGAGCGCTCGCTTAGCATGCGAGAGGTACTGGGATCGATGCCCAGCGCCTCCAGTTTTCTTAAATTTCTTTAAATACGGTAAAAATGTTCTTAAATAAATATTTTAAAAGCAGTTTCAAGGGGGCGTAGCTCAGATGGTAGAGCGCTCGCTTAGCATGCGAGAGGTACTGGGATCGATGCCCAGCGCCTCCAGTTTTCTTAAATCTCTTTAAATACGGTAAAAATGTTCTTAAATGATATTTTAGAAGCATTTTCAAGGGGGCGTAGCTCAGATGGTAGAGCGCTCGCTTAGCATGCGAGAGGTACTGGGATCGATGCCCAGCGCCTCCAGTTTTCTTAAATTTCTTTAAATACGGTAAAAATGTTCTTAAATTATATTTTACAAGCATTTTCAAGGGGGCGTAGCTCAGATGGTAGAGCGCTCGCTTAGCATGCGAGAGGTACTGGGATCGATGCCCAGCGCCTCCAGTTTTCTTAAATCTCTTTAAATACGGTAAAAATGTTCTTAAATTATATTTTAGAAGCATTTTCAAGGGGGCGTAGCTCAGATGGTAGAGCGCTCGCTTAGCATGCGAGAGGTACTGGGATCGATGCCCAGCGCCTCCATTTTTCTTAAATTTCTTTAAATACGGTAAAAATGTTCTTAAATAAATATTTTAAAAGCAGTTCCAAGGGGGCGTAGCTCAGATGATAGAGCGCTCGATTAGCATACGAGAGGTACTGGGATCGATGCCCAGCGCCTCCAGTTTTCTTAAATTTCTTTAAATACGGTAAAAATGTTCTTAAATAAATATTTTAGAAGCATTTTCAAGGAACGTAGCTCAGATGGAAGAGCGCTCGCTTAGCATGCGAGAGGTACTGGGGTCGATGCCCAGCGCCTCCAGTTTTCTTAAATCTCTTTAAATACGGTAAAAATGTTCTTAAATTATGTTTTAGAAGCATTTTCAAGGGGGCGTAGCTCAGATGGTAGAGCGCTCGCTTAGCATGCGAGAGGTACTGGGATCGATGCCCAGCGCCTCCAGTTTTCTTAAATCTCTTTAAATACGGTAAAAATGTTCTTAAATTATATTTTAGAAGCATTTTCAAGGGGGCGTAGCTCAGATGGTAGAGCGCTCGCTTAGCATGCGAGAGGTACTGGGATCGATGCCCAGCGCCTCCAGTTTTCTTAAATCTCTTTAAATACGGTAAAAATGTTCTTAAATTATATTTTAGAAGCATTTTCAAGGGGGCGTAGCTCAGATGGTAGAGCGCTCGCTTAGCATGCGAGAGGTACTGGGATCGATGCCCAGCGCCTCCAGTTTTCTTAAATTTCTTTAAATACGGTAAAAATGTTCTTAAATTATATTTTAGAAGCATTTTCAAGGGGGCGTAGCTCAGATGGTAGAGCGCTCGCTTAGCATGCGAGAGGTACTGGGATCGATGCCCAGCGCCTCCAGTTTTCTTAAATTTCTTTAAATACGGTAAAAATGTTCTTAAATAAATATTTTAAAAGCAGTTTCAAGGGGGCGTAGCTCAGATGGTAGAGCGCTCGCTTAGCATGCGAGAGGTACTGGGATCGATGCCCAGCGCCTCCAGTTTTCTTAAATCTCTTTAAATACGGTAAAAATGTTCTTAAATTATATTTTAGAAGCATTTTCAAGGGGGCGTAGCTCAGATGGTAGAGCGCTCGCTTAGCATGCGAGAGGTACTGGGATCGATGCCCAGCGCCTCCAGTTTTCTTAAATTTCTTTAAATACGGTAAAAATGTTCTTAAATAAATATTTTAAAAGCAGTTCCAAGGGGGCGTAGCTCAGATGATAGAGCGCTCGCTTAGCATACGAGAGGTACTGGGATCGATGCCCAGCGCCTCCAGTTTTCTTAAATCTCTTTAAATACGGTAAAAATGTTCTTAAATTATATTTTAGTAGCATTTTCAAGGGGGCGTAGCTCAGATGGTAGAGCGCTCGCTTAGCATGCGAGAGGTACTGGGATCGATGCCCAGCGCCTCCAGTTTTCTTAAATTTCTTTAAATACGGTAAAAATGTTCTTAAATAAATATTTTAAAAGCAGTTCCAAGGGGGCGTAGCTCAGATGATAGAGCGCTCGCTTAGCATACGAGAGGTACTGGGATCGATGCCCAGCGCCTCCAGTTTTCTTAAATTTCTTTAAATACGGTAAAAATGTTCTTAAATAAATATTTTAGAAGCATTTTCAAGGAACGTAGCTCAGATGGTAGAGCGCTCGCTTAGCATGCGAGAGGTACTGGGGTCGATGCCCAGCGCCTCCAGTTTTCTTAAATCTCTTTAAATACGGTAAAAATGTTCTTAAATTATATTTTAGAAGCATTTTCAAGGGGGCGTAGCTCAGATGGTAGAGCGCTCGCTTAGCATGCGAGAGGTACTGGGATCGATGCCCAGCGCCTCCAGTTTTCTTAAATTTCTTTAAATACGGTAAAAATGTTCTTAAATAAATATTTTAAAAGCATTTTCAAGTGGGCGTAGCTCAGATGGTAGAGCGCTCGCTTAGCATGCGAGAGGTACTGAGATCGATGCCCAGCGCCTCCAGTTTTCTTAAATTTCTTTAAATACGGTAAAAATGTTCTTAAATAAATATTTTAGAAGCATTTTCAAGGAACGTAGCTCAGATGGTAGAGCGCTCGCTTAGCATGCGAGAGGTATTGGGGTCGATGCACAGCGCCTCCAGTTTTCTTAAATCTCTTTAAATACGGTAAAAATGTTCTTAAATTATATTTAAGAAGCATTTTCAAGGGGGCGTAGCTCAGATGGTAGAGCGTTCGCTTAGCATGCGAGAGGTATTGGGGTCGATGCCCAGCGCCTCCAGTTTTCTTAAATTTCTTTAAATACGGTAAAAATGTTCTTAAATAAATATTTTAGAAGCATTTTCAAGGAACGTAGCTCAGATGGAAGAGCGCTCGCTTAGCATGCGAGAGGTACTGGGGTCGATGCCCAGCGCCTCCAGTTTTTTTAAATCTCTTTAAATACGGTAAAAATGTTCTTAAATTATGTTTTAGAAGCATTTTCAAGGGGGCGTAGCTCAGATGGTAGAGCGCTCGCTTAGCATGCGAGAGGTACTGGGATCGATGCCCAGCGCCTCCAGTTTTCTTAAATCTCTTTAAATACGGTAAAAATGTTCTTAAATTATATTTTAGAAGCATTTTCAAGGGGGCGTAGCTCAGATGGTAGAGCGCTCGCTTAGCATGCGAGAGGTACTGGGATCGATGCCCAGCGCCTCCAGTTTTCTTAAATCTCTTTAAATACGGTAAAAATGTTCTTAAATTATATTTTAGAAGCATTTTCAAGGGGGCGTAGCTCAGATGGTAGAGCGCTCGCTTAGCATGCGAGAGGTACTGGGATCGATGCCCAGCGCCTCCAGTTTTCTTAAATTTCTTTAAATACGGTAAAAATGTTCTTAAATTATATTTTAGAAGCATTTTCAAGGGGGCGTAGCTCAGATGGTAGAGCGCTCGCTTAGCATGCGAGAGGTACTGGGATCGATGCCCAGCGCCTCCAGTTTTCTTAAATTTCTTTAAATACGGTAAAAATGTTCTTAAATAAATATTTTAAAAGCAGTTTCAAGGGGGCGTAGCTCAGATGGTAGAGCGCTCGCTTAGCATGCGAGAGGTACTGGGATCGATGCCCAGCGCCTCCAGTTTTCTTAAATCTCTTTAAATACGGTAAAAATGTTCTTAAATTATATTTTAGAAGCATTTTCAAGGGGGCGTAGCTCAGATGGTAGAGCGCTCGCTTAGCATGCGAGAGGTACTGGGATCGATGCCCAGCGCCTCCAGTTTTCTTAAATTTCTTTAAATACGGTAAAAATGTTCTTAAATAAATATTTTAAAAGCAGTTCCAAGGGGGCGTAGCTCAGATGATAGAGCGCTCGCTTAGCATACGAGAGGTACTGGGATCGATGCCCAGCGCCTCCAGTTTTCTTAAATCTCTTTAAATACGGTAAAAATGTTCTTAAATTATATTTTAGTAGCATTTTCAAGGGGGCGTAGCTCAGATGGTAGAGCGCTCGCTTAGCATGCGAGAGGTACTGGGATCGATGCCCAGCGCCTCCAGTTTTCTTAAATTTCTTTAAATACGGTAAAAATGTTCTTAAATAAATATTTTAAAAGCAGTTCCAAGGGGGCGTAGCTCAGATGATAGAGCGCTCGCTTAGCATACGAGAGGTACTGGGATCGATGCCCAGCGCCTCCAGTTTTCTTAAATTTCTTTAAATACGGTAAAAATGTTCTTAAATAAATATTTTAGAAGCATTTTCAAGGAACGTAGCTCAGATGGTAGAGCGCTCGCTTAGCATGCGAGAGGTACTGGGGTCGATGCCCAGCGCCTCCAGTTTTCTTAAATCTCTTTAAATACGGTAAAAATGTTCTTAAATTATATTTTAGAAGCATTTTCAAGGGGGCGTAGCTCAGATGGTAGAGCGCTCGCTTAGCATGCGAGAGGTACTGGGATCGATGCCCAGCGCCTCCAGTTTTCTTAAATTTCTTTAAATACGGTAAAAATGTTCTTAAATAAATATTTTAAAAGCATTTTCAAGTGGGCGTAGCTCAGATGGTAGAGCGCTCGCTTAGCATGCGAGAGGTACTGAGATCGATGCCCAGCGCCTCCAGTTTTCTTAAATTTCTTTAAATACGGTAAAAATGTTCGTAAATAAATATTTTAGAAGCATTTTCAAGGAACGTAGCTCAGATGGTAGAGCGCTCGCTTAGCATGCGAGAGGTATTGGGGTCGATGCACAGCGCCTCCAGTTTTCTTAAATCTCTTTAAATACGGTAAAAATGTTCTTAAATTATATTTAAGAAGCATTTTCAAGGGGGCGTAGCTCAGATGGTAGAGCGTTCGCTTAGCATGCGAGAGGTATTGGGGTCGATGCCCAGCGCCTCCAGTTTTCTTAAATCTCTTTAAATACGGTAAAAATGTTCTTAAATTATATTTTAGAAGCATTTTCAATGGGGCGTAGCTCAGATGGTAGAGCGCTCGCTTAGCATGCGAGAGGTATTGGGATCGATGCCCAGCGCCTCCAGTTTTCTTAAATTTCTTTAAATACGGTAAAAATGTTCTTAAATAAATATTTTAAAAACATTTTCAAGGGGGCGTAGCTCAGATGGTAGAGCGCTCGCTTAGCATGCGAGAGGTACTGGGGTCGATGCCCAGCGCCTCCAGTTTTCTTAAATCTCTTTAAATACGGTAAAAATGTTCTTAAATAAATATTTTAGAAGCATTTTCAAGGAACGTAGCTCAGATGGTAGAGCGCTCGCTTAGCATGCGAGAGGTACTGGGGTCGATGCCCAGCGCCTCCAGTTTTCTTAAATTTCTTTAAATCGGTAAAAATGTTCTTAAATAAATATTTTAGAAGCATTTTCAAGGGGGCGTAGCTCAGATGGTAGAGCGCTCGCTTAGCCTGCGAGAGGTACTGAGATCGATGCCCAGCACCTCCAGTTTCTTAAATTTCTTTATATCGGTGAAAATGTTCCTAAGTTGTATTTTGAGAAGCGTTTTCAATGGGGGCGTAGCTCAGATGGAAGAGCGCTCGCTTAGCATGCGAGAGGTACTGGGGTCGATGCCCAGCGCCTCCAGTTTCTTAAATTTCTTTAAATCGGTGAAAATGTTCCTAAGTTGTATTTTGAGAAGCATTTTCAATGGGGGCGTAGCTCAGATGGAAGAGCGCTCGCTTAGCATGCGAGAGGTACTGGGATCGATGCCCAGCGCCTCCAGTTCTTACATTTCTTTAAATAATGTTAAAAATGTTTTTAAATTTTATTTTGAAAAGCATTCTCAAGGGGGCGAAGCTCAGATGGTAGAGCGCTCGCTTAGCATGCGAGAGGTACCGGGATATAGAGGGGTAACGTGGCCGAGCGGTCTAATACGCTTTTTTTTTTAGGAGAATGCGTTCGAGCTGTTGGAGAGTGCAGGTCGTTCGATTTTGCACTCCGTGTTTTCGCCGCGCTAAGCCTAAGCGGGGTTTTTTGCCAATTTATTTTTATTTCGGTTATTATTCGTGCGTTTAATTCAATAGTTTTTAATTTATTAATTTGGTAATCCCTCCTGGGTGTTTCTACCCAGGATGGACGCATTCAAGAGATCGGTTTTTATTGATTTTAAACGAAATCTACCAAGTTTTGAAGTTGTGTCTACGGCGGTGATTGCGAACTTTGGTCTCGATTGTGCTTCTGCTTTAGTTGTCTGTGATGAGGGTGGTTACATTCTCACCTTGAAGACTTTGGCCGATGTCGAGGGCGTTATAGATTCGGGCTTGGATATTGATGGTGAGATATATGAAATTTCAAGCGTTTCTGCGAAGACTGTGACTGTCGCCTTTTCGGACTTACCTGAGTTTGTGACTGATGAAGCCGTTTTATCCAAATTAACGTCACTTGGC
This sequence comes from Leiobunum rupestre, assembly GCF_980474605.1. Lineage (NCBI taxonomy): Eukaryota > Metazoa > Arthropoda > Arachnida > Opiliones > Sclerosomatidae > Leiobunum > Leiobunum rupestre. The sequence continues at coordinate 40,390,896 of NC_143393.1, read as the reverse complement.
TGTGAAATCAAGGGTCCGCTTGTTTGGCATAAAAAGGCATCATTCTATTGCGGACTTCGTGCCGTTCGTGTTACCTTACCTGAGAGTCTGTCATCATTACCATATCGCTTACGAGTTGCCGATGCTGTTGGTCGGGAGAAGTTTTACGCTGTCCGACATGATTCTCAGTTGAAAATATGTAATAAGTGTTATTCTCCTGACCATATTTATCGCCATTGTCCTGATTTCAAGTGCTTTAAGTGCCAGAAGCAGGGACATGTTGTTCGGGAGTGTCCTCTATGGCCCCGGATGGCATCCCGCGATTTAGAACCGGCGTCTGGCGGTGGTGGTGACGGTGAAGCGATGGTCGTCGATCCTGCCTCAGTCGCTATTCCTCAAGGTTCTCCGGTCCGGGCCGGTAGCGGTGAATCTTCCATCGTCGATGCCGGTGTCAAGTTTGATCCACGTCGGAGTGCTAAGCATTCGATGTCGTCAAGCGATGGCGATGTCGGTAAGAAGCTGTCTTCTTCTTCTGGCTCTGCTCCGAAAGTTCAAAGGGTTTCCGTTGCTATGCGTCTGCTCCCTTTCAAGGGTCATTGACGGCCTGAGTGGTGGCCTAAGGAGGTTGCTTGGCCGCCATCTTCAGAGAACGAATATTTTGCTCGGGTGTGTCGGTATCAGGGTCAGCCTGTTACCAGTCCTCTGTATAAGGACTTTGTGATCCCGGATGATTACGGTTTCAACGTATAAGTTACAAATTAATGGTGATGGATTTTCTTAATGTTTTGCGGCCTTTTCTGTGTTCTGTCGGTTCTAAGCCTTTGCTTCTCATTTTCAATAAGGAGTTTTTTTTTCGTTAATTTATTTCTTCTTAATCGTCTTTAATGCTGTTTATTATCTAATTTAGCCTATTTTTGTTCATGAATTCTTTCTACAACATGTACTGCCTAATAGTGTTTGATACGTTGCTTAATTTTTTTATTTCTCACTATTGTTTAATCAATATTATCTAATCGTTTTTCTTTCTTTATCGCTGTTCATTTTCGCGACCGATTTTTCAAATGTTACTTCGTATTTTTTTCTTGTTCTATTATCTTGTTGCATTTCGCTTTTTGTACCATACACGCGTCGTGTATTTTTTTAATGATATAATTAAAAAAAAAAAAAAGACGCTGGTTTAAGACACCAGTCTCTTCAGAGGCGTGGGTTCGAATCCCACCGTTGCCAACTTTTTTTTCCGTAATTCTCATAAAGGAGACCACTGAGTATCGTGGTTAAGTAAAGCTCATATAGAGGGGTAACGTGGCCGAGCGGTCTAAGGCGCTGGTTTAAGGCACCAGTCTCTTCGGAGGCGTGGGTTCGAATCCCACCGTTGCCAAATTTTTTTCCGTTTTACTCATAAAGGAGACCAATGAGGATCTAGGTTAATAGGGCTGAGATATAGGGGTAACGTGGCCGAGCGGTCTAAGGCGCTGGTTTAAGGCACCAGTCTCTACGGAGGCGTGGGTTCAAATCCTACCGTTGCCAAGTTTTTTTTCCGTTACTCTCATAAAGGAGACCACTGATTATCTAGGTTAAATAATGAACAGATAGCGGGGTAACGTGGCCGAGTGGTCTAAGGCGCTGGTTTAAGGCGTCAGTCTCTTCGGAGGCGTGGGTTCGAATCCCACCGTCGCAAAGTTTTTTTTCCGTAATTCTCATAAAGGAGACCACTGAGGATCTTGGTTAAATAAAGTTCATATAGAGGGGTAACGTGGCCGAGCGGTCTAAGGCGCTGGTTTAAGGCATCAGTCTCTTCAGAGGCGTGGGTTCAAATCCCAACGTTGCCAAGTTTTTTTTCCGTAATTTTCATAAAGGAGACCACTGAGGATCTAGGTTAAATAAAGCTCTTATATAGGGGTAACGTGGCCGAGTGGTCTAAGGCCCTGGTGCTACCCAGGATGGACGCATTCAAGAGATCGGTTTTTATTGATTTTAAACGAAATCTACCAAGTTTTGAAGTTGTGTCTACGGCGGTGATTGCGAACTTTGGTCTCGATTGTGCTTCTGCTTTAGTTGTCTGTGATGAGGGAGGTTACATTCTCACCTTGAAGACTTTGGCCGATGTCGAGGGCGTTATAGATTCGGGCTTGGATATTGATGGTGAGATATATGAAATTTCAAGCGTTTCTGCGAAGACTGTGACTGTCGCCTTTTCGGACTTACCTGAGTTTGTGACTGATGAAGCCGTTTTATCCAAATTAACGTCGCTTGGCTGTGAAATCAAGGGTCCGCTTGTTTGGCATAAAAAAGCATCATTCTATTGCGGACTTCGTACCGTTCGTGTTACCTTACCTGAGAGTCTGTCATCATTACCATATCGCTTACGAGTTGCCGATGCTGTTGGTCGGGAGAAGTTTTACGCTGTCCGACATGATTCTCAGTTGAAAATATGTAATAAGTGTTATTCTCCTGACCATATTTATCGCCATTGTCCTGATTTCAAGTGCTTTAAGTGCCAGAAGCAGGGACATGTTGTTCGGGAGTGTCCTTTATGGCCCCGGATGGCATCCCGTGGTTTGGAAGCGGCGTCTGGCGGTGGTGGTGACGGTGAAGCGATGGTCGTCGATCCTGCCTCAGTCGCTATTCCTCAAGGTTCTCCGGTCCGGGCCGGTAGCGGTGAATCTTCCATCGTCGATGCCGGTGTCAAGTTTGATCCACGTCGGAGTGCTAAGCATTCGATGTCGTCAAGCGATGGCGATGTCGGTAAGAAGCTGTCTTCTTCTTCTGGCTCTGCTCCGAAAGTTCAAAGGCTTCCCGTTGCTATGCGTCTGTACCCTTTCGAGGGTCATCGCCGGCCTGAGTGGTGGCCTAAGGAGGTTGCTTGGCCGCCATCTTCGGAGAACGAATATTTTGCTCGGGTGTGTCGGTATCAGGGTCAGCCTGTTACCAGTCCTCTGTATAAGGACTTTGTGATCCCGGATGATTACGGTTTCAAAGTATAAGTTACAAATTAATGGTGATGGATTTTCTTAATGTTTTGCGGCCTTTTCTGTGTTCTGTCGGTTCTAAGCCTTTGCTTCTCATTTTCAATAAGGAGTTTTTTTTCGTTAATTTATTTCTTCTTAATCGTTTTTAATGCTGTTTAATATCTAATTTTGCCTATTTTTGTTCATGAATTCTTTCTACAACATGTACTGCCTAATAGTGTTTGATACGTTGCTTTATTTTTTTATTTATCACTATTGTTTAATCAATATTATCTAATCGTTTTTCTTTCTTTATCGCTGTTCATTTTCGCGACCGATTTTTCAAATGTTACTTCGTATTTTTTTCTTGTTCTATTGTCTTGTTGCATTTCGCTTTTTGTACCATACACGCGTCGTGTATTCTTTTAATGATATAATTAAAAAAAAGTAAAAAAAAAGGCCCTGGTTTAAGGCACCAGTCTCTTCGGAGGCGTGGGCTCGAATCCCACCGTTGCCAACTTTTTTTTCCGTAATTCTCATAAAGGAGACCAATGAGGATCTAGGTTAAATAAAGCTCTTATAGCGGGGTAACGTGGCCGAGCGGTCTAAGGCGCTGGTTTAAGGCACCAGTCTCTTCGGAGGCGTGGGTTCGAATCCCACCGTTGCCAACTTTTTTTTCCGTAATTCTCATAAAGGAGACCACTGAGGATCTAGGTTAAATAAAGCTCATATAGGGGGGTAACGTGGCCGAGCGGTCTAAGGCGCTGGTGTAAGGCACCAGTCTCTTCGGAGGCGTGGGTTCGAATCCCACCGTTGCCAACTTTTTTTCCCGTAATTCTCATAAAGGAGACCACTGAGGATCTAGGTTAAATAAAGCTCATATTGAGGGGTAACGTGGCCGAGCGGGGGAGTCGCTGCTAGGTTTGGTTGTGAACGGTTCGTCTTTTTTCGCTCCGTTTTCGCTAAGCCTGTTTGCCGCCTTTAAGGTGTTATTTTAGTTCAAGTTTTTTTTTCTTCTCTGTTAAAACCTTTTTATCTAGTTTCGGTTTCTTGCGGGTGATTCCCCTCCTGGGTCTTCTGATCCAGGATGGATATTATTAAACGGTCGGTTTTTGTGGATTTTGAAGGAAAATTACCGAAGTTTGACGATGTTGCGGAGGCGGTGAAAATTCAATATGGTTTGGATGCGGTGAAATCTGTTGTTCCGTCCACGGGCGGCTACATTTTGGTATTTTCGTCTGAAACTTTGATTAATGATGCGATTGACACTGGGTTGGAGGTAGACAGCATTACTTATGCCATTTCGAGCGTCACCAAAAAAACTGTTACGGCAAATTTTTTGGGCCTTCCGGATTATGTTACTGATGAGGCGTTGCTGGCGAAGTTGACGATGATGGGCTGCGAAGTCAGAGGTACGATTTCGTGGCGGGAAAAAGCCGGGTTCTATTGTGGTATCCGATCAGTCCGTTTGACGCTCCCGGAAGGTAAATCAGCGTTACCTTACAGTCTTCGAGTTCCGGATGTCTTAAATAGAGAAAATTCTTACCGTGTCACTCATGAATCGCAAGTTAAAGTCTGTAATATGTGTCTAGCATCCGATCATTTATATAAGGATTGCCCTCAATTTATTTGCCGTAAATGTAAAACACAAGGTCATGCTGTGCGTAATTGCCCTACTTGGGAACGACCTTCAGTGGAGATGAAGGGACAGGAGCGTGGACAATCCCCTGTCATTGTCGCGGGGGGATCGATTGATCAATTCGCTGAGGGTCGTAAGGATGCCGTCGATGGTCCTGGTTCATTGGGTGCCGGACACGAAGACGTTCATATTGCCACTCCTAACGCAACGCCGATGTCTCAGGGAATGGGCGCCGACCAAGTGGGCCGCGTCAAACCGACTGGTGAAGCTCAAAGGGGCTCCAAGCACCGGATCTCATCTGGTGACACCGATTCAGCTACTAATCCGTCTACAGGTCCTCCGCACAAGATATTTCAGAAGTTGCCATCGGGTCAATGGACCCAAATTAATTTGAATCCAAATGCCGGTGAAAATTCTGACGATTAATGTAGGCGGTTTGCGCGATGTAGAGTAGATGCGAAAGTTGGTTTTGTGGGCGAAGCATTATGATGTGTTGTTGTTGCAAGAGACTCATTGGGAGGCGTCTCATGTAAGTACTTTTCGGACTTTTTTTTCGGGTGCGGTCTACGTGGACTTGAACTTGGACACCAAGTTTTGCGGTGTGGCAATTTGTATTTCGCGGTTACTTGATTTTAAAGAATGTAATTTGATAAGTTCTAACGAGGGCCGGTATATTTTTATTTCCGCTGAAATTGAAGGCGAGAAAGTTGATTTAGGTTCTGTTTATGCCCCAACCGATGCGGTCAATAGATCTATTTTTATGCAAAATTTAATTCCCATTGTTCGTGTGTTAAATCGTCCGCTATTGGGCGGTGATTTTAATGATATTGTTTATCGAGTTTTTGATCGGCGGTCGCCTGCCAAGATTACGGTGAGTGGAATGACGAATCTTCATCGCTGGGTCTCTTATCTCTCGTTGGTAGACATTTGGCGGTTGCGACATAAAAAAACATTCGATTATACGCGATCGGGGGTGGTTTTTGGTAACTTTGTGAGTTCTCGAATTGATTATTTTTTTGCTTTACATTCAGACGTATATAATATTTCAAAGTGTATGCATGTTTTTTGTAGTTTCTCTGACCATAAGGGTGTTTCTCTGATTTTTGAACCTAGTGGTATTCTTAGGGGGCCCGGAACTTGGAGTTTTAATTCTACTTTTTTAGAAGACGCACTTTTTTGCACGGCCATCGAGCGGACAGTTAAAAATAGTTATTCTTGGCCTTGTTATTTAACCGATATCTTTGAGTGGTATGATGCTTTAAAAGTTAAAATACGGGAGTACTGCATTTTTTACGGGCGTCACAAAGCGTTGATGAAGCGGGCTGTATGGGCGGACCTACAAAATAGGCTTCGAGACCTACAAGATTCGCCATTAAAAACTGATACGATTTTAGACGAAATAGCTGCGGTAACGAGTAAATTACGAGATATGGAAGAGAACGATTTGCAGGGTGCATTAGTTCGTTCGAGGTTGGAGTGGAGAGATTTGGGGGAACGCCCCACTCAGTATTTTTTGCGGCTGGAGAAATTTCGTCAGCGTCAACGTCAAATGACTTCTCTGACTCTCCCTTCGGGGGCGATTATTAAAGATCCTGCGTTAATAAGGGAGGAAGTGTTCCGTTTTTATTCGGAGTTGTATACACGAGGCGTTACGTCTCAAGCCGCTACTGACAATTTGAAGAATTTAATCTCAGGGAGGCTTACTGAAGGTGACCGCGATTCCTGCGAAGCCGTCGTGACCTGGAGCGACATTTACACGGAGTTAACTAATTTGGCCGGAGGGAAGGCCCCCGGTAGAGATGGCTTTACCAATGAGTCCCTGCGTTTCTTTATCCCTCTAATTAAAGATGACTTTATGCGCTTGGTTGCCGAATGCGAAGCCCGTGGCCTTTTGCCGAATAGCATGCGAGAAGGGATGGTGGTTTTGTTGCCTAAATCGGGGGATTTGACTCTTCTGAAAAATTGGAGGCCAATTACCCTATTGAATGGCGATAGGAAACTCCTTGCTAAGGTTTTTACTCGCCGTGTTTCGCCGCTTTTACCTTTAATTACGTCACTGTATCAAACTGGTGGCATTCGTGGGCGTACCATTTCCGATACTCCCCGTTTTCTGTCTGATGTCATGGAGTTTTTAAAAATGGAAAATAGGCCAGTGATTTTTCTTCAACTCGATTTGTTAAAAGCGTTCGATCGGGTGGAATGGCCGTATCTATTTGCAATCTTAGAAGCCTTTGGTTTCGGCGCACGCTTCCGCGCTTGGATTCAGATGTTTTTAGTTGGCGCCAAGACAGCTATTAAGCTTCATGGATATGTTACCGATTCTTTTGTCATTAGCCGCTCGGTTCGTCAAGGGTGTCCGCTCAGTCCTTTGCTGTACGTTCTATCATCTGAACCTTTTTGCGCCTTACTCGAAACGGACAAACGTATATGTCGGATAATGCTCACGGACTTAACACCGTCCCCTGTGGTGTTTCAACATATTGATGACACTTCCATTCTCGTCACTGGGCCTAGGGATGTTACTTATCTTTTGGAGGATATTGAACTTTATTGCCAGTCTTCGGGAGCTGCCATCAATCTTGCAAAATGTTCTGGTTGTTGGCTCGGCTCCTTGCGATTTCACGCGGACCAGACTGTGGCTGGGCTTGTTATTAGCGCCCGTTCAATAAAGGTATTGGGCGTGACCTTGGGCTATGACCATGACGTCGTTGCCACGATCAACTGGAAGGGCCGATATGAAAAATTTAAAAATGTCCTACACGTTTGGAAGGGTCGTAGTCTGACCATTTTTGGGAAAGTCATTATCATTAACGTGTTAGGAGCGTCGATATTGTGGCATATACTGGAGGTTTTTGATTTACCGGACCGCTGGTTCTCTGATTTTAAGCGGCTCATGTTGGATTTTATTTGGAAGGATAGCCCACATTCTATATCGTACGAAACCTTAACTCGCCAAAAGAGTCAAGGCGGGTTTGGATTAATCAATCTTCGGATCAAACAGAAGGTACTTCGTCTGAAGGAATGTTTGCAGCTCGCTACCGGGTCCAAGCCTTCGCATGTCGCATGCGTTGCGTCTCGGTTCTTTGACGAATATGGCGGCGGACTTCGCCAGGGTCTCTCAATGCTACGGATTAGAATTGAACGTCGTCTGCTTTGCGCTATCCCGAAACGCCATGGATCAATGTTATTGGCTTGGAAAGAGTTCTTGGCTCTCACGCGATGGACCTTGGTTCCTTTGACCAACCCTATTATGGAGCCCCTATTTTATAACTCAAATCTTTTAATCACGAACATTTCTTTGGCTGAGCGGCGTCTTCTTGCTTCTTGTGGCGTGGTCTACCTGAAAGATATTTGCTACGAGGTCATCCTGGGGTTTCTTCCGGATGAAGCGTTTTTGGGTTGACCGCGGATTCCGGAATCGGTCGCCGTCGGTTGTTGCAAATTTTTCAAAGGATCAAAGATTCTCTCCCTCCCGCGGTACATCGAGTGATAAATAGTAAAGAGGTCTACGAGCTTGAGACACGGCCAAAATTCGCGCTAGTCGCGGACACAGGGATCTCTGTGGAATTGGACAAAATTACATCTACGTCAATTTCCAAAACTTTCAATGCCGTAAACCCGATTCCGGAATCGAATGGTGAAGAACGTTGGCGGGCTTACTTCGGGGGCCCTTTACAGAAGTTCCGGGTTCCATCACTTGTCAATTCTACGTTGGGTCCCCGTTTGTCAAGTATGAGTCTCCGAGTGTATCATATGGGGTTCATGGTCAAGCAGCGGCTATTTCGCGCCGGCATAACAGACGATGATCAGTGCCCGCTATGTGGCTTTGAAAAGGAGACAGTTTCGCATTTATTTTTGGAATGTCAAGTTACGAAAGTATGGCTCGATTGGTTATTTTCTTCAGTGTTGTCGCTGCACACGCTGGTTGGTGCAAAAGACATGTGGAAGCTATTTATTGTCTTTGGACTCATGCCTAAAAATGCGGCCTCTAAAGAGCATTGGGAGGTCGCTTCCATATTAACTGCTATCGCCAAAGAAGCCATTTGGAGTAACCGTTGTTTCTATAATTTAGAGAAGATCACCAATAAGCGTACGCTTTTTTCCCGTTTTCGTGCTCTCATAAAAACCGAGGCTCGGTACCGCGTGCAATGGCTACTCCTTCATAAGCCGGGTTGTACGGCCGCAATAGATATTTTTCGTAACATATGAGGGGTCAATAATCTTGGAGATATCCTTATGGTCATTAAGATTTAAAGTACTTTATTGAAATGTGTATTTTGTTGTATTTGCAATAGTTATTATTTTCTATAACTGAGGATTTTTTATCAATGATATTTTGCTTATTTATTTTTCATGTTGTTTCTAACTTCAATTGTGTAATGCTTTAAATAACACTGCTTCACATATATATAACATTTCTGGATGTACGTAGGTTTAAATTGTTAAATTTGTTTTAAATATTAACACTGTGCAATAATGCAAGTAACAAAATAAAAATTTTAAATAAAAAAAAGCTCGCTTAGCATGCGAGAGGTACTGGGATAGATGCCCAGCGCCTCCAGTTTTCTTAAATTTCTTTAAATACGGTAAAAATGATCTAAAATTATATTTCAGAAGCATTTTCAAGGGGGCGTAGCTCAGATGGTAGTGCGCTCGCTTAGCATGCGAGAGGTACTGGGATCGATGCCCAGCGCCTCCAGTTTTCTTAAATTTCTTTAAATACGGTAAAAATGATCTAAAATTATATTTCAGAAGCATTTTCAAGGGGGCGTAGCTCAGATAGTAGTGCGCTCGCTTAGCATTCGAGAGGTACTGGGATTGATGCCCAGCACCTCAATTTTTCTTAAATTTCTTTAAATCGGTGAAAATGTCCTTAAATTGTATTTTGAGACGCATTTTCAAGGGGGCGTAGCTCAGATGGTAGTGCGCTCGCTTAGCATGCGAGAGGTACTGGGATCGATGCCCAGCGCCTCCAGTTTTCTTAAATTTCTTTAAATACGGTAAAAATGATCTAAAATTATATTTCAGAAGCATTTTCAAGGGGGCGTAGCTCAGATGGTAGAGCGCTCGCTTAGCATGCGAGAGGTAATGGGATCGATGCCCAGCGCCTCCAGTTTTCTTAAATTACTTTAAATACGGTTAAAATGTTCTTAAATTGTGTTTGGTAGAGCGCTCGCTTAGCATGCGAGAGGTACTGGGATCGATGCCCAGCGCCTCCAGTTTTCTTAAATTTCTTTAAATACGGTAAAAATGTTCTTAAATTGTGTTTTGAGAAGCATTCTCAAGGGGGCGAAGCTCAGATGGTAGAGCGCTCGCTTAGCATGCGAGAGGTACTGGGATCGATGCCCAGCGCCTCCAGTTTTCTTAAATTACTTTAAATACGGTTAAAATGTTCTTAAATTGTGTTTTGAGAAGCATTCTCAAGGGGGCGTAGCTCAGATGGTAGAGCGCTCGCTTAGCATGTGAGAGGTGCTGGGATCGATGCCCAGCGCCTCCAGTTTTCTTAAATTACTTTAAATACGGTTAAAATGTTCTTAAATTGTGTTTGGTAGAGCGCTCGCTTAGCATGCGAGAGGTACTGGGATCGATGCCCAGCGCCTCCGGTTTTCTTAAATTTCTTTAAATACGGTAAAAATGTTCTTAAATTGTGTTTTGAGAAGCATTCTCAAGGGGGCGTAGCTCAGATGGTAGAGCGCTCGCTTAGCATGCGAGAGGTACTGGGATCGATGCCCAGCGCCTCCAGTTTTCTTAAATTACTTTAAATACGGTTAAAATGTTCTTAAATTGTGTTTGGTAGAGCGCTCGCTTAGCATGCGAGAGGTACTGGGATCGATGCCCAGCGCCTCCGGTTTTCTTAAATTTCTTTAAATACGGTAAAAATGTTCTTAAATTGTGTTTTGAGAAGCATTCTCAAGGGGGCGTAGCTCAGATGGTAGAGCGCTCGCTTAGCATGCGAGAGGTACTGGGATCGATCCCCAGCGCCTCCAGTTTTATTAAATTTCTTTAAATACGGTAAAAATGTTCTTAAATTGTGTTTTGAGAAGCATTCTCAAGGGGGCGTAGCTCAGATGGTAGAGCGCTCGCTTAGCATGCGAGAGGTAATAGGAGCGATGCCCAGCGCCTCCAGTTTTCTTAAATTACTTTAAATACGGTAAAAATGTTCTTAAATTGTGTTTTGAGAAGCATTCTCAAGGGGGCGTAGCTCAGATGGTAGAGCGCTCGCTTAGCATGCGAGAGGTACTGGGATCGATGCCCAGCGCCTCCAGTTTTCTTAAATTACTTTAAATACGGTTAAAATGTTCTTAAATTGTGTTTGGTAGAGCGCTCGCTTAGCATGCGAGAGGTACTGGGATCGATGCCCAGCGCCTCCAGTTTTCTTAAATTTCTTTAAATATGGTAAAAATGTTCTTAAATTTTGTTTTGAGAAGCATTCTCAAGGGGGCGTAGCTCAGATGGTAGAGCGCTCGCTTAGCATGCGAGAGGTACTGGGATCGATCCCCAGCGCCTCCAGTTTTATTAAATTTCTTTAAATACGGTAAAAATGTTCTTAAATTGTGTTTGGTAGAGCGCTCGCTTAGCATGCGAGAGGTACTGGGATCGATGCCCAGCGCCTCCAGTTTTCTTAAATTTCTTTAAATACGGTAAAAATGTTCTTAAATTGTGTTTTGAGAAGCATTCTCAAGGGGGCGTAGCTCAGATGGTAGAGCGCTCGCTTAGCATGCGAGAGGTACTGGGATCGATCCCCAGCGCCTCCAGTTTTATTAAATTTCTTTAAATACGGTAAAAATGTTCTTAAATTGTGTTTTGAGAAGTATTCTCAAGGGGGCGTAGCTCAGATGGTAGAGCGCTCGCTTAGCATGCGAGAGGTAATGGGATCGATGCCCAGCGCCTCCAGTTTTCTTAAATTACTTTAAATACGGTAAAAATGTTCTTAAATTGTGTTTTGAGAAGCATTCTCAAGGGGGCGTAGCTCAGATGGTAGAGCGCTCGCTTAGCATGCGAGAGGTACTGGGATCGATCCCCAGCGCCTCCAGTTTTATTAAATTTCTTTAAATACGGTAAAAATGTTCTTAAATTGTGTTTTGAGAAGCATTCTCAAGGGGGCGTAGCTCAGATGGTAGAGCGCTCGCTTAGCATGCGAGAGGTAATGGGATCGATCCCCAGCGCCTCCAGTTTTATTAAATTTCTTTAAATACGGTAAAAATGTTCTTAAATTGTGTTTTGAGAAGCATTCTCAAGGGGGCGTAGCTCAGATGGTAGAGCGCTCGCTTAGCATGCGAGAGGTAATGGGATCGATGCCCAGCGCCTCCAGTTTTCTTAAATTACTTTAAATACGGTAAAAATGTTCTTAAATTGTGTTTTGAGAAGCATTCTCAAGGGGGCGTAGCTCAGATGGTAGAGCGCTCGCTTAGCATGCGAGAGGTACTGGGATCGATGCCCAGCGCCTCCAGTTTTCTTAAATTACTTTAAATACGGTTAAAATGTTCTTAAATTGTGTTTGGTAGAGCGCTCGCTTAGCATGCGAGAGGTACTGGGATCGATGCCCAGCGCCTCCAGTTTTCTTAAATTTCTTTAAATACGGTAAAAATGTTCTTTAATTGTGTTTTGAGAAGCATTCTCAAGGGGGCGTAGCTCAGATGGTAGAGTGCTCGCTTAGCATGCGAGAGGTACTGGGATCGATCCCCAGCGCCTCCAGTTTTATTAAATTTCTTTAAATACGGTAAAAATGTTCTTAAATTGTGTTTTGAGAAGCATTCTCAAGGGGGCGTAGCTCAGATGGTAGAGCGCTCGCTTAGCATGCGAGAGGTAATGGGATCGATGCCCAGCGCCTCCAGTTTTCTTAAATTACTTTAGATACGGTTAAAATGTTCTTAAATTGTGTTTGGTAGAGCGCTCGCTTAGCATGCGAGAGGTACTGGGATCGATGCCCAGCGCCTCCAGTTTTCTTAAATTTCTTTAAATATGGTAAAAATGTTCTTAAATTTTGTTTTGAGAAGCATTCTCAAGGGGGCGTAGCTCAGATGGTAGAGCGCTCGCTTAGCATGCGAGAGGTACTGGGATCGATCCCCAGCGCCTAAAGTTTTCTTAAATTTCTTTAAATACGGTAAAAATGATCTAAAATTATATTTCAGAAGCATTTTCAAGGGGGCGTAGCTCAGATGGTAGTGCGCTCGCTAAGCATGCGAGAGGTAATGGGATCGATGCCCAGCGCCTCCGGTTTTCTTAAATTTCTTTAAATACGGTAAAAATGTTCTTAAATTGTGTTTTGAGAAGCATTCTCAAGGGGGCGTAGCTCAGATGGTAGAGCGCTCGCTTAGCATGCGAGAGGTACTGGGATCGATCCCCAGCGCCTCCAGTTTTATTAAATTTCTTTAAATACGGTAAAAATGTTCTTAAATTGTGTTTTGAGAAGCATTCTCAAGGGGGCGTAGCTCAGATGGTAGAGCGCTCGCTTAGCATGCGAGAGGTACTGGGATCGATCCCCAGCGCCTCCAGTTTTCTTAAATTACTTTAAATACGGTTAAAATGTTCTTAAATTGTGTTTGGTAGAGCGCTCGCTTAGCATGCGAGAGGTAGTGGGATCGATGCCTAGCGCCTCCAGTTTTCTTAAATTTCTTTAAATACGGTAAAAATGATCTAAAATTATATTTCAGAAGCATTTTCAAGGGGGCGTAGCTCAGATGGTAGTGCGCTCGCTTAGCATGCGAGAGGTAATGGGATCGATGCCCAGCGCCTCCGGTTTTCTTAAATTTCTTTAAATACGGTAAAAATGTTCTTAAATTGTGTTTTGAGAAGCATTCTCAAGGGGGCGTAGCTCAGATGGTAGAGCGCTCGCTTAGCATGCGAGAGGTACTGGGATCGATGCCCAGCGCCTCCAGTTTTCTTAAATTTCTTTAAATACGGTAAAAATGATCTAAAATTATATTTCAGAAGCATTTTTAAGGGGCATAGCTCAGATGGTAGAGCGCTCGCTTAGCATGCGAGAGGTAATGGGATCGATGCCCAGCGCCTCCAGTTTTCTTAAATTACTTTAAATACGGTTAAAATGTTCTTAAATTGTGTTTTGAGAAGCATTCTCAAGGGGGCGTAGCTCAGATGGTAGAGCGCTCGCTTAGCATGCGAGAGGTAATGGGATCGTTGCCTAGTGCCTCCGGTTTTCTTAAATTTCTTTAAATACGGTAAAAATGTTCTTAAATTGTGTTTTGAGAAGCATTCTCAAGGGGGCGTAGCTCAGATGGTAGAGCGCTCGCTTAGCATGCGAGAGGTAATGGGATTGATGCCCAGCGCCTCCAGTTTTCTTAAATTACTTTAAATACGGTAAAAATGTTCTTAAATTGTGTTTTGAGAAGCATTCTCAAGGGGGCGTAGCTCAGATGGTAGAGCGCTCGCTTAGCATGCGAGAGGTACTGGGATCGATGCCCAGCGCCTCCAGTTTTCTTAAATTACTTTAAATACGGTTAAAATGTTCTTAAATTGTGTTTGGTAGAGCGCTCGCTTAGCATGCGAGAGGTACTGGGATCGATCCCCAGCGCCTCCAGTTTTATTAAATTTCTTTAAATACGGTAAAAATGTTCTTAAATTGTGTTTTGAGAAGCAATCTTAAGGGGGCGTAGCTCAGATGGTAGAGCGCTCGCTTAGCATGCAAGAGGTACTGGGATCGATGCCCAGCGCCTCCAGTTTTCTTAAATTTCTTTAAATACAATAAAAATGTTCTTAGATTGTGTTTTGAGAAGCGTTCTCAAGGGGGCGTAGCTCAGATGGTAGAGCGCTCGCTTAGCATGCGAGAAGTACTGGGATCGATGCCCAGCGCCGCCAGTTTTCTTAAATTTCTTTAAATACGGTAAAAATGTTCTTAAATTGTGTTTTGAGAAGCATTCTCAAGGGGGCGTAGCTCAGATGGTAGAGCGCTCGCTTAACATGCGAGAGGTACTGGGATCGATGCCCAGCGCCTCCAGTTTTCTTAAATATCTTTAAATACGGTAAAAATGTTCTTAAATCGTGTTTTGAGAAGCATTCTTAAGGGGGCGTAGCTCAGATGGTAGAGCGCTCGCTTAGCATACGAGAGGTACTGGGATCGATCCCCAGCGCCTCCAGTTTTCTTAAATTACTTTAAATACGGTTAAAATGTTCTTAAATTGTGTTTTGAGAAGCATTCTCAAGGGGGCGTAGCTCAGATGGTAGAGCGCTCGCTTAGCATGCGAGAGGTACTGGGATCGATCCCCAGCGCCTCCAGTTTTCTTAAATTACTTTCAATACGGTAAAAATGTTCTTAAATTGTGTTTTGAGAAGCATTCTCAAGGGGGCGTAGCTCAGATGGTAGAGCGCTCGCTTAGCATGCGAGAAGTACTGGGATCGATGCCCAGCGCCTCCAGTTTTCTTAAATTTCTTTAAATACGGTAAAAATGTTCTTAAATTGTGTTTTGAAAAGCATTCTCAAGGGGGCGTAGCTCAGATGGTAGAGCGCTCGCTTAACATGCGAGAGGTACTGGGATCGATCCCCAGCGCCTCCAGTTTTCTTAAATTACTTTAAATACGGTAAAAATGTTCTTAAATTGTGTTTTGAGAAGCATTCTCAAGGGGGCGTAGCTCAGATGGTAGAGCGCTCGCTTAGCATGCGAGAGGTATTGGGATCGATCCCCAGCGCCTCCAGTTTTCTTAAATTACTTTAAATACGGTAAAAATGTTCTTAAATTGTGTTTTGAGAAGCATTCTCAAGGGGGCGTAGCTCAGATTGTAGAGCGCTCGCTTAGCATGCGAGAGGTACTAGGATCGATCCCCAGCGCCTCCAGTTTTCTTAAATTACTTTAAATACGGTAAAAATGTTCTTAAATTGTGTTTTGAGAAGCATTCTCAAGGGGGCGTAGGTCAGATGGTAGAGCGCTCGCTTAGCATGCGAGAGGTAATGGGATCGATGCCCAGCGACTCCAGTTTTCTTAAATTACTTTAAATACGGTTAAAATGTTCTTAAATTGTGTTTGGTAGAGCGCTCGCTTAGCATGCGAGAGGTACTGGGATCGATGCCCAGCGCCTCCAGTTTTCTTAAATTTCTTTAAATATGGTAAAAATGTTCTTAAATTGTGTTTTGAGAAGCATTCTCAAGGGGGCGTAGCTCAGATGGTAGAGCGCTCGCTTAGCATGCGAGAGGTACTGGGATCGATGCCCAGCGCCTCCAGTTTTCTTAAATTACTTTAAATACGGTTAAAATGTTCTTAAATTGTGTTTGGTAGAGCGCTCGCTTAGCATGCGAGAGGTACTGGGATCGATGCCCAGCGCCTCCAGTTTTCTTAAATTTCTTTAAATATGGTAAAAATGTTCTTAAATTGTGTTTTGAGAAGCATTCTCAAGGGGGCGTAGCTCAGTTGGTAGAGCGCTCGCTTAGCATGCGAGAGGTACTGGGATCGATCCCCAGCGCCTCCAGTTTTATTAAATTTCTTTAAATACGGTAAAAATGTTCTTAAATTGTGTTTTGAGAAGCATTCTCAAGGGGGCGTAGCTCAGATGGTAGAGCGCTCGCTTAGCATGCGAGAGGTACTGGGATCGATGCCCAGCGCCTCCAGTTTTCTTAAATTACTTTAAATACGGTAAAAATGTTCTTAAATTGTGTTTGGTAGAGCGCTCGCTTAGCATGCGAGAGGTACTGGGATCGATGCCCAGCGCCTCCAGTTTTCTTAAATTTCTTTAAATACGGTAAAAATGTTCTTAAATTGTGTTTTGAGAAGCATTCTCAAGGGGGCGTAGCTCAGATGGTAGAGCGCTCGCTTAGCATACGAGAGGTACTGGGATCGATCCCCAGCGCCTCCAGTTTTCTTAAATTACTTTAAATACGGTTAAAATGTTCTTAAATTGTGTTTTGAGAAGCATTCTCAAGGGGGCGTAGCTCAGATGGTAGAGCGCTCGCTTAGCATGCGAGAGGTACTGGGATCGATCCCCAGCGCCTCCAGTTTTCTTAAATTACTTTAAATACGGTAAAAATGTTCTTAAATTGTGTTTTGAGAAGCATTCTCAAGGGGGCGTAGCTCAGATGGTAGAGCGCTCGCTTAGCATGCGAGAGGTAATGGGATCGATGCCCAGCGCCTCCAGTTTTCTTAAATTACTTTAAATACGGTTAAAATGTTCTTAAATTGTGTTTGGTAGAGCGCTCGCTTAGCATGCGAGAGGTACTGGGATCGATGCCCAGCGCCTCCAGTTTTCTTAAATTACTTTAAATACGGTTAAAATGTTCTTAAATTGTGTTTGGTAGAGCGCTCGCTTTGCATGCGAGAGGTACTGGGATCGATGCCCAGCGCCTCCAGTTTTCTTAAATTTCTTTAAATACGGTAAAAATGTTCTTAAATTGTGTTTTGAGAAGCATTCTCAAGGGGGCGTAGCTCAGATGGTAGAGCGCTCGCTTAGCATGCGAGAGGTAATGGGATCGATGCCCAGCGCCTCCAGTTTTCTTAAATTTCTTTAAATACGGTTAAAATGTTCTTAAATTGTGTTTGTTAGAGCGCTCGCTTAGCATGCGAGAGGTAATGGGATCGATACCCAGCGCCTCCAGTTTTCTTAAATTTCTTTAAATACGGTAAAAATGTTCTTAAATTGTGTTTTGAGAAGCATTCTCAAGGGGGCGTAGCTCAGATGGTAGAGCGCTCGCTTAGCATGCGAGAGGTACTGGGATCGATGCCCAGCGCCTCCAGTTTTCTTAAATTTCTTTAAATACGGTAAAAATGTTCTTAAATTGTGTTTTGAGAAGCATTCTCAAGAGGGCCTAGCTCAGATGGTAGAGCGCTCGCTTAGCATGCGAGAGGTACTGGGATCGATGCCCAGCGCCTCCAGTTTTCTTAAATTTCTTTAAATACGGTAAAAATGATCTAAAATTATATTTCAGAAGCATTTTCAAGGGGGCGTAGCTCAGATGGTAGAGCGCTCGCTTAGCATGCGAGAGGTAATGGGATCGATGCCCAGCGCCTCCAGTTTTCTTAAATTACTTTAAATACGGTTAAAATGTTCTTAAATTGTGTTTTGAGAAGCAATCTTAAGGGGGCGTAGCTCAGATGGTAGAGCGCTCGCTTAGCATGCAAGAGGTACTGGGATCGATGCCCAGCGCCTCCAGTTTTCTTAAATTTCTTTAAATACAATAAAAATGTTCTTAGATTGTGTTTTGAGAAGCGTTCTCAAGGGGGCGTAGCTCAGATGGTAGAGCGCTCGCTTAGCATGCGAGAAGTACTGGGATCGATGCCCAGCGCCTCCAGTTTTCTTAAATTTCTTTAAATACGGTAAAAATGTTCTTAAATTGTGTTTTGAGAAGCATTCTCAAGGGAGCGTAGCTCCGATGGTAGAGCGCTCGCTTAACATGCGAGAGGTACTGGGATCGATGCCCAGCGCCTCCAGTTTTCTTAAATATCTTTAAATACGGTAAAAATGTTCTTAAATCGTGTTTTGAGAAGCATTCTTAAGGGGGCGTAGCTCAGATGGTAGAGCGCTCGCTTAGCATACGAGAGGTACTGGGATCGATCCCCAGCGCCTCCAGTTTTCTTAAATTACTTTAAATACGGTTAAAATGTTCTTAAATTGTGTTTTGAGAAGCATTCTCAAGGGGGCGTAGCTCAGATGGTAGAGCGCTCGCTTAGCATGCGAGAGGTACTGGGATCGATCCCCAGCGCCTCCAGTTTTCTTAAATTACTTTAAATACGGTTAAAATGTTCTTAAATTGTGTTTTGAGAAGCATTCTCAAGGGGGCGTAGCTCAGATGGTAGAGCGCTCGCTTAGCATGCGAGAGGTACTGGGATCGATCCCCAGCGCCTCCAGTTTTCTTAAATTACTTTAAATACGGTAAAAATGTTCTTAAATTGTGTTTTGAGAAGCATTCTCAAGGGGGCGTAGCTCAGATGGTAGAGCGCTCGCTTAGCATGCGAGAAGTACTGGGATCGATGCCCAGCGCCTCCAGTTTTCTTAAATTACTTTAAATACGGTAAAAATGTTCTTAAATTGTGTTTTGAGAAGCATTCTCAAGGGGGCGTAGCTCAGATGGTAGAGCGCTCGCTTAGCATGCGAGAGGTACTGGGATCGATGCCCAGTGCCTCCAGTTTTCTTAAATTTCTTTAAACACGGTAAAAATGATCTAAAATTATATTTCAGAAGCATTTTCAAGGGGGCGTAGCTCAGATGGTAGAGCGCTCGCTTAGCATGCGAGAGGTACTGGGATCGATGCCCAGCGCCTCCAGTTTTCTTAAATTACTTTAAATACGGTTAAAATGTTCTTAAATTGTGTTTGGTAGAGCGCTCGCTTAGCATGCGAGAGGTACTGGGATCGATGCCCAGCGCCTCCAGTTTTCTTAAATTACTTTAAATACGGTAAAAATGTTCTTAAATTGTGTTTTGAGAAGCATTCTCAAGGGGGCGTAGCTCAGATGGTAGAGCGCTCGCTTAGCATGCGAGAGGTACTGGGATCGATGCCCAGTGCCTCCAGTTTTCTTAAATTTCTTTAAACACGGTAAAAATGATCTAAAATTATATTTCAGAAGCATTTTCAAGGGGGCGTAGCTCAGATGGTAGAGCGCTCGCTTAGCATGCGAGAGGTACTGGGATCGATCCCCAGCGCCTCCAGTTTTATTAAATTTCTTTAAATACGGTAAAAATGTTCTTAAATTGTTTTTTGAGAAGCATTCTCAAGGGGGCGTAGCTCAGATGGTAGAGCGCTCGCTTAGCATGCGAGAGGTACTGGGATCGATCCCCAGCGCCTCCAGTTTTATTAAATTTCTTTAAATACGGTAAAAATGTTCTTAAATTGTGTTTTGAGAAACATTCTCAAGGGGGCGTAGCTCAGATGGTAGAGCGCTCGCTTAGCATGCGAGAGGTACTGGGATCGATCCCCAGCGCCTCCAGTTTTCTTAAATTACTTTAAATACGGTTAAAATGTTCTTAAATTGTGTTTTGAGAAGCATTCTCAAGGGGGCGTAGCTCAGATGGTAGAGCGCTCGCTTAGCATGCGAGAGGTACTGGGATCGATCCCCAGCGCCTCCAGTTTTCTTAAAATACTTTAAATACGGTAAAAATGTTCTTAAATTGTGTTTTGAGAAGCATTCTCAAGGGGGCGTAGCTCAGATGGTAGAGCGCTCGCTTAGCATGCGAGAGGTACTGGGATCGATCCCCAGCGCCTCCAGTTTTATTAAATTTCTTTAAATACGGTAAAAATGATCTAAAATTATATTTCAGAAGCATTTTCAAGGGGGCGTAGCTCAGATGGTAGTGCGCTCGCTTAGCATGCGAGAGGTAATGGGATCGATGCCCAGCGCCTCCAGTTTTCTTAAATTTCTTTAAATACGGTAAAAATGTTCTTAAATTGTGTTTTGAGAAGCATTCTCAAGGGGGTGTAGCTCAGATGGTAGTGCGCTCGCTTAGCATGCGAGAGGTACTGGGATCGATGCCCAGCGCCTCCAGTTTTCTTAAATTTCTTTAAATACGGTAAAAATGATCTAAAATTATATTTCAGAAGCATTTTCAAGGGGGCGTAGCTCAGATGGTAGTGCGCTCGCTTAGCATGCGAGAGGTACTGGGATCGATGCCCAGCGCCTCCAGTTTTCTTAAATTTCTTTAAATACGGTAAAAATGATCTAAAATTATATTTCAGAAGCATTTTCAAGGGGGCGTAGCTCAGATGGTAGAGCGCTCGCTTAGCATGCGAGAGGTAATGGGATCGATGCCCAGCGCCTCCAGTTTTCTTAAATTACTTTAAATACGGTTAAAATGTTCTTAAATTGTGTTTGGTAGAGCGCTCGCTTTGCATGCGAGAGGTACTGGGGTCGATGCCCAGCGCCTCCAGTTTTCTTAAATTTCTTTAAATGAGGTAAAAATGTTCTTAAATTGTGTTTTGAGAAGCATTCTCAAGGGGGCGTAGCTCAGATGGTAGAGCGCTCGCTTAGCATGCGAGAGGTAATGGGATCGATGCCCAGCGCCTCCAGTTTTCTTAAATTTCTTTAAATACGGTTAAAATGTTCTTAAATTGTGTTTGGTAGAGCGCTCGCTTAGCATGCGAGAGGTACTGGGATCGATGCCCAGCGCCTCCAGTTTTCTTAAATTTCTTTAAATACGGTAAAAATGTTCTTAAATTGTGTTTTGAGAAGCATTCTCAAGGGGGCGTAGCTCAGATGGTAGAGCGCTCGCTTAGCATGCGAGAGGTAATGGGATCGATGCCCAGCGCCTCCAGTTTTCTTAAATTTCTTTAAATACGGTTAAAATGTTCTTAAATTGTGTTTGTTAGAGCGCTCGCTTAGCATGCGAGAGGTAATGGGATCGATGCCCAGCGCCTCCAGTTTTCTTAAATTTCTTTAAATACGGTAAAAATGTTCTTAAATTGTGTTTTGAGAAGCATTCTCAAGGGGGCGTAGCTCAGATGGTAGAGCGCTCGCTTAGCATGCGAGAGGTACTGGGATCGATGCCCAGCGCCTCCAGTTTTCTTAAATTTCTTTAAATACGGTAAAAATGTTCTTAAATTGTGTTTTGAGAAGCATTCTCAAGGGGGCCTAGCTCAGATGGTAGAGCGCTCGCTTAGCATGCGAGAGGTACTGGGATCGATGCCCAGCGCCTCCAGTTTTCTTAAATTTCTTTAAATACGGTAAAAATGTTCTTAAATTGTGTTTTGAGAAGCAATCTTAAGGTGGCGTAGCTCAGATGGTAGAGCGCTCGCTTAGCATGCAAGAGGTACTGGGATCGATGCCCAGCGCCTCCAGTTTTCTTAAATTTCTTTAAATACAATAAAAATGTTCTTAGATTGTGTTTTGAGAAGCGTTCTCAAGGGGGCGTAGCTCAGATGGTAAAGCGCTCGCTTAGCATGCGAGAGGTAATGGGATCGATGCCCAGCGCCTCCGGTTTTCTTTAATTTCTTTAAATACGGTTAAAATGTTCTTAAATTGTGTTTTGAGAAGCATTCGCAAGGGGGCGTAGCTTAGATGGTAGAGCGCTCGCTTAGCATGCGAGAAGTACTGGGATCGATGCCCAGCGCCTCCAGTTTTCTTAAATTTCTTTAAATACGGTAAAAATGTTCTTAAATTGTGTTTTGAGAAGCATTCTCAAGGGGGCGTAGCTCAGATGGTAGAGCGCTCGCTTAACATGCGAGAGGTACTGGGATCGATGCCCAGCGCCTCCAGTTTTCTTAAATATCTTTAAATACGGTAAAAATGTTCTTAAATCGTGTTTTGAGAAGCATTCTCGAGGGGGCGTAGCTCAGATGGTAGAGCGCTCGCATAGCATGCGAGAGGTACTGGGATCGATGCCCAGCGCCTCCAGTTTTCTTAAATTTCTTTAAATACGGTAAAAATGTTCTTAAATTGTGTTTTGAGAAGCATTCTTAAGGGGGCGTAGCTCAGATGGTAGAGCGCTCGCTTAGCATACGAGAGGTACTGGGATCGATCCCCAGCGCCTCCAGTTTTCTTAAATTACTTTAAATACGGTTAAAATGTTCTTAAATTGTGTTTTGAGAAGCATTCTCAAGGGGGCGTAGCTCAGATGGTAGAGCGCTCGCTTAGCATGCGAGAGGTACTGGGATCGATCCCCAGCGCCTCCAGTTTTCTTAAATTACTTTAAATACGGTAAAAATGTTCTTAAATTGTGTTTTGAGAAGCATTCTCAAGGGGGCGTAGCTCAGATGGTAGAGCGCTCGCTTAGCATGCGAGAGGTACTGGGATCGATCCCCAGCGCCTCCAGTTTTATTAAATTTCTTTAAATACGGTAAAAATGATCTAAAATTATATTTCAGAAGCATTTTCAAGGGGGCGTAGCTCAGATGGTAGTGCGCTCGCTTAGCATGCGAGAGGTAATGGGATCGATGCCCAGCGCCTCCAGTTTTCTTAAATTTCTTTAAATACGGTAAAAATGTTCTTAAATTGTGTTTTGAGAAGCATTCTCAAGGGGGTGTAGCTCAGATGGTAGATCGCTCGCTTAGCATGCGAGAGGTACTGGGATCGATGCCCAGCGCCTCCAGTTTTCTTAAATTACTTTAAATACGGTTAAAATGTTCTTAAATTGTGTTTTGAGAAGCATTCTCAAGGGGGCGTAGCTCAGATGGTAGAGCGCTCGCTTAGCATGCGAGAGGTACTGGGATCGATCCCCAGCGCCTCCAGTTTTCTTAAAATACTTTAAATACGGTAAAAATGTTCTTAAATTGTGTTTTGAGAAGCATTCTCAAGGGGGCGTAGCTCAGATGGTAGAGCGCTCGCTTAGCATGCGAGAGGTACTGGGATCGATCCCCAGCGCCTCCAGTTTTATTAAATTTCTTTAAATACGGTAAAAATGATCTAAAATTATATTTCAGAAGCATTTTCAAGGGGGCGTAGCTCAGATGGTAGTGCGCTCGCTTAGCATGCGAGAGGTAATGGGATCGATGCCCAGCGCCTCCAGTTTTCTTAAATTTCTTTAAATACGGTAAAAATGTTCTTAAATTGTGTTTTGAGAAGCATTCTCAAGGGGGTGTAGCTCAGATGGTAGTGCGCTCGCTTAGCATGCGAGAGGTACTGGGATCGATGCCCAGCGCCTCCAGTTTTCTTAAATTTCTTTAAATACGGTAAAAATGATCTAAAATTATATTTCAGAAGCATTTTCAAGGGGGCGTAGCTCAGATGGTAGTGCGCTCGCTTAGCATGCGAGAGGTACTGGGATCGATGCCCAGCGCCTCCAGTTTTCTTAAATTTCTTTAAATACGGTAAAAATGATCTAAAATTTTATTTCAGAAGCATTTTCAAGGGGGCGTAGCTCAGATGGTAGAGCGCTCGCTTAGCATGCGAGAGGTAATGGGATCGATGCCCAGCGCCTCCAGTTTTCTTAAATTACTTTAAATACGGTTAAAATGTTCTTAAATTGTGTTTGGTAGAGCGCTCGCTTTGCATGCGAGAGGTACTGGGATCGATGCCCAGCGCCTCCAGTTTTCTTAAATTTCTTTAAATGAGGTAAAAATGTTCTTAAATTGTGTTTTGAGAAGCATTCTCAAGGGGGCGTAGCTCAGATGGTAGAGCGCTCGCTTAGCATGCGAGAGGTAATGGGATCGATGCCCAGCGCCTCCAGTTTTCTTAAATTTCTTTAAATACGGTTAAAATGTTCTTAAATTGTGTTTGGTAGAGCGCTCGCTTAGCATGCGAGAGGTACTGGGATCGATGCCCAGCGCCTCCAGTTTTCTTAAATTTCTTTAAATACGGTAAAAATGTTCTTAAATTGTGTTTTGAGAAGCATTCTCAAGGGGGCGTAGCTCAGATGGTAGAGCGCTCGCTTAGCATGCGAGAGGTAATGGGATCGATGCCCAGCGCCTCCAGTTTTCTTAAATTTCTTTAAATACGGTTAAAATGTTCTTAAATTGTGTTTGTTAGAGCGCTCGCTTAGCATGCGAGAGGTAATGGGATCGATGCCCAGCGCCTCCAGTTTTCTTAAATTTCTTTAAATACGGTAAAAATGTTCTTAAATTGTGTTTTGAGAAGCATTCTCAAGGGGGCGTAGCTCAGATGGTAGAGCGCTCGCTTAGCATGCGAGAGGTACTGGGATCGATGCCCAGCGCCTCCAGTTTTCTTAAATTTCTTTAAATACGGTAAAAATGTTCTTAAATTGTGTTTTGAGAAGCATTCTCAAGGGGGCCTAGCTCAGATGGTAGAGCGCTCGCTTAGCATGCGAGAGGTACTGGGATCGATGCCCAGCGCCTCCAGTTTTCTTAAATTTCTTTAAATACGGTAAAAATGTTCTTAAATTGTGTTTTGAGAAGCAATCTTAAGGTGGCGTAGCTCAGATGGTAGAGCGCTCGCTTAGCATGCAAGAGGTACTGGGATCGATGCCCAGCGCCTCCATTTTTCTTAAATTTCTTTAAATACAATAAAAATGTTCTTAGATTGTGTTTTGAGAAGCGTTCTCAAGGGGGCGTAGCTCAGATGGTAAAGCGCTCGCTTAGCATGCGAGAGGTAATGGGATCGATGCCCAGCGCCTCCGGTTTTCTTTAATTTCTTTAAATACGGTTAAAATGTTCTTAAATTGTGTTTTGAGAAGCATTCTCAAGGGGGCGTAGCTTAGATGGTAGAGCGCTCGCTTAGCATGCGAGAAGTACTGGGATCGATGCCCAGCGCCTCCAGTTTTCTTAAATTTCTTTAAATACGGTAAAAATGTTCTTAAATTGTGTTTTGAGACGCATTCTCAAGGGGGCGTAGCTCAGATGGTAGAGCGCTCGCTTAACATGCGAGAGGTACTGGGATCGATGCCCAGCGCCTCCAGTTTTCTTAAATATCTTTAAATACGGTAAAAATGTTCTTAAATCGTGTTTTGAGAAGCATTCTTGAGGGGGCGTAGCTCAGATGGTAGAGCGCTCGCATAGCATGCGAGAGGTACTGGGATCGATGCCCAGCGCCTCCAGTTTTCTTAAATTTCTTTAAATACGGTAAAAATGTTCTTAAATTGTGTTTTGAGAAGCATTCTTAAGGGGGCGTAGCTCAGATGGTAGAGCGCTCGCTTAGCATACGAGAGGTACTGGGATCGATCCCCAGCGCCTCCAGTTTTCTTAAATTACTTTAAATACGGTTAAAATGTTCTTAAATTGTGTTTTGAGAAGCATTTTCAAGGGGGCGTAGCTCAGATGGTAGAGCGCTCGCTTAGCATGCGAGAGGTACTGGGATCGATCCCCAGCGCCTCCAGTTTTCTTAAATTACTTTAAATACGGTAAAAATGTTCTTAAATTGTGTTTTGAGAAGCATTCTCAAGGGGGCGTAGCTCAGATGGTAGAGCGCTCGCTTAGCATGCGAGAGGTACTGGGATCGATCCCCAGCGCCTCCAGTTTTATTAAATTTCTTTAAATACGGTAAAAATGATCTAAAATTATATTTCAGAAGCATTTTCAAGGGGGCGTAGCTCAGATGGTAGTGCGCTCGCTTAGCATGCGAGAGGTAATGGGATCGATGCCCAGCGCCTCCAGTTTTCTTAAATTTCTTTAAATACGGTAAAAATGTTCTTAAATTGTGTTTTGAGAAGCATTCTCAAGGGGGTGTAGCTCAGATGGTAGATCGCTCGCTTAGCATGCGAGAGGTACTGGGATCGATGCCCAGCGCCTCCAGTTTTCTTAAATTACTTTAAATACGGTTAAAATGTTCTTAAATTGTGTTTGGTAGAGCGCTCGCTTAGCATGCGAGAGGTACTGGGATCGATGCCCAGCGCCTCCAGTTTTCTTAAATTTCTTTAAATACGGTAAAAATGATCTAAAATTATATTTCAGAAGCATTTTCAAGGGGGCGTAGCTCAGATGGTAGTGCGCTCGCTTAGCATGCGAGAGGTACTGGGATCGATGCCCAGCGCCTCCAGTTTTCTTAAATTTCTTTAAATACGGTAAAAATGATCTAAAATTATATTTCAGAAGCATTTTCAAGGGGGCGTAGCTCAGATGGTAGAGCGCTCGCTTAGCATGCGAGAGGTAATGGGATCGATGCCCAGCGCCTCCAGTTTTCTTAAATTACTTTAAATACGGTTAAAATGTTCTTAAATTGTGTTTGGTAGAGCGCTCGCTTTGCATGCGAGAGGTACTGGGATCGATGCCCAGCGCCTCCAGTTTTCTTAAATTTCTTTAAATACGGTAAAAATGATCTAAAATTATATTTCAGAAGCATTTTCAAGGGGGCGTAGCTCAGATGGTAGTGCGCTCGCTTAGCATGCGAGAGGTACTGGGATCGATGCCCAGCGCCTCCAGTTTTCTTAAATTTCTTTAAATACGGTAAAAATGATCTAAAATTATATTTCAGAAGCATTTTCAAGGGGGCGTAGCTCAGATGGTAGAGCGCTCGCTTAGCATGCGAGAGGTAATGGGATCGATGCCCAGCGCCTCCAGTTTTCTTAAATTACTTTAAATACGGTTAAAATGTTCTTAAATTGTGTTTGGTAGAGCGCTCGCTTTGCATGCGAGAGGTACTGGGATCGATGCCCAGCGCCTCCAGTTTTCTTAAATTTCTTTAAATACGGTAAAAATGTTCTTAAATTGTGTTTTGAGAAGCATTCTCGAGGGGGCGTAGCTCAGATGGTAGAGCGCTCGCTTAGCATGCGAGAGGTAATGGGATCGATGCCCAGCGCCTCCAGTTTTCCTAAATTACTTTAAATACGGTTAAAATGTTCTTAAATTGTGTTTGGTAGAGCGCTCGCTTTGCATGCGAGAGGTACTGGGATCGATGCCCAGCGCCTCCAGTTTTCTTAAATTTCTTTAAATACGGTAAAAATGTTCTTAAATTGTGTTTTGAGAAGCATTCTCGAGGGGGCGTAGCTCAGATAGTAGTGCGCTCGCTTAGCATGCGAGAGGTACTGGGATCGATCCCCAGCGCCTCCAGTTTTCTTAAATTACTTTAATACGGTTAAAATGTTCTTAAATTGTGTTTTGAGAAGCATTCTCAAGGGGGCGTAGCTCAGATGGTAGAGCGCTCGCTTAGCATGCGAGAGGTAATGGGAGCGATGCCCAGCGCCTCCAGTTTTCTTAAATTTCTTTAAATACGGTTAAAATGTTCTTAAATTGTGTTTGTTTGAGCGCTCGCTTAGCATGTGAGAGGTAATGGGATCGATGCCCAGCGCCTCCAGTTTTCTTAAATTTCTTTAAATACGGTAAAAATGTTCTGAAATTGTGTTTTGAGAAGCATTCTCAAGGGGGCGTAGCTCAGATGGTAGAGCGCTCGCTTAGCATGCGAGAGGTACTGGGATCGATGCCCAGCGCCTCCAGTTTTCTTAAATTTCTTTAAATACGGTAAAAATGATCTAAAATTATATTTCAGAAGCATTTTCAAGGGGGCGTAGCTCAGATGGTAGAGCGCTCGCTTAGCATGCGAGAGGTAATGGGATCGATGCCCAGCGCCTCCAGTTTTCTTAAATTACTTTAAATACGGTTAAAATGTTCTTAAATTGTGTTTGGTAGAGCGCTCGCTTAGCATGCGAGAGGTAATGGGATCGATGCCCAGCGCCTCCAGTTTTCTTAAATTACTTTAAATACGGTTAAAATGTTCTTAAATTGTGTTTGGTAGAGCGCTCGCTTAGCATGCGAGAGGTACTGGGATCGATCCCCAGCGCCTCCAGTTTTCTTAAATTACTTTAAATACGGTTAAAATGTTCTTAAATTGTGTTTTGAGAAGCATTCTCAAGGGGGCGTAGCTCAGATGGTAGAGCGCTCGCTTAGCATGCGAGAGGTAATGGGAGCGATGCCCAGCGCCTCCAGTTTTCTTCAATTTCTTTAAATACGGTTAAAATGTTCTTAAATTGTGTTTGGTAGAGCGCTCGCTTAGCATGCGAGAGGTACTGGGATCGATGCCCAGCGCCTCCAGTTTTCTTAAATTTCTTTAAATACGGTAAAAATGTTCTTAAATTGTGTTTTGAGAAGCATTCTCAAGGGGGCGTAGCTCAGATGGTAGAGCGCTCGCTTAGCATGCGAGAGGTAATGGGATCGATGCCCAGCGCCTCCAGTTTTCTTAAATTTCTTTAAATACGGTTAAAATGTTCTTAAATTGTGTTTGTTAGAGCGCTCGCTTAGCATGTGAGAGGTAATGGGATCGATGCCCAGCGCCTCCAGTTTTCTTAAATTTCTTTAAATACGGTAAAAATGTTCTTAAATTGTGTTTTGAGAAGCATTCTCAAGGGGGCGTAGCTCAGATGGTAGAGCGCTCGCTTAGCATGCGAGAGGTACTGGGATCGATGCCCAGCGCCTCCAGTTTTCTTAAATTTCTTTAAATACGGTAAAAATGTTCTTAAATTGTGTTTTGAGAAGCATTCTCAACGGGGCCTAGCTCAGATGGTAGAGCGCTCGCTTAGCATGCGAGAGGTACTGGGATCGATGCCCAGCGCCTCCAGTTTTCTTAAATTTCTTTAAATACGGTAAAAATGTTCTTAAATTGTGTTTTGAGAAGTATTCTCAAGGGGGCGTAGCTCAGATGGTAAAGCGCTCGCTTAGCATGCGAGAGGTACTGGGATCGATGCCCAGCGCCTCCAGTTTTCTTAAATTTCTTTAAATACGGTAAAAATGTTCTTAAATTGTGTTTTGAGAAGCAATCGTAAGGGGGCGTAGCTCAGATGGTAGAGCGCTCGCTTAGCATGCAAGAGGTACTGGGATCGATGCCCAGCGCCTCCAGTTTTCTTAAATTTCTTTAAATACAATAAAAATGTTCTTAGATTGTGTTTTGAGAAGCGTTCTCAAGGGGGCGTAGCTCAGATGGTAAAGCGCTCGCTTAGCATGCGAGAGGTAATGGGATCGATGCCCAGCGCCTCCGGTTTTCTTAAATTTCTTTAAATACGGTTAAAATGTTCTTAAATTGTGTTTGGTAGAGCGCTCGCTTAGCATGCGAGAGGTACTGGGATCGATGCCCAGCGCCTCCAGTTTTCTTAAATTTCTTTAAATACGGTAAAAATGTTCTTAAATTGTGTTTTGAGAAGCATTCTCAAGGGGGCGTAGCTCAGATGGTAGAGCGCTCGCTTAGCATGCGAGAAGTACTGGGATCGATGCCCAGCGCCTCCAGTTTTCTTAAATATCTTTAAATACGGTAAAAATGTTCTTAAATCGTGTTTTGAGAAGCATTCTCGAGGGGGCGTAGCTCAGATGGTAGAGCGCTCGCTTAGCATGCGAGAAGTACTGGGATCGATGCCCAGCGCCTCCAGTTTTCTTAAATTTCTTTAAATACGGTAAAAATGTTCTTAAATTGTGTTTTGAGAAGCATTCTCGAGGGGGCGTAGCTCAGATGGTAGGGCGCTCGCTTAGCATGCGAGAGGTACTGGGATCGATGCCCAGCGCCTCCAGTTTTCTTAAATTTCTTTAAATACGGTAAAAATGTTCTTAAATTGTGTTTTGAGAAGCATTCTCGAGGGGGCGTAGCTCAGATAGTAGTGCGCTCGCTTAGCATGCGAGTGGTACTGGGATCGATCCCCAGCGCCTCCAGTTTTCTTAAATTACTTTAAATACGGTTAAAATGTTCTTAAATTGTGTTTTGAGAAGCATTCTCAAGGGGGCGTAGCTCAGATGGTAGAGCGCTCGCTTAGCATGCGAGAGGTAATGGGAGCGATGCCCAGCGCCTCCAGTTTTCTTAAATTTCTTTAAATACGGTTAAAATGTTCTTAAATTGTGTTTGTTTGAGCGCTCGCTTAGCATGTGAGAGGTAATGGGATCGATGCCCAGCGCCTCCAGTTTTCTTAAATTTCTTTAAATACGGTAAAAATGTTCTTAAATTGTGTTTTGAGAAGCATTCTCAACGGGGCCTAGCTCAGATGGTAGAGCGCTCGCTTAGCATGCGAGAGGTACTGGGATCGATGCCCAGCGCCTCCAGTTTTCTTAAATTTCTTTAAATACGGTAAAAATGTTCTTAAATTGTGTTTTGAGAAGTATTCTCAAGGGGGCGTAGCTCAGATGGTAAAGCGCTCGCTTAGCATGCGAGAGGTACTGGGATCGATGCCCAGCGCCTCCAGTTTTCTTAAATTTCTTTAAATACGGTAAAAATGTTCTTAAATTGTGTTTTGAGAAGCAATCTTAAGGGGGCGTAGCTCAGATGGTAGAGCGCTCGCTTAGCATGCAAGAGGTACTGGGATCGATGCCCAGCGCCTCC
This sequence comes from Leiobunum rupestre, assembly GCF_980474605.1. NCBI lineage: Eukaryota > Metazoa > Arthropoda > Arachnida > Opiliones > Sclerosomatidae > Leiobunum > Leiobunum rupestre. Next base: position 40,360,783 of record NC_143393.1, on the reverse strand, counting down.
AGTTTTCTTAAATTTCTTTAAATACAATAAAAATGTTCTTAGATTGTGTTTTGAGAAGCGTTCTCAAGGGGGCGTAGCTCAGATGGTAAAGCGCTCGCTTAGCATGCGAGAGGTAATGGGATCGATGCCCAGCGCCTCCGGTTTTCTTAAATTTCTTTAAATACGGTTAAAATGTTCTTAAATTGTGTTTGGTAGAGCGCTCGCTTAGCATGCGAGAGGTACCGGGATCGATGCCCAGCGCCTCCAGTTTTCTTAAATTTCTTTAAATACGGTAAAAATGTTCTTAAATTGTGTTTTGAGAAGCATTCTCAAGGGGGCGTAGCTCAGATGGTAGAGCGCTCGCTTAGCATGCGAGAAGTACTGGGATCGATGCCCAGCGCCTCCAGTTTTCTTAAATATCTTTAAATACGGTAAAAATGTTCTTAAATCGTGTTTTGAGAAGCATTCTCGAGGGGGCGTAGCTCAGATGGTAGAGCGCTCGCTTAGCATGCGAGAAGTACTGGGATCGATGCCCAGCGCCTCCAGTTTTCTTAAATTTCTTTAAATACGGTAAAAATGTTCTTAAATTGTGTTTTGAGAAGCATTCTCGAGGGGGCGTAGCTCAGATAGTAGTGCGCTCGCTTAGCATGCGAGAGGTACTGGGATCGATCCCCAGCGCCTCCAGTTTTCTTAAATTACTTTAAATACGGTTAAAATGTTCTTAAATTGTGTTTTGAGAAGCATTCTCAAGGGGGCGTAGCTCAGATGGTAGAGCGCTCGCTTAGCATGCGAGAGGTACTGGGATCGATGCCCAGCGCCTCCAGTTTTCTTAAATTTCTTTAAATACGGTAAAAATGATCCAAAATTATATTTCAGAAGCATTTTCAAGGGGGCGTAGCTCAGATGGTAGAGCGCTCGCTTAGCATGCGAGAGGTAATGGGATCGATGCCCAGCGCCTCCAGTTTTCTTAAATTACTTTAAATACGGTTAAAATGTTCTTAAATTGTGTTTGGTAGAGCGCTCGCTTAGCATGCGAGAGGTAATGGGATCGATGCCCAGCGCCTCCAGTTTTCTTAAATTACTTTAAATACGGTTAAAATGTTCTTAAATTGTGTTTGGTAGAGCGCTCGCTTAGCATGCGAGAGGTACTGGGATCGATCCCCAGCGCCTCCAGTTTTCTTAAATTACTTTAAATACGGTTAAAATGTTCTTAAATTGTGTTTTGAGAAGCATTCTCAAGGGGGCGTAGCTCAGATGGTAGAGCGCTCGCTTAGCATGCGAGAGGTAATGGGAGCGATGCCCAGCGCCTCCAGTTTTCTTCAATTTCTTTAAATACGGTTAAAATGTTCTTAAATTGTGTTTGGTAGAGCGCTCGCTTAGCATGCGAGAGGTACTGGGATCGATGCCCAGCGCCTCCAGTTTTCTTAAATTTCTTTAAATACGGTAAAAATGTTCTTAAATTGTGTTTTGAGAAGCATTCTCAAGGGGGCGTAGCTCAGATGGTAGAGCGCTCGCTTAGCATGCGAGAGGTAATGGGATCGATGCCCAGCGCCTCCAGTTTTCTTAAATTTCTTTAAATACGGTTAAAATGTTCTTAAATTGTGTTTGTTAGAGCGCTCGCTTAGCATGTGAGAGGTAATGGGATCGATGCCCAGCGCCTCCAGTTTTCTTAAATTTCTTTAAATACGGTAAAAATGTTCTTAAATTGTGTTTTGAGAAGCATTCTCAAGGGGGCGTAGCTCAGATGGTAGAGCGCTCGCTTAGCATGCGAGAGGTACTGGGATCGATGCCCAGCGCCTCCAGTTTTCTTAAATTTCTTTAAATACGGTAAAAATGTTCTTAAATTGTGTTTTGAGAAGCATTCTCAACGGGGCCTAGCTCAGATGGTAGAGCGCTCGCTTAGCATGCGAGAGGTACTGGGATCGATGCCCAGCGCCTCCAGTTTTCTTAAATTTCTTTAAATACGGTAAAAATGTTCTTAAATTGTGTTTTGAGAAGTATTCTCAAGGGGGCGTAGCTCAGATGGTAAAGCGCTCGCTTAGCATGCGAGAGGTACTGGGATCGATGCCCAGCGCCTCCAGTTTTCTTAAATTTCTTTAAATACGGTAAAAATGTTCTTAAATTGTGTTTTGAGAAGCAATCTTAAGGGGGCGTAGCTCAGATGGTAGAGCGCTCGCTTAGCATGCAAGAGGTACTGGGATCGATGCCCAGCGCCTCCAGTTTTCTTAAATTTCTTTAAATACAATAAAAATGTTCTTAGATTGTGTTTTGAGAAGCGTTCTCAAGGGGGCGTAGCTCAGATGGTAAAGCGCTCGCTTAGCATGCGAGAGGTAATGGGATCGATGCCCAGCGCCTCCGGTTTTCTTAAATTTCTTTAAATACGGTTAAAATGTTCTTAAATTGTGTTTGGTAGAGCGCTCGCTTAGCATGCGAGAGGTACTGGGATCGATGCCCAGCGCCTCCAGTTTTCTTAAATTTCTTTAAATACGGTAAAAATGTTCTTAAATTGTGTTTTGAGAAGCATTCTCAAGGGGGCGTAGCTCAGATGGTAGAGCGCTCGCTTAGCATGCGAGAAGTACTGGGATCGATGCCCAGCGCCTCCAGTTTTCTTAAATTTCTTTAAATACGGTAAAAATGTTCTTAAATTGTGTTTTGAGAAGCATTCTCAAGGGGGCGTAGCTCAGATGGTAGAGCGCTCGCTTACCATGCGAGAGGTACTGGGATCGATGCCCAGCGCCTCCAGTTTTCTTAAATATCTTTAAATACGGTAAAAATGTTCTTAAATCGTGTTTTGAGAAGCATTCTCGAGGGGGCGTAGCTCAGATGGTAGAGCGCTCGCTTAGCATGCGAGAAGTACTGGGATCGATGCCCAGCGCCTCCAGTTTTCTTAAATTTCTTTAAATACGGTAAAAATGTTCTTAAATTGTGTTTTGAGAAGCATTCTCGAGGGGGCGTAGCTCAGATGGTAGGGCGCTCGCTTAGCATGCGAGAGGTACTGGGATCGATGCCCAGCGCCTCCAGTTTCCTTAAATTTCTTTAAATATGGTAAAAATGTTCTTAAATTGTGTTTTGAGATGCATTCTCGAGGGGGCGTAGCTCAGATGGTAGAGCGCTCGCTTAGCATGCGAGAGGTACTGGGATCGATGCCCAGCGCCTCCAGTTTACTTTAATTTCTTTAAATCGGTGAAAATGTTCTTAAATTGTGTTTTTTAGAAGCATTCTCAAGGGGGCGTAGCTCAGATGGGATTCGCGTTTGGTTTTTTGGAGAGTGCGGTTCGTTTTTCTTTGCTCTCCTCGTCTTCTCGCTAAGCCTTAGTTTCGGTTCTTTCTCTAACATTTTGTTTGCTTAATTTAAAATTTACTAATTCACGCAGTTTATTTTTCGTTTTTTATGCCCTCCTGGGTTTTCTTCTGAAATCCAGGATGGATATTTTAAAGCGCTCCGTTTTTGTGGAGTGTGAAGTTAAAGAAGTTTCGAAGCAGGAAATATTGACGGCATGTATTTTGGATTACGGGCCTAATTCGGTTTCGTCGGTTGTTGCTACGGACGGTGGCTATAACGTCACCTTTTTTCGCCAGGATGACGCCGATCTTTGTCTGGATGCTGATCTTCAGGAGGGAGACAAGCGTTTTGATGTGTCTGGGATTGCGAGGAAGCTAGTCATGGTTAACATCTTTGGCTTACCAGAATTTGTGAGTGATGAGGCTGTTAAAGAAAAATTGGAGAGCTTATTATGCGAGATTAAAGGCGAAATACTTTGGCGTGAAAATGACGAAGGTGTTTATTTTGGTCGCCGGTCGGTCAAGGTTCGTCTTGCCGAATGCGTTAGTTCCTTACCGTACGGCTTAAAAATAAAGGACGTTCTTGGTCGGGAGACTTTTGACCGAGTTCGTCATAACTCCCAGAGTAAAGTTTGTAATGGGTGTCTTTCATCCAGCCACCTCTACAAGGAATGCCCATCTTTTATTTGTTTTCGATGTAAGAAGCAGGGCCATATGGCTCGGGTCTGCCCCACTCGGTCTACGATCATTGAGTCGAGGGAGACTGACGATGAAGCCAGTTCCGGAATTCTCGGTAATTATCGCTCTAACGATCATAATGTTCAGGATGTACATATGCCTAATGATACCGGTGCCGCCAAGGGTGGTGACGACGTGGAGAAAAATGAAGTAACTCCTAGCGTGAAGGACTCGGGTAAACGACTCCTGCCTTTTACTAGTGGGTCGGACGCTGAATAACGACAGCCTCCACCTAAGAAGACGAATGTAGTTTCCAAGGATTCGAAGCCTAATTCTTCGGACACTCCCGCATCGAAGTCGCTTCCAAGTGTTGTTATCCCGCATCCCCAACTCTCATCATGCCGCTAAGAATCGTAACAGTTAACGTCAACGGTCTTCGGAACCTAGACAAGATGAGGGAACTTCTTGCTTTTATAGGCGCGTACGACGTGGTTTTCCTACAGGAGACCCATTGGACGAATGAGCACGTGGGAGTGTTTCGGGACATTTTTCGTGGGCGTGTTTTTTGGGATAATGATCCAGTTACCACTTTTTGCGGCGTAGCGACATGTTTCCGTGCCGGCCTTGACGTTATTCCTTCGCGGGTTTTTCGTAGTGGTTGCGGGCGTTTTTTATCTGTCTCCGCGCTCGTTGACGATTTACCTTTGGATTTTGCGAATATCTACGCGCCGAATGACGCATCGGCGCGAACAGCTTTTTTGTCTACTGCGAAATTATGGTGCTCTATTTTACCTCGTCCGATTATTGCGGGCGATTTTAACGATGTTTTAAGCTATAATCTCGATCGACGCCCTGCTTCGAAGGCCCGCCCTCTTTGTCAGCCTTCGTCACTTAAATTGTGGCTGTGGGACTGGATCTTCATGATCCCTGGCGGGCGTGTCACCAAGATCACTTTGATTACACGCGTTCGGGTTTCGTGTACGGGAACTTTGTACTGTCACGTCTTGATTATATATTTACCCGCCCTACGGATGCGCATAATTGTTCACGATGTCTCATTTCGCCCATCTCTTTTTCCGATCATAAAGCCGTGTCTCTTGTTTTTGATCCTAGTGGTGTTCAACGCGGGCCTGGGGTTTGGGCATTTAATTCTACTTTACTGGAAGAGGATCGCTTTCGCAACGGCATCCAGCGTATTGTTAATCGGAGTCGCGACACTATAGAGAACCGCGAGAACATATTTAGCTGGTACGAGAACCTTAAAGTCACTATCAAGGACTACGCTATCTTCTATGGTAAAGTTCGCGCTCAGAAGTTACGGAATTCTCGGTCTGCTCTGATAGAGCGGATTTCGGGTCTCGTGGCGCGTTTCGCCAATGATCCGAGCTGCCTGTCGGAATTGTTAGTAGCGAAGCAGTTGCTTGCGGATTTCGATGCTGGGGTAATTCGGGGCCAGGTTCTTCGCGCGAAGGCAGATTTTCAAGAATTGGGAGAGAGACCTACGCGTTATTTTTTGCGTTTGGAGACCCACCGCCAGGGCATTAATTCAATTGGTCGTTTGGTTTCTAGCTCTGGTGAGGTGTTACGTGACGGGGTTCTTATCCGTAACGAAATATTCGAGTTTTACAATGCCCTTTATACCAACGAGCCTATCTGCGAGGAACAGTGTCGCCGTTTTACTGACCTAGTCCGTAACCGTGTTGATGCCGTTGATAGCTCTGCCCTTGAGCAACCGGTTGCTTGGGGGGAAATCGAACACGCCTTGGGTTCTATGAAGAACAATAAGAGTCCGGGTCTTGACGGTTTAACGGTGGAGTTTTGGCGCTTTTTTCTCCCTCTAATCAAAAACGAATATCTCGGTATGGTTCAAACTATCCGCGACCATGGGCACATTCCTCCCAGTATGAAAGTTGGTCTCATAGTTCTTGTGCCGAAAGCTGGTGACTTGTCGCTTTTAAAAAATTGGCGTCCTATTACATTGTTAAACACGGACTTTAAAATTTTATCCAAGGTTTTCGCGCTTCGGCTCGCTCGACTGTTACCAAATATTACGTCACCGACTCAGACGGGAGCGGTTCGCGGTCGGGACATTTCTTTCACTACAAGGACTTTGTCGGATGTAACGGAGCTTCTGCGGATTCGTGGGGAAGGTGGTATTCTCGTACAGTTGGACCTCTTGAAAGCTTTCGATGGGGTGTCTTGGCCGTTTTTATTCGCATTATTAGCCTCGATGGGGTTTGGCCCTTTCTTCTGCCGGTGGATTCAAGCTTTTATCGCGGGTTCCAAGGCCTGTGTCAAAATCAACGGTCATTTAACTCCTCTGTTCTCGTTGGGTCGCTCGGTTCGTCAAGGTTGCCCTCTCAGCCCATTGCTGTATATATTAGCTTCGGAACCATTGTTTAGCGCGGTGAATCGCCACGACACAATACCGGCACTCCGTCTCTCTGCTCATTCGCTTTTGCCGAAACTCTTTCAACATATGGATGACACTACTATCGTATCTACATCTGAGACTGCTATCCCTCCGATATGCGAAATTCTTTCGGATTTTGGTCAGGCTTCGGGTGCTAAATTAAACCCAGCGAAGTGTAAAGAGAAATGGCTTGGTCTTTATCACGGTCGGGATCTTCTCGTCTCGCGTGGTATAACTATCTCAAGTGCGCCTTTGAAGATTCTCAGCATTTGGATTGACTATGACTATGCCAATTTACCTCAACTTCAGTGGGAAGAGCGGTACAGAAATTTTTGTCGCGTCTTGCGTTCTTGGAAGGGTCGTCCTCTATCTATCATTGGGAAAGTCTTAGTGGTTAACGTTTTGGCTGCGTCTACGCTTTGGCATATCTTAAAAGCCGTCGACATTTCTCTGTTTTGGCTCAGCCAATTTCAAGCCGCCATTTTATCATTTATTTGGGGAACCGGTCCTCACCTTGTCGCGTATGACACTCTCATTCGGCCAACGTTTTTTGGGGGTTTCGGCCTCGTGGATATCCCAACAAAAGTCAAAGCTTTTCGCGTTCGCGAAATCCTTACTCTGTTTGAAGACGCTACTTCGGATTACTATCGGGACCTTTATTCAGTGATCCTTGACCACTATGGGGGCGATTTGCAACTTGGCATTCAAGTCTTCCGATTAACTATTGACTCGCGTCGTGCTGCCGGTCTTCCCGATCGGTACGTTTCAATGCTTCGCGCTTGGGATGATTATTCTCATCTCAACGGATGGATTTTTCCCCCTCTCTCGGACTTTTTGGACGAACCACTCTTCCTGAATCCGCGATTGAGCTTGTCGCGATTCGGTCGTCTCGAATGTCAATACTTTTCTCGTGCTGGTTTCCGGACCATTCGTGATTTGTGTTACGAGTACGTTCCAGGATTTTTACCACAGCAAGCGATCATCGATGCTACCGAGGATTCGATAATCAGAATGTCGCAGTCCAAAACGATGGACCTCTATAAAGAACTTATCGCTGCTATTCCTCCTGCCTGGGCAACCAAGATTGCGCGGGGTGTGATGAAACCGCGCCGTTTTCCTGTCGCGCCTAATTTCGGGTTATCGGTTGTAAATGCCAATGGTGAAATGATCAAATTCGCTCTTTCGGTCAAGTTTATTTACGATACTTTCGCGACCGGTTTATCTACTGAGTCCAGCGGCGAGGAGCGTTGGCGTCGCTTTTTCGGTGGCCCTATCTGCCGTGTTCGTTGGAAATTCGTCCGTTCCAACTTTTTGGGCCCTTCCCTTTCGGCCACGAATATTTGACTGATCCATCAGGGATTTCCAGTAAAATCACGTTTAGTGCACGGTCTCGTGGTCCCGGACTCTCGATGTCCCTTTTGTCAAACCGGCTCCGAAACTGTAGAACATCTTTTCGTGGAGTGTCCCGTGGTGTCGCAATGGTGGACTTGGTTGTTCTGTGCCGTCTTGGACCTTTCCCGGGACTTATTCGGTAGTCCTACAAAATCTCGAAACTCTTTTATAATTTTGGGCGAGATAACTACTGATTTAAAAAAACCTGTTATTTTTTGGAAAGTTGTAAATTTATTAAGTGCAATTTTTAAACGAGAAATTTGGATGTATCGTTGTCAATGTTCCTTTAATGAAACTGTATTTCAGGATGTCATATTTCTAAAAAAAGTCCACGCAATGTTATAAAGAGAATGTCGGAATAAGCAAAGAAAACTAAATATGGATACTCCGTCTGACGTTATTATGAATAATCTATTAAATATAGTTTTTAGGTAATTGCAATATTTATCATTATAATAATGTCGAAATTATTTATTTTTTAACAATAGAGACATTTCCTCTATTATTTTCGAACCCGCTATGATCACATAAAATTGTTATATTTGTATTGTATCTTTTAAGACATGTTAATAAAGATTTTATTAAAAAAAAAGGCGCTGGTTTTAGGCACCAGTCTCTTCGGAGGCGTGGGTTCGAATCCCACCGTTGCCAACTTTATTTTCCGTAATTCTCATAAAGGAGACCACTGAGGATCTAGGTTAAATAAAGCTCATAAAGGGGGTAACGTGGCCGAGCGGTCTAAGGCGCTGGTTTAAGGCACCAGTCTCTTCGGAAGCGTGGGTTCGAATCCCACCGTTGCCAACTTTTTTTCCGTAATTCTCATAAAGGAGACCACTGAAGATCTAGGTTAAATAAAGCTCATATAGAGAGGTAACGTGGCCGAGCGGTCTAAGGCCCTGGGTTAATGCCCCAGTTTTTTCGGAGGCGTGGGTTCGAATCCCACCGTTGCCATTTTTTTTCCGTAATTCTCTTAAAGGAGACCACTGAGGATCTAGGTTAAATAAAGTTCATATAGAGGGGTAACGTGGCCGAGCGGTCTAAGGCGCTGGTTTAAGGTACCAGTCTCTTCGGAGGCGTGGGTTCGAATCCCACCGTTGCCAACTTTTTTTCCGTAATTCTCATAAAGGAGACCACTGAAGATCTAGGTTAAATAAAGCTCATATAGAGAGGTAACGTGGCCGAGCGGTCTAAGGCCCTGGGTTAATGCCCCAGTTTTTTCGGAGGCGTGGGTTCGAATCCCACCGTTGCCAACTTTATTTTCCGTAATTCTCATAAAGGAGACCACTGAGGATCTAGGTTAAATAAAGCTTATAAAGGGGGTAACGTGGCCGAGCGGTCTAAGGCGCTGGTTCAAGGCACCAGTCTCTTCGGAGGCGTGGGTTCGAATCCCACCGTTGCCAACTTTTTTTCCGTAATTCTCATAAAGGAGACCACTGAAGATCTAGGTTAAATAAAGCTCATATAGAGAGGTAACGTGGCCGAGCGGTCTAAGGCCCTGGGTTAATGCCCCAGTTTTTTCGGAGGCGTGGGTTCGAATCCCACCGTTGCCATTTTTTTTCCGTAATTCTCATAAAGGAGACCACTGAGGATCTAGGTTAAATAAAGTTCATATAGAGGGGTGACGTGGCCGAGCGGTCTAAGGCGCTGGTTTAAGGTACCAGTCTCTTCGGAGGCGTGGGTTCGAATCCCACCGTTGCCAACTTTTTTTTCCGTAATTCTCATAAAGGAGACCACTGAAGATCTAGGTTAAATAAAGCTCATATAGAGGGGTAACGTGGCCGAGCGGTCTAAGGCGCTGGTTTAAGGCACCAGTCTCTTCGGAGGCGTGGGTTCGAATCCCACCGTTGCCAACTTTTTTTCCGTAATTCTCATAAAGGAGACCACTGAAGATCTAGGTTAAATAAAGCTCATATAGAGGGGTAACGTGGCCGAGCGGTCTAAGGTGCTGGTTTAAGGCACCAGTCTCTTCGGAGGCGTGGGTTCGAATCCCACCGTTGCCAACTTTTTTTCCGTAATTCTCATAAAGGAGACCACTGAGGATCCAGGTTAAATAAAGCTCAGATAGAGGGGTAACGTGGCCGAGCGGTCTAAGGCGCTGGTTCAAGGCACCAGTCTCTTCGGAGGCGTGGGTTCGAATCCCACCGTTGCCAACTTTTTTTCCGTAATTCTCATAAAGGAGACCACTGAAGATCTAGGTTAAATAAAGTTCATATAGAGGGGTGACGTGGCCGAGCGGTCTAAGGCGCTGGTTTTAGGCACCAGTCTCTTCGGAGGCGTGGGTTCGAATCCCACCGTTGCCAACTTTTTTCCGTTATTCTCATAAAGGAGACCACTGAAGATCTAGGTTAAATAAAGCTCATATAGAGGGGTAACGTGGCCGAGCGGTCTAAGGCGCTGGTTTAAGGCACCAGTCTCTTCGGAGGCGTGGGTTCGAATCCCACCGTTGCCAACTTTTTTTCCGTAATTCTCATAAAGGAGACCACTGAGGATCCAGGTTAAATAAAGCTCATATAGAGGGGTAACGTGGCCGAGCGGTCTAAGGCGCTGGTTTAAGGCACCAGTCTCTTCGGAGGCGTGGGTCCGAATCCCACCGTTGCCAACTTTTTTTTCCGTAATTCTCATAAAGGAGACCACTGAGGATCCAGGTTAAATAAAGCCCATATAGAGGGGTAACGTGGCCGAGCGGTCTAAGGCCCTGGGTTAATGCCCCAGTTTTTTCGGAGGCGTGGGTTCGAATCCCACCGTTGACATTTTTTTTCCGTAATTCTCATAAAGGAGACCACTGAGGATCTAGGTTAAATAAAGTTCATATAGAGGGGTAACGTGGCCGAGCGGTCTAAGGCGCTGGTTTAAGGTACCAGTCTCTTCGGAGGCGTGGGTTCGAATCCCACCGTTGCCAACTTTTTTTTCCGTAATTCTCATAAAGGAGACCACTGAAGATCTAGGTTAAATAAAGCTCATTTAGAGGGGTAACGTGGCCGAGCGGTCTAAGGCGCTGGTTTAAGGCACCAGTCTCTTCGGAGGCGTGGGTTCGAATCCCACCGTTGCCAACTTTATTTTCCGTAATTCTCATAAAGGAGACCACTGAGGATCTAGGTTAAATAAAGCTCATAAAGGGGGTAACGTGGCCGAGCGGTCTAAGGCGCTGGTTCAAGGCACCAGTCTCTTCGGAGGCGTGGGTTCGAATCCCACCGTTGACAACTTTTTTTCCGTAATTCTCATAAAGGAGACCACTGAAGATCTAGGTTAAATAAAGTTCATATAGAGGGGTGACGTGGCCGAGCGGTCTAAGGCGCTGGTTTTAGGCACCAGTCTCTTCGGAGGCGTGGGTTCGAATCCCACCGTTGCCAACTTTTTTTTCCGTAATTCTCATAAAGGAGACCACTGAAGATCTAGGTTAAATAAAGCTCATATAGAGTGGTAACGTGGCCGAGCGGTCTAAGGCGCTGGTTTAAGGCACCAGTCTCTTCGGAGGCGTGGGTTCGAATCCCACCGTTGCCAACTTTTTTTCCGTAATTCTCATAAAGGAGACCACTGAAGATCTAGGTTAAATAAAGCTCATATAGAGGGGTAACGTGGCCGAGCGGTCTAAGGCGCTGGTTTAAGGCACCAGTCTCTTCGGAGGCGTGGGTTCGAATCCCACCGTTGCCAACTTTTTTTCCGTAATTCTCATAAAGGAGACCACTGAAGATCTAGGTTAAATAAAGCTCAGATAGATGGGTAACGTGGCCGAGCGGTCTAAGGCGCTGGTTTAAGGCACCAGTCTCTTCGGAGGCGTGGGTTCGAATCCCACCGTTGCCAACTTTTTTTCCGTAATTCTCATAAAGGAGACCACTGAGGATCCAGGTTAAATAAAGCTCATATAGAGGGGTAACGTGGCCGAGCGGTCTAAGGCGCTGGTTTAAGGCACCAGTCTCTTCGGAGGCGTGGGTCCGAATCCCACCGTTGCCAACTTTTTTTTCCGTAATTCTCATAAAGGAGACCACTGAGGATCCAGGTTAAATAAAGCCCATATAGAGGGGTAACGTGGCCGAGCGGTCTAAGGCGCTGGTTTAAGGCACCAGTCTCTTCGGAGGCGTGGGTTCGAATCCCACCGTTGCCAACTTTTTTCCGTTATTCTCATAAAGGAGACCAATGAGGATCTAGGTTAAATAGGGCTATTAAATAGGGGTAACGTGGCCGAGCGGTCTAAGGCGCTAGTTTAAGGCACCAGTCTCTGCGGAGGCGTGGGTTCGAATCCCACCGTTGCCAACTTTTTTTTCCGTATTTCTCATAAAGGAGACCACTGAGGATCTAGGTTAAATAAAGCTTATATAGAGGGGTAAAGTGGCCGAGCGGTCTAAGGCGCTGGTTTAAGGCACCAGTCTCTTCGGAAGCGTGGGTTCGAATCCCACCGTTGCCAACTTTTTTTCCGTAATTCTCATAAATTAGACCACTGAAGATCTAGGTTAAATAAAGCTCATATAGAGAGGTAACGTGGCCGAGCGGTCTAAGGCCCTGGGTTAATGCCCCAGTTTTTTCGGAGGCGTGGGTTCGAATCCCACCGTTGACATTTTTTTTCCGTAATTCTCATAAAGGAGACCACTGAGGATCTAGGTTAAATAAAGTTCATATAGAGGGGTAACGTGGCCGAGCGGTCTAAGGCGCTGGTTTAAGGTACCAGTCTCTTCGGAGGCGTGGGTTCGAATCCCACCGTTGCCAACTTTTTTTTCCGTAATTCTCATAAAGGAGACCACTGAAGATCTAGGTTAAATAAAGCTCATTTAGAGGGGTAACGTGGCCGAGCGGTCTAAGGCGCTGGTTTAAGGCACCAGTCTCTTCGGAGGCGTGGGTTCGAATCCCACCGTTGCCAACTTTATTTTCCGTAATTCTCATAAAGGAGACCACTGAGGATCTAGGTTAAATAAAGCTCATAAAGGGGGTAACGTGGCCGAGCGGTCTAAGGCGCTGGTTCAAGGCACCAGTCTCTTCGGAGGCGTGGGTTCGAATCCCACCGTTGCCAACTTTTTTTCCGTAATTCTCATAAAGGAGACCACTGAAGATCTAGGTTAAATAAAGCTCAGATAGAGGGGTAACGTGGCCGAGCGGTCTAAGGCGCTGGTTTAAGGCACCAGTCTCTTCGGAGGCGTGGGTTCGAATCCCACCGTTGCCAACTTTTTTTTCCGTAATTCTCATAAAGGAGACCACTGAAGATCTAGGTTAAATAAAGCTCATTTAGAGGGGTAACGTGGCCGAGCGGTCTAAGGCGCTGGTTTAAGGCACCAGTCTCTTCGGAGGCGTGGGTTCGAATCCCACCGTTGCCAACTTTATTTTCCGTAATTCTCATAAAGGAGACCACTGAGAATCTAGGTTAAATAAAGCTCATAAAGGGGGTAACGTGGCCGAGCGGTCTAAGGCGCTGGTTCAAGGCACCAGTCTCTTCGGAGGCGTGGGTTCGAATCCCACCGTTGCCAACTTTTTTTCCGTAATTCTCATAAAGGAGACCACTGAAGATCTAGGTTAAATAAAGCTCATATAGAGAGGTAACGTGGCCGAGCGGTCTAAGGCCCTGGGTTAATGCCCCAGTTTTTTCGGAGGCGTGGGTTCGAATCCCACCGTTGCCATTTTTTTTCCGTAATTCTCATAAAGGAGACCACTGAAGATCTAGGTTAAATAAAGCTCATATAGAGGGGTAACGTGGCCGAGCGGTCTAAGGCGCTGGTTTAAGGCACCAGTCTCTTCGGAGGCGTGGGTTCGAATCCCACCGTTGCCAACTTTTTTTCCGTAATTCTCATAAAGGAGACCACTGATGATCTAGGTTAAATAAAGCTCATATAGAGGGGTAACGTGGCCGAGCGGTCTAAGGCGCTGGTTTAAGGCACCAGTCTCTTCGGAGGCGTGGGTTCGAATCCCACCGTTGCCAACTTTTTTTCCGTAATTCTCATAAAGGAGACCACTGAAGATCTAGGTTAAATAAAGCTCAGATAGAGGGGTAACGTGGCCGAGCGGTCTAAGGCGCTGGTTTAAGGCACCAGTCTCTTCGGAGGCGTGGGTTCGAATCCCACCGTTGCCAACTTTATTTTCCGTAATTCTCATAAAGGAGACCACTGAGGATCTAGGTTAAATAAAGCTCATAAAGGGGGTAACGTGGCCGAGCGGTCTAAGGCGCTGGTTCAAGGCACCAGTCTCTTCGGAGGCGTGGGTTCGAATCCCACCGTTGCCAACTTTTTTTCCGTAATTCTCATAAAGGAGACCACTGAAGATCTAGGTTAAATAAAGCTCAGATAGAGGGGTAACGTGGCCGAGCGGTCTAAGGCGCTGGTTTAAGGCACCAGTCTCTTCGGAGGCGTGGGTTCGAATCCCACCGTTGCCAACTTTTTTTTCCGTAATTCTCATAAAGGAGACCACTTAGGATCTAGGTTAAAAAAAAGCTCATATAGAGGAGTAACTTTACCGAGAGGACTAAGGCGCTGGTTTAAGGCACCAGTCTATACCGAGGCGTAGGTTATGACAGGCTTAAGGGGAATTAATGCCTTCAAAAGTTGCTTGATGACTTAGACCTAGGGTGGTGCCTTGGGTAATAGCATAGCTGATTATTATTAAATGTTTAGTCCCCGCTTAATTTTAAATAATGATTATCAAAAATATTTCACCAATACTCATTCTTAGGTGTTCGGAGTTAGATAGTTAGGTTTAGGAGTTAGCCAAATTTGTTCGCAATTAGCCAGAAAAATTACCTTTGCCAAAATTGAGTTTGGCTAACTTAAAAAGTTGAAAAATGTTTAAAATGTGTTGTCAGAATACTTTTTCTCTACGTTTGCAAATAACGAAGTTATCCAAGTATTGGTAAAATATGTTCAGAGCTGCCTCCTCTGTTCCAAGTTGACATTCGCTATATTCTTGGAAAAATTAAGATTGCGCCATATCTAAAGAGGGTTTAAAATCATAATCCAGGGTGAAAATGTGGCTTAAGAGTCATATTCCATATTGCAAGAATAATAAAATTTCTCGCTTTATTGAAACGGAAGTTATTTAAAGCAAGTGTCGGCTTTTTTTCAACAGATGCTGAAGGTACATTTTGACCCAAAAGGCGGGACATAAATTTACCCCTCGCGTTGATTAGCTCGTTTGTAATTTTGACAATACCTTAAATTATAATATTTTTTTACAATATATTTTATATGTGATATATAATTTAAGTTGAAAACCACTAACAAGGAGACATCCCGAGGAGTTTTCCCAGATTGTTTTCAAACTCGGGGGTTGAGTAGACCTTCATGTACCTTGAAAGCTTCTAAAGAGAAAAGCTTCAATCGCCATTCGTTTTGCCATGGCAACCAAATATGTTTTTCACAACTCAAGTTTCAACTTTCTCTTCGTAAAATAGGATGGGAAAATCATTGATTGTAAGGGTCCCTTTAACATTTTCAAGAAATAAAAAAAATTAAATTTTGGCAAAACAATTGGGTAAAATTGATAAAGTTTGGTAAAATCAATAAAATATCAGTAAAATCGTGGGGGTTTACAAGCCGTGATATTGCCATGCTATTTTACGCAGAGAAAGTCTAAACTTGAGTAGTGAAAAACATTTTTGGTTGCCATGGCAAAACGAATGGCCCTTGAAACTTTTCCCTTTAGGAGCTTTCAAAATACATGAAGGTCTACTTAACCCGGAGTTTGAAAATAATCGGGGATAAACACCTTGGGATTGTCTCCTTGTAAGTAGAGTATAAGTTGCCAATTATAATACTCTACAATGGTTTTCTGACGACTTTATTGTTTTGCTATTTTGAATTTTTCGAAGAATCGGATAGATTCATTGCCAATTTGCCATCTCTACTAACAAAGGCCTTATCATAATACAGGTGGCAATGATAGAGCCGAACTTGCTTTAAGTATTTATAAAAAGTGTTCCATATTACCCGTCCCTATCCTACATAGAAAGTTTTAATAAAATTTAGTGTTGTAAGTCGGAAAATTTTCCGGAAAATGACCGAGGCCTTTTTTCCGAAAAAAAGTTTTCATTCCAAATTTAAATAAAGCGGCATTTTCGCCTCATTTTTTCGAATCTAAAAGTAAAACTAAACCTCTAGACTAGTTTAAACTGATAAACAATGTAACACTATTAATGTTTTGTAGTATGTTTACTAATATTAGACATTTTATATCGATAAAAATTTAAAAACTCTTAAAAAGTAATTTATGTTTCAATTTTTTAATTTTTCGGATTTGCGGAAAATTTTCCAGAATATTTCCTGGAAATTTTTCCGCATTTTATTTTTCCGTAAAATTAACAACACTAATAAAATTCGTAAAAATCATCAGTAAAATATATTTTCTTTACTAGGGTTAAATCTAGTTCAATCTTAATTCCAAATCATTCAAACAAGAACTTTCATATTTCACGTCGCCTAACGTTCGGCCTTAAATGTCTAAGGTCATGTGTTTATGAACAAAATTTCCGCTGGGTCAATACCTAAGCCTTCTAAGAAAAATATATGTAATATAAGTAATTAATTAGGAGATTAAACGTGAACGTGTGAACTTTGCGGGAGCTTCTAGAATAGAAAATTTCAATCTGATTTATTTACGAATTGTGTCGCTTGTTACATTTTAATAAACCGCCGCCGAATCCATTCTAGAAGACGCCCTTTTATTAAACATTAAAAAATATCCCACCCACGCTCGAGTTAAAGGTTCACAAAGGTGTAGAATAACGTTCTTTAGAAAACTGAATTATTCATCAGGGCGCCCACTAAACCGAATCTACGATGCCAAAGAAGGAGTAAACCCCTCCCATACAATCATAAGTAACATAATCTTAAGTAAGTAAGACAAGGCTTTTTACCAGGTTCTAATTTTCCACTAACAACATAAATAACAGAAAAAAAAAGGTATGACACGTTTTATTTCCTCATTTTAATTTTCTACTAATAGCATAAGTAACGTATAATTTAAGTATAACACTTTCCTTTCTTCCGACGCTCATTTTCTACTATTTGCACAAGTATAACATACTAAATGTATTATAATATTATAAGTATGACACTTCTCTTTCTTCCGACGCTCATTTTTTATTGATAGCATAAGTAACTTATACGTATGACACTTTCCATTAACCTGACGCTCATTATCTACTTACAGCATAAGTAATATACTATTATAAGTATAACATTTTGCCATAACCCGACGCTCATTTTCTACTTACAGCATAAGCAATATACTATTATCAGTATGACACTTTTCTTTCTTCCGACGCTCATTTTCTACTTATAGCACAAGTAACTTAATATAATAAGTACGACACTTTCCATTCACACGAACCTCATTTCCCACTAATAACATAAGTAACTTAATATTCATAAATATGACACTTCCTATTATCCCGACACTAATAATTTTAATAATAGTCTTATTCTCCAATGACCATATCAACCTTTAGGTGGCAAAAGACTGAGAAACTATACGCCAAGTTGTTACTAGTCTTTGTAAATTTCAGGTAAAATTGCCCGAGAAATGACCACTCGCGGCTCATTTGAAGTATGAGCCAAAGCTTTTACTTTGGCCTAATATTAATAAATTGTTCAACATAACATAAACATAATGCAATGAAGAATTTGAGACTAAAACGCGTTTTCGCTACAATTCGTCGCTGCCAGTGATTTTGTCAACGAAAAGTAACTTCCGATTACGCAATCACTGCGCGACGGACCATCATTATCCGAAATTGTTCAGAGTCGTACTTATAAGTATTATGTTACTTATGTTAATAGTCTGTTCCTCCATTGTTCATCAAAACGTGGTTAGATTTTCTAGTTTTTGTAAATGGCAAGTAACTTCCCCAGAAATTCAAGACGTCAAAATGTATTACTGAGCAGTCAAGGCTAATTGAAAATGGAAAATAAAATAACAAGAACGCTTACTTTGTCACTAGGGAGCTATTTAATATCGTCGCGCGATGCACCCCCGTGCGTCGTTATTAAATAGGAGTGGAATAGCTCACTAGGGTTCCGTAGCGCCATCTACATCATAGTCGTAGTAAAAATATTCCTCATCATTTAATCTATCTATATTATAAAAACCACTTCGTCGTCGTCGTCGTCGTCGTTCGAGCTTTTGGTTAGTCAGTAAGGAAGGCGAAGGCGGGCCGGCGAAAAAAAACGACCCGCGGAACAGAGGGGAACCAAGACTGCCTTCCGCTTCGTTACTGAGGTGGTTCGACTATCTATTTTCTCAAAATCTGTCGCCCCTGAGAGTTGGGCCGTGTTTGTCCCAACCCGCAATACACCCGAAATTTTCTCTGTTTCCGCCGCGAATTTCGGAGGGGGGATCGTATGGGTGAGTTTCAGCAAAAGTAAATAGGGGGAGAAAGTCTGGCACTTGGATCCAACCGCACGACGTCTTATTGGAGGGGTAAAATTTTTGAACTTCGGAAATGACTTCCCCCTCACCTGTTTACAAAGGTACCGGTTGTACTCCGCCACGATGAAAAATAGTTATCTATAAAATACGTGAATATTAAACTTTTGCTTTCGATAATTTGGTTCCTAAATAAAGTTGATATATGATAGAAACTAAAATGCGACATTTTAAAAATAATTACAGGACTTTTGAAAAGAAATAAACCGTAACTAGAAAAACGCTCACTTAAATCGTGGAGAGCGTGGCGCCATCTAAGAGCAGAGATCGGGACTAATTGGTATATCTACGATGTTGAAATAATAGATATAGCTACGAGCTTTTATTGTTTATTTTACAATTGATATAGTAATTATTAATTAAAATCAACCGTTATCGAAGGAAATAATGGTCAATATTTGACAGAAAGACTATTTGAAATAGCGAGGCGGTGACATGGTTGCCAGGGAATAAAATTCAAAATTTTCATCTTGAGCGCGAACCGGAATACCACAAATGCACTACTTCGCACGTAATGTGCTATCCTTATTGTTTAGAAATATCACGTGATCACTAGCTCTTTAAAAAGGGTATCAAGCATGGTGGAAGGTAAAATCTGAAGGCAGCGATATACTTTCTCCCCCTATTTACTTTTGGTTTCGGTAACGGTGGGGGTTTCGGGGTCGTTCTGATTTGAAAGTCCCAAGGCTCTCTCGGCGTACGTTAGTCCCGTGGCCTTTATGCATCAGCCATTGGATACAGGGGGTTTAAAGGGGTACAGGGGGTTTGGTACGACTGCAAGTTTGAAAAGGGTTCCACTGAAATTCTCGCATTGGAAAGGGGAAGGGGAGTACTACGGAAATTCTCGCATGGAGAAAAGGGGGAGAGGGTACCACGGTAATTATCACATGGGAAAAGCGGAGATGGGGTACCACGGTAATTATCACATGGGCAAAAGGGGGAGGAAGGGCCTTACTGGGGTGGTTCTACTATGGGGAAAAGGGTACCACGGTAATTATCACATGGGAAAAGGGGGAAAGTGGGTACCACGGTAATTATAACATGAGAAAAAAGGGGAAGAACGGTAATTATCACATGGGAAAATGGGGAGTATGATATAACTAGAATCGTTCCCCTGGAGCTCCTTACTTTATACGCTGATGACGCAATTTTGTTATTAGATAGCGTAGCACTAGAACCTCTATTAAAAAAATGTAATGAGCTACTTGCCAAAATAAATTGTTGGTTGGAAAATAATGAGCTATAATAAGCTAAAAACTGAATACATAATTTTTTCAAACATAAATAAAACAATAATAGAGTCAATTTGTAAAATTTATATTAAGGACACCGAACTAAAACGAGGTAAAAAATACAAATATCTGGGAATTTAGTTTGATGAGAAATAAATAAATATAAACTTATTAAGTACATTTAAAAGATTTTTAAAGAACGAAGTTTTAAAGGAGTAGTATATTTGTGTAAAGTTCTTTTGTTCTATATTTATATCTTACATTTTTTTTGTTAGCGCGTTACCTGTTCTTGTTTACTTTTTTTTTAATATATAATCAATTAAATATTTTAAACTATATGATGTACCACAGAGGGCTATAAGTCGCCTGATGACTTGGCCCTCTAATGTATAAATTTAACGTCCTTTTTAATACTTTTTTTTTAATTTGAATTTTGAATTTATCACATGGGGAAAAGGGGGAGGTGGGTACCACGGTAATTATAACATGGGGAAAAAGGGGAGGTAGGGCCTTACTGGGGTGGTTCTACTTTGGGGAAAAGGGTACCATGGAAATTATTGCATGGGAAAAGAGGGAGGGGGCCTTACGGGGGGAGGTCGACTATGGGGTTAAGGGTACCATGGAAATTATCGCATGGGAAAAAAGGGAGTGGGTCTTACTGCGGTGGTTCGACTATGGGGAAACGGGTGCCACGGAAATTATCGCATGGGTAAAAAGGTAGGGAGCCTTACTGCGGTGGTTCAACTATGGGGTAAAGGGTGGCACGGAAACTCTCGCATGGGTAAAAGGGGTAGGGTGCCTTACTGCGGTGGTTCGACTATGGGGTAAAGGGTGGCACAGAAATTATCCCATGGGAAAAAGGGGTTAAGGGGCTTACTGGGGTCCAGTGCCTCGAAACACACAACTAGCTGAGGGCCCGCCTTACAGGCGGGCTTCTCGGTTAGTAAGAATATAAAAAAGAGCGTTCTATAAAATCGGTGTGGTGTGCTTTCCCCCTTTTGAGTTCGGAGGAGGTGAAGGTTTGGCTGGTTTTTTCGTGTTAGAGAAAAATATTTATCTGGCAAACCTGTAAGAAATTGAGAGCAGTCGATTTTTAGGAGTAGCGTAGTTGCTAGCCTAGGCTTCACTAATTTCCGGCTTTCCGCGCCGTTTTTCTTATTTTAAATGATTTTTGTAATAAATGTATGATGGCAAATAAGCAAAATACTAGTCCCAAATCCACGGGTTTCAAAATAAACTTAAGACCATGAAAATATTCTAAACTCCAAACATACTTCAACACCTAGGGTGCCTCCTACAACTCCTAAAAGGTACGTCTCTAAAATATTCATATAAAGACAGGATATAAGCCGAATTCTCTTAAACCAAAGAATAACAAAAGTTGTTAGTCCTTCTGAACTAGCTCTATAGTCTGTATGAAAAGTTTGGCCCGATTTGGGCCGATTTTATAGAACGCTCTATTAACTATTTATCGTCATGAAAATAACCTGGAGGAAAATTTGGCAAAAAAGAGAGTAGGCAGTGTTCTGATCGGGAATTTGTGATTTCGCAAATAACAGACTGTCATTAAAGTGTCATCGAATCAATTTAAAAAATCCGTCTGAACTTCGTACCGAGTCATACCGACCAATCATTATTAAGTAATTATTCGTTCCTAAATGCGGAGACTACTCCCTGAAATTAGTGGTTAGATGTGTTGGTCCTTTGAAGAGAGTATAAAGTTAAGTATTTATGATTGATCAAAGAATGTCACATTTACGCCACAAGGTTTAAAAGAAGCTAAAATATGTTGGCGCTAGTTACGTTAAAACCAGTTTTAGCACGTGTTAGCAGCCGATTTTTCTATTTAATTTATATTCCTCCTTAAAGGGAATATGAATTTCCAAATTTGTGGTGAGTCAACAAATATAAGATATTCGCCACCAGGTTGTAAAAAGCTTATTCTGATTGGCGCTAGTCACGTTAAAACAAGTCTTAGCACGTGTTAGCAGCCGATTTTTCTATTTAATTTATATTCCTCCTTAAAGGGAATATGAATTTTCAAATTTTGAATTGAATCAACAAATTTTACATTTATGCCACAAGGTTTAATAGAAGCTATATCTGATTCGCGCTAGTTACATTTAAACAAATCGTAGAGATTGTTAATCAGTCGATTTTTCGATTTACTTTCTACTCCCTTTAAGTACCATAAGTATATACTAGCTATCTATAAATTAGAATCGTACATAGGCTGTGCGTTAACAGCGATTTCTCCTAATACGTCGAAATCGCGGCGTGTCGCCATCTGATGGCGTAAAATCGAAATAAGAGCTTGCCTGTTAAATCCGGTTTCGTTTCAACGACAGGATTGAAGCTCGTTAAGCCTAAACTTTAAAGCTTTAAACTACGAATATTTTACGACCATACCTGTTTATATGGAAATGAATAAAATATTCTTAGAAAATGTTGACACCTTAGTTGTTCGTTTAAATTTCCCACAAATCAAGGATAAAATTTCGAACAAATCAAGGATAAAATTGCTAGTGTTGTAAGTCGGAAAATTTCCCGCGAAAAATGACCGATGCCTTTTTTCCGGAAAATTTTCGGTATTTTTCCGAAAAAAATAAAAAAGTTCTCATTCCATGATTAGTCTAATATTGTTTGCAAATTTAAATAAAGCGCCATTTTCGCCTCATTGTTTCGAATCTAAAACTAAAACTAAACCTCTAGACTAGCTTAAACTGATTAACAATGTAACACTATTAATGTTTTGTAGTATGTTTACTGATATTAGTCATTTTATACGATAAAAAGTTAAAAACATTAAAAACCCTTAAAAAGTAATTTATGTTTCAATTTTTTTATTTTCCTGATTTGCGGAAAATTTTCCGTATTTAATTTTCCGGAAAATTAACAACACTAAAAATTTCAAACCAGCGTCGTTAGGGCTAGCTCCGCTCTACGTGCGAACTTATGTTGGTCTCGTATCCATGGAGATAGCCGTTTCCGCTATCGACGGAAGTTAAAGAAGCTTAAAAAATAGGGCATAAAATCACCGTCGGGAGTCACGTAAACCGGTTCTGATTTTTTATGGGATAAATCGCTGTTAACGTTAGATCTAGGGCGGATTCTAACTTATAGGGAGCTAGCATATTATAAACTTATGGTCGTACTCATCTTTTAGGTTACTTATAGTACAACCCAAAAGATGGTTTATTATCTATTCAAGAAGATCTGTCCAAAACAAGTACTTGAAACGCGATCATTGTCGGAAGAGTGTTGGCAGTCACGATGTCGATTGGGTCTCCTCAGTTTATGGCTTAATCATCCTAAAAGTTTCTCCAGAGAAAACCCGCGCTGATATTTCTCTTTTCGAAAGATAGAGGGCGTTAGCGATAACGAAATTAGGCCGACTGACGTCAAAGCGGAAAGGCACGCGGACTGTACTCTATTTCTCGCTTTTAGCCAAGTATCGGGTAAGTACGCTGTCATCGAATTGGGACATTTATTCGGAAATGGCGGGAAAAGGGTGTCCGGTCGTTAGCAGTGTCGCCACTTTGATGGTCTTTTCGTGTCGCGCGTGTCCGAGGTACAATAAAACCAATTTATTACAGCGAATTCTTCTTGACGGGCTATAACTGCCTTTTTCTCAGTAGACTTTCTTACAGCTCCCAAAATACCATTTTCGGTGAATTAAAATTTTACAACCGCAACTCGAACTTAAGTCGTCGTCGGCCATAAGTAACAACATAAATATAAAATATTTTTAACATAAGTGTGACACTTATTATTCTTCACACGCAAAAGTTTTACAGACAAAGTACCCGAGGTGTTTATTGCTGATTTTGTTGTATGAGATATTAATTTTCCCAATGCGAGACGTTGCACTACCCATTCGACTTAAAACAAAAAAATCTCCATTTATCCAAACATTGTTACAATTTTACCTAAAAAATGCTCCAATTTACTGAAACTTGATGAAATTTACCTAAATGTGGTCCAAATTACATATTTCGTGATTTTCAAAAACAATTAAAATCCCATCTTATTTTAAATGGATTTTTTTTGTTTTGGGTGGTCATAAACATTTCCATGGCAAATCGAATGGGTTTTGGAAAAATTTATATCTCATAGACAAGACAGACTGCATTACGGGTTTCGTTGCCGTTTTGCGTCCGCTCGCTCCCGCGTCACACGTAGCCTTTGACAGCGCCTCGCTAGGGATAGATTTTCTTTTTGTGATGACGTCACTCCGTTACTAGCTCTCAGTAAAGCATTCCCCAAAGTGACAAACTTATGGAACAATATTATAGACTTATGGTAACACCGGAAGTTCATTAAGCTAGAAGTATTATATTTGGATCAGTGTTTACGGAATTCGCCTATCATAAGTAACATAATAACAAAAAGTATGTCAATAGACCCATAACAAAAGAGGGGCCGCAGACGAGGCTTAAGTGAGACCTCTGGACGGAAAATCCTGTTTGTGACGTTTTGAACCACGTGACCGCCATTGAAATATACAGGCGGAAGTAAGGAAATGGATGTTCCGTCCAAATGCTGAGTTGCCAGGTAAAAATGTTAATTTTCGGCCCCCCAACTTTCATCAAGGGTCTATTACCAAAAATTCTCACCGAACTGGTTTTCAGTGTCGAAAGAAGGATCAGTCAAGGAAATGTCATAATTATTGTTATTAAGTTACTTATGGCCTATGACGTCATCGATTCGCGAACGAAAGCTATCGATTTGGTTATCGTCGAAAACTATAATAAATTGTTAAAATTTGCATTTTATTATAATTTTACTCTGTTTTGCCCTTCGTCCATGGTAACGTGGAGCAATTACTACTCCTAGATTTAGGATTTTTTTTGCGGACGCTAGAACATAGGCACTACCCTCTGAAGAGCGTGCCACCGCAGCGCCACCTAGACTCGCTTCTGTCGCGAATAATATTTTAAAATATATAAATAATATATATAATAAAAAATATTCAAAATGTAATCAGATATTTTCCAGCGCTCATTTAATGTCGCCCTTGCACGATAGGTGGTCGTTTTTTCGATTAAATATACAAATTTATCAAAAAATTAATCGGATAATACAGAAATATAAATTACTTGATCAAAACGTTTTAGGAATAATTTTGAGAGCTTTATCTATTGAATAAAAGTTAACCATCCCCGACCTCTAGGATTAGCAAAACAATAATCCATAAATTAAAAGTCCTCTATTGAATAGCAAATTTTTAGTTACGATTCAATAATTATCTTATTACGTCATTATTTACTCAAAGTAAGTGCTAATTTAAATTTGTAAAGCGATTAAAATATAGCTAAACCTTGGCTGTTATTAGTAAAAATGTAAGTGTAGACGATGACGTTAGCGAAATTATAGTTCACCAAGTCGCTACCAAGGGCGATATTTCGATATTTTTGGGGTTATCCATGTGTCATACTTACCGTATTTTACGTTACTTATAGCTGGATTACTTTCTTCTTCCTGATAAATTCTACGTGTTTATTAACTACCATAAAATGGATATCTACACATGTTACAGAAATGCTCTTGTACGAAGGTTTCACGAGAAATGGGCTCATTATGTCCGTCATGGCTGAAAGGCAAGAATGACGTGACAACGACGGATGATATTAGCCTTTAACTACAGACATAATGACGTCACGTGGAAGGGGGTATATTTACTTCATAGTAGATCATTACATTTTAAACCATAATAGTCGGAACTCGAGACGGGGAATTGGCCAGGTAATGATGCTGCAAATCATCCACACAAACATTAAAGGTCAACAAATGCATTATCCCAGGATAACCTTTGAAAAATTCAGCTCAAATCATAAAATGGCTAGACGTATCGCAGCCTAGAAAAATGAGAAAGGTTACCGGGTTAAACTTAATACGTGCCACTAAAAGTATATAAAATCTTATTTAGAAATAAGTAGCCAACTGCCGATACTGCTCTATTAAATTTTACACGGAATAAACAAATACTTTTTAGTGACTTACTAAAACCAACACTTACTAAAACCAACACTTACTAAAACCAACTCTTACTAAAACCAACTCTTACTAAAACCAACACGTACAAAACCAACACGTACTGAAACCAACACTTACTAAAACCAACACTTACTAAAACCAACACTTACTAAAACCAACACTTATTGAAACCAACTCTTACTAAAACCAACTCTGACTAAAACCAACTCTTACTAAAACCAACTCTTACTAAAACCAACTCTGACTAAAACCAACTCTTACTAAAACCAACTCTTACTAAAACCAACTCTTACTAAAACCAACTCTTACTAAAACCAACTCTGACTAAAACCAACTCTGACTAAAACCAACTCTTACTAAAACCAACTCTGACTAAAACCAACTCTGACTAAAACCAACTCTGACTAAAACCAACTCTGACTAAAACCAACTCTTACTAAAACCAACTCTTACTAAAACCAACTCTTACTAAAACCAACACTCAATAAAACCAACTCTTACCAAAACCAACACTTACTAAAACCAACACTCAATAAAACCAACTCTTACCAAAACCAACACTTACCAAAACCAACACTTACTAAAACCAACACTTACTAAAACCAACTCTGACTAAAACCAACTCTTACTAAAACCAACTCTGACTAAAACCAACTCTTACTAAAACCAACTCTTACTAAAACCAACTCTTACTAAAACCAACACGTACAAAAACCAACACGTACTGAAACCAACTCTTACTAAAACCAACACTCAATAAAACCAACTCTTACCAAAACCAACACTTACTAAAACAAACTTCCGGAGAATGACTATGTTGAGACAATTTTTAGAGGTGCTTCCAGTCCCCCTCACGCTCTAGAAACAGTCAGCCGGCCTCTTAAACTAATGAGATAGACGCCGGTGAACTCGAGAATAAATAGTTAATAAATAAGTACATAACTCAGTTGGAACAAAGTCTTAGGGTAGTTCAAAGATTCGCTTTAAATAAATTCAAGTGTTTATTTCTGAATAGCAATTTTTCAATTTTTTTCATTTCTAAGTTTGCAACTGAGTATATGCAGTTTCATATGTTTTACATTACTAGGCGGAGTGACATACGCGGCAAATGGTCAGTCGTGATGATGTGCACGTTTCAGCGGTTTGGCAGGAAATTGGCATCTTTTAGAAGCCACTTTAAAGAGAATAGAACCTCCAACGCGTTCTTTATGGAAGACCCCATCAATTTCCTTTATTCCCTTCACAATCAGCGATTATCAGCGCCGCAGGTGTGAAAAGCCATGGGAGGCAGCGGAACCCTTGGAGGGCGACAGAAATACCAGAGGTTATATTCCCTTTAAGGCGTAGATCATGTGTGTTCAAATCTTATGCTGCGACCTTTACCTTCTAAATCTTTATCTGTAAAATATTCAAAAATATTAAAATAAAAATGGCGATATCAACCTTGAGAATGGCGATCACGATCTTCTAAAATGCGATCACGGCCTATATAACTGCGATCACTGCCTATATAGCGGCGACCACGACCTTATTATTGGCGATCATGTCCTACATAATGGCGATCATAACCTCCTAAATGGCGATCATAACATACTAAATGGTGATGATGACCTTCTAAATGGTGATCACGACCTTCTAAATTGCGATCAATACCTACTAATTTTCGATCGAGAAATTCTAAATGGCGATCATGGCCTTATAAATGGGCATCGAGACCTTATTGATGCCGATCAAGACCTTCTAAATGGCAATCACGACTTCCAAAATGGCGATCAAGACCTTCTAAATGGTGATCGGGACCTTCTAAATTGCGATCACGGCCTCTATAACGGCGATCATGACCTTCTTATTGGCAATCATAACCTACTAAATGGTGATCATGACCTTCTAAATGGCGATCACAACCATCTAAATTGCGATCACGACCTTATAAATGGGCATCGAGACCTTATGAATGCCGATCGAGACCTTCTAAATGGCAATCGAGAACTACTAAATGATGATCGTGACCTTCTAAATGGTGATCATGACCTTCTAAATGGCGATCACAACCATCTAAATTGCGATCACGACCTTATAAATGGGCATCGAGACCTTATGAATGCCGATCGAGACCTTCTAAATGGCAATCGAGAACTACTAAATGATGATCGTGACCTTCTAAATGATGATCGTGACCTTCTAAATGGCGATCGAGACCTTCTAAATGGTGATCGAGACCTTCTAAATGACGATCGAGACCTTCTAAATGACGATCGAGACCTTCTAAATGGCGATCGAGACCTTCTTAATGACAATCACGACTTCCAAAATGGTAATCACGACCTTCTTAATGACGATCGAGACCTTCTAAATGGCGATCAAAACCTTCTAAATGGCGATCGAGTCCATCTAAATGGTGATCGAGACCTTCCAAATTACAATCGAGACCATCTAAATGGTGATCGAGACCTTCCAAATGACGTTCGAGACCTTCTAAATGACAATCGAGACCATCTAAATGGTGATCAAGACATTCCAAATGCCAATCAACACCTTCTAAATGGCGATCAACACCTTCTAAATGGCGATCACGACCTTCTAAATTGCGATCAATACCTACTAATTTTCGATCGAGAAATTCTAAATGGCGATCATGGCCTTATAAATGGGCATCGAGACCTTATTGATGCCGATCAAGACCTTCTAAATGGCAATCACGACTTCCAAAATGGCGATCAAGACCTTCTAAATGGTGATCGGGACCTTCTAAATTGCGATCACGGCCTCTATAACGGCGATCATGACCTTCTTATTGGCAATCATAACCTACTAAATGGTGATCATGACCTTCTAAATGGCGATCACAACCATCTAAATTGCGATCACGACCTTATAAATGGGCATCGAGACCTTATGAATGCCGATCGAGACCTTCTAAATGGCAATCGAGAACTACTAAATGATGATCGTGACCTTCTAAATGATGATCGTGACCTTCTAAATGGTGATCGAGACCTTCTAAATGACGATCGAGACCTTCTAAATGACGATCGAGACCTTCTAAATGGCGATCGAGACCTTCTTAATGACAATCACGACTTCCAAAATGGTAATCACGACCTTCTTAATGACGATCGAGACCTTCTAAATGGCGATCAAAACCTTCTAAATGGCGATCGAGTCCATCTAAATGGTGATCGAGACCTTCTTAATGACAATCACGACTTCCAAAATGGTAATCACGACCTTCTTAATGACGATCGAGACCTTCTAAATGGCGATCGAGACCTTCTTAATGACAATCACGACTTCCAAAATGGTAATCACGACCTTCTTAATGACGATCGAGACCTTCTAAATGGCGATCGAGACCTTCTTAATGACAATCACGACTTCCAAAATGGTAATCACGACCTTCTTAATGACGATCGAGACCTTCTAAATGGCGATCAAAACCTTCTAAATGGCGATCGAGTCCATCTAAATGGTGATCGAGACCTTCCAAATTACAATCGAGACCATCTAAATGGTGATCGAGACCTTCCAAATGACGTTCGAGACCTTCTAAATGACAATCGAGACCATCTAAATGGTGATCAAGACATTCCAAATGCCAATCAACACCTTCTAAATGGCGATCAACACCTTCTAAATGGCGATCACGACCTTCTAAATTGCGATCAATACCTACTAATTTTCGATCGAGAAATTCTAAATGGCGATCATGGCCTTATAAATGGGCATCGAGACCTTATTGATGCCGATCAAGACCTTCTAAATGGCAATCACGACTTCCAAAATGGCGATCAAGACCTTCTAAATGGTGATCGGAACCTTCTAAATTGCGATCACGGCCTCTATAACGGCGATCATGACCTTCTTATTGGCAATCATAACCTACTAAATGGCGATCGAGACCGTCTAAATGACGATCGAGACCTTCTAAATGGTGATCAACACCTTCTAAATGGCGATCAACACCTTCTAAATGGCGATCGAGACCTTCTAAAGGACGATCGAGACCTTCTAAATGGCGATCGAGACCTTCTAAAGGACGATCGAGACCTTCTAAAGGGCGATCAAGACCTTCTAAATGGCGATCAAAACCTTCTAAATAACGATCGAGACCTTCAAAATGGCAATCAAGACCTTCTAAATGGCAATCAAGACCTTCTAAAATGCGATCACGGCCTATATAACTGCGATCACTGCCTATATAGCGGCGACCACGACCTTATTATTGGCGATCATGACCTTCTTATTGGCAATCATAACCTACTAAATGGCGATCGAGACCGTCTAAATGGCGATTGAGACCTTCTAAATGACGATCGAGACCATCTAAATGGCGATCAAGACCTTCTAAATGGCGATCTAGACCATCTAAATGGCGATCAAGACCTTCGAAATGGCGATTGAGACCTTCTAAATGGCGATCGAAACTTGGGCACCTCCAGAGTATAAATGGATACATTTTTCGTTTGATAACTATTATTAGCTTCTGGTGAAACCAAACGGCGACAAACGATTCAATGTAATGGGTCTTGGAAAATGTACCGGAAACTGGGTTTTTCCTTCAGAAAATAAAATATTAAAAGTTTTTCCAGAAACAATGGCCCCTCTGATATCGAAACAAGCCTCATTTTAAGTACAACGTTAAACGCGTTTCCTAAACCGGTATGGCAACGATACTGCTAGTAGATGAAAGATTGGCGTTTCGGGAGTTGCGGGGCTGGGTGCTACTTTCTGGCAGCTCGTTAACGGCGGTCGAAATGTCTAATAGCTTTCTGTCACTTTTCTGTACTAGTATCTTTTTGTCGTCGGCACTTCGAGCGAATTACTCTTTATCAACAGCGTCGAGATGGGACAAGCGCGATAATCGAAAACTTCAGAAGGGTCATTTCCGACATGATTGCGCCGAAAACGGTCTATTTTGGTGGTCTATATATAGACAGAAAAAGTATTTGCAACTGTTTGCACGAAGGCAAATTTTCTTTATTAAGTTAAAGGGAATATAACCCGCAAAGCAATCTTTATGGAAGACCCCTTCAATTTTTAAAATTTCCCTGTACAGTGGTGCCAAACATTTTTAAAGCCAAAGGCAAGAGTGGCCAGAGCTGCAAACGTTGGTGTTCGACACCAAATACCTGAGATAATGTTCCCTTTAAGGTAACCTACTTGAAACGAGTTTATTTCAAAATATAGTAATATTATAAATTTAATAATTACGTTACAAATACTTACCCATTGAATTATTATAACACCATAAACCTTAAAGGGAATATAACCTGCAAAGCAATCTTTATGGAAGACCCCTTCAATTTTTAAAATTTCCCTGTACAGTGGTGCCAAACATTTTTAAAGCCAAAGGCAAGAGTGGCCAGAGCTGCAAACGTTGGTGTTCGACACCAAATACCTGAGATAATGTTCCCTTTAAGGTAACCTACTTGAAACGAGTTTATTTCAAAATATAGTAATATTATAAATTTAATAATTACGTTACAAATACTTACCCATTGAATTATTATAACACCATAAACCTTAAAGGGAATATAACCTGCAAAGCAATCTTTATGGAAGACCCCTTCAATTTTTCAAATTTCCCTGTACAGTGGCGCCAAACATTTTTAGAGCGAAAGGCAAGAGCGGCCAGAGCTGCAAGCTTTGGTGTTCCACACCAAATACCTGAGGTTATATTCCCTTTAAAACTAGTGTTGTAAGTCGGAAAATTTGACCGTGGCCATTTTTCCGCTAATATATTGTTCGCAAATTTAAATAAAGAGGCATTTTCGCCTAATATTTTCGAATCTAAAAGTAAAACTAAAGCTCTAGACTAGTTTAAACTGATTAATGTTTTGTAGTATGTTTACTGATGTTACACATTTTATATCGATAAAAAGTTAAAAACATTAAAAACACTTAAAAAGTAATTTATGTTTCAATTTTTATTTTTCCGATTTCCGGAAAATTTTCCGCATTTTATTTTTCCGGAAAATTAACAACACTACTTAAAACTATTTAACTTATTTCAAAATAAAGCTAATTTATTTATAGTTTTACCTCTTGAAAACTAATCATCTATATCAGCTCCAAATGATTCATCTTCGCTTTCTACGCCTCGCAAAACTTTGGCCACTTTATGCTGTCGGAGTTTAAGGACAAAAGTCGCCAAATTTTTCATTATATATATAAGCGATTTCCGATTTTTTTTTTTATTCGATTGTAACGTGTGGGACAATTCAGTCCTCTCGTCCATCTGATTAATCAGGGCGAGATATGTGTAACGGCCACGCCAACGGGGGGATACGTGGGGAAAGGGGTGGGGACACCCGTGGCGGAAGTATTCCGACCACCCGTTGGGGGATTGGTGGTCGTCCTCACACGGCCTTCCACAAACTCTGCCTCCCGGACGCCTGGGATTACAGGAGTGAGCCACTACTCCCGGCGATTTCCGATTTTCTCTTTAACCACTCGAACGTAACAACGTCGTAGGTTCAAAGGTTTTATCCATTGAGCTGGGAGGTACAACTAAATCTGGCTGGCTCGGGACTAATTTCGTTCAATAAAGAGACTTTATCAACTTTATCGTTCTACCGTGGCGGCATCTGTCTCTAGTGGTGGCAACTATATTGCAATTGAATTTTTTCGCGAATCTGATGCGAAATTGAAATGTATGATTACTCGTAACAAACAAACCTTTGAAGTTAATTTAAAATAATTTTATTCTGTCAACCCGATCCTTTTTAACTCAAGTTACGGTGAGTTAGCTAATAATTATTTATTTTTAGCCATATAACTTTACAAAATATAGATGGCGCTACCACCTAATTATAAAGATGAATTTCGGACAGTCTTATCAGAACAGGCCCCGCGTAATCATGGTAACTGAAATCGTAATTGTAATTCTAGCAGTATTATTCCCAATTCAATGGTTTTATCTCTCCCGGTAGTCGCGTATCGAGATCCGCTCTCGAAGTTCGAGGTGTTAATTACATTGAGGGGACTATACCTGCCACCCGCGTTTGAGCGACCGCTGTGGTGTGTTCCCTGTTCAAAGGCTATTGAGCGCGTGGTGCTTTATCACTTTCAAACTCTAAGGTATGAAACGCTTGGTTTTGCCAACTATTTAAACCTTCGGAAGGAGGCAATGAGCGAAAACCCGACCTAATTTGGCAGCTCTATTACCATTTAAACAATAAGCCTCTAATCAATCACACAGCTAAGAATAACTCCGGGGTATTTTTTCTAAAAGTGAATATTCTCGAATCTGTGCCATCTAGGAGCAACAAACACAAGGAGAACGCAGCTAGCCTTTAAACACGCTAACGAAGGGTTGTGTACGAATTTCATTGGACGAACCTTTACGCAGAACGTTTTACGGAAAGGGGGAAGACAATTTGCGAAATTTCCCCTTCTGACTTCAGCAGCCGCTAAGCGTCTAACCAATGAAAACTGTACCCAAGAAAGGAACGACTTTTGACGGGTTGCGTTCTCCTTGTGTGGGGTGTTGTGTTTGTTGTTCCTAGCTGCCACCTAGGAGCAACAAACACAAGGAGAACGCAGCTAGCCTTTAAACACGCTAACGCAGTGTTGTGTAGAAATTTCATTGGATGCTGAACGTTTTACGGGCGGGGGACGACAATTTCCGAATTTCCCCCTTCCGACGGCAGCAGGCGCTAAAGCGTCTAACCAATGAAAACTGTACCCAAGAAAGGAACGACTTTTGACGGGTTGCGTTCTCCTTGTGTGGGGTGTTGTGTTTGTTGTTCCTAGCTGCCACCTAGGAGCAACAAACTAAAGGAGAACGCAGCTAGCCTTTAAACACGCTAACGCAGTGTTGTGTAGAAATTTCATTGGATGCTGAACGTTTTACGGGCGGGGGACGACAATTTCCGAATTTCCCCCTTCCGACGGCAGCAGGCGCTAAAGCGTCTAACCAATGAAAACTGTACCCAAGAAAGGAACGACTTTTGACGGGTTGCGTTCTCCTTGTGTGGGGTGTTGTGTTTGTTGTTCCTAGCTGCCACCTAGGAGCAACAAACACAAGGAGAACGCAGCTAGCCTTTAAACACGCTAACGCAGTGTTGTGTAGAAATTTCATTGGATGCTGAACGTTTTACGGGCGGGGGACGACAATTTCCCAATTTCCCCCTTCCGACGGCAGCAGGCGCTAAAGCGTCTAACCAATGAAAACTGTACCCAAGAAAGGAACGACTTTTGACGGGTTGCGTTCTCCTTGTGTGGGGTGTTGTGTTTGTTGTTCCTAGCTGCCACCTAGGAGCAACAAACACAAGGAGAACGCAGCTAGCCTTTAAACACGCTAACGCAGTGTTGTGTAGAAATTTCATTGGATGCTGAACGTTTTACGGGCGGGGGACGACAATTTCCGAATTTCCCCCTTCCGACGGCAGCAGGCGCTAAAGCGTCTAACCAATGAAAACTGTACCCAAGAAAGGAACGACTTTTGACGGGTTGCGTTCTCCTTGTGTGGGGTGTTGTGTTTGTTGTTCCTAGCTGCCACCTAGGAGCAACAAACACAAGGAGAACGCAGCTAGCCTTTAAACACGCTAACGCAGTGTTGTGTAGAAATTTCATTGGATGCTGAACGTTTTACGGGCGGGGGACGACAATTTCCGAATTTCCCCCTTCCGACGGCAGCAGGCGCTAAAGCGTCTAACCAATGAAAACTGTACCCAAGAAAGGCACGACTTTTGACGGGTTGCGTTCTCCTTGTGTGGGGTGTTATCTTTGTTGTTCCTAGCTGCCACCTAGGAGCAACAAACACAAGGAGAACGCAGCTAGCCTTTAAACACGCTAACGCAGTGTTGTGTAGAAATTTCATTGGATGCTGAACGTTTTACGGGCGGGGGACGACAATTTCCGAATTTCCCCCTTCCGACGGCAGCAGGCGCTAAAGCGTCTAACCAATGAAAACTGTACCCAAGAAAGGCACGACTTTTGACGGGTTGCGTTCTCCTTGTG
This sequence comes from Leiobunum rupestre, assembly GCF_980474605.1. Taxonomy (NCBI): domain Eukaryota; kingdom Metazoa; phylum Arthropoda; class Arachnida; order Opiliones; family Sclerosomatidae; genus Leiobunum; species Leiobunum rupestre. Next base: position 40,326,448 of record NC_143393.1, on the reverse strand, counting down.
TGGGGTGTTATCTTTGTTGTTCCTAGCTGCCACCTAGGAGCAACAAACACAAGGAGAACGCAGCTAGCCTTTAAACACGCTAACGCAGTGTTGTGTAGAAATTTCATTGGATGCTGAACGTTTTACGGGCGGGGGACGACAATTTCCGAATTTCCCCCTTCCGACGGCAGCAGGCGCTAAAGCGTCTAACCAATGAAAACTGTACCCAAGAAAGGCACGACTTTTGACGGGTTGCGTTCTCCTTGTGTGGGGTGTTATCTTTGTTGTTCCTAGCTGCCACCTAGGAGCAACAAACACAAGGAGAACGCAGCTAGCCTTTAAACACGCTAACGCAGTGTTGTGTAGAAATTTCATTGGATGCTGAACGTTTTACGGGCGGGGGACGACAATTTCCGAATTTCCCCCTTCCGACGGCAGCAGGCGCTAAAGCGTCTAACCAATGAAAACTGTACCCAAGAAAGGCACGACTTTTGACGGGTTGCGTTCTCCTTGTGTGGGGTGTTATCTTTGTTGTTCCTAGCTGCCACCTAGGAGCAACAAACACAAGGAGAACGCAGCTAGCCTTTAAACACGCTAACGCAGTGTTGTGTAGAAATTTCATTGGATGCTGAACGTTTTACGGGCGGGGGACGACAATTTCCGAATTTCCCCCTTCCGACGGCAGCAGGCGCTAAAGCGTCTAACCAATGAAAACTGTACCCAAGAAAGGCACGACTTTTGACGGGTTGCGTTCTCCTTGTGTGGGGTGTTATCTTTGTTGTTCCTAGCTGCCACCTAGGAGCAACAAACACAAGGAGAACGCAGCTAGCCTTTAAACACGCTAACGCAGTGTTGTGTAGAAATTTCATTGGATGCTGAACGTTTTACGGGCGGGGGACGACAATTTCCGAATTTCCCCCTTCCGACGGCAGCAGGCGCTAAAGCGTCTAACCAATGAAAACTGTACCCAAGAAAGGCACGACTTTTGACGGGTTGCGTTCTCCTTGTGTGGGGTGTTATCTTTGTTGTTCCTAGCTGCCACCTAGGAGCAACAAACACAAGGAGAACGCAGCTAGCCTTTAAACACGCTAACGCAGTGTTGTGTAGAAATTTCATTGGATGCTGAACGTTTTACGGGCGGGGGACGACAATTTCCGAATTTCCCCCTTCCGACGGCAGCAGGCGCTAAAGCGTCTAACCAATGAAAACTGTACCCAAGAAAGGCACGACTTTTGACGGGTTGCGTTCTCCTTGTAAGGGGTGTTATCTTTGTTGTTCCTAGCTGCCACCTAGGAGCAACAAACACAAGGAGAACGCAGCTAGCCTTTAAACACGCTAACGCAGTGTTGTGTAGAAATTTCATTGGATGCTGAACGTTTTACGGGCGGGGGACGACAATTTCCGAATTTCCCCCTTCCGACGGCAGCAGGCGCTAAAGCGTCTAACCAATGAAAACTGTACCCAAGAAAGGCACGACTTTTGACGGGTTGCGTTCTCCTTGTGTGGGGTGTTATCTTTGTTGTTCCTAGCTGCCACCTAGGAGCAACAAACACAAGGAGAACGCAGCTAGCCTTTAAACACGCTAACGCAGTGTTGTGTAGAAATTTCATTGGATGCTGAACGTTTTACGGGCGGGGGACGACAATTTCCGAATTTCCCCCTTCCGACGGCAGCAGGCGCTAAAGCGTCTAACCAATGAAAACTGTACCCAAGAAAGGCACGACTTTTGACGGGTTGCGTTCTCCTTGTGTGGGGTGTTATCTTTGTTGTTCCTAGCTGCCACCTAGGAGCAACAAACACAAGGAGAACGCAGCTAGCCTTTAAACACGCTAACGCAGTGTTGTGTAGAAATTTCATTGGATGCTGAACGTTTTACGGGCGGGGGACGACAATTTCCGAATTTCCCCCTTCCGACGGCAGCAGGCGCTAAAGCGTCTAACCAATGAAAACTGTACCCAAGAAAGGCACGACTTTTGACGGGTTGCGTTCTCCTTGTGTGGGGTGTTATCTTTGTTGTTCCTAGCTGCCACCTAGGAGCAACAAACACAAGGAGAACGCAGCTAGCCTTTAAACACGCTAACGCAGTGTTGTGTAGAAATTTCATTGGATGCTGAACGTTTTACGGGCGGGGGACGACAATTTCCGAATTTCCCCCTTCCGACGGCAGCAGGCGCTAAAGCGTCTAACCAATGAAAACTGTACCCAAGAAAGGCACGACTTTTGACGGGTTGCGTTCTCCTTGTGTGGGGTGTTATCTTTGTTGTTCCTAGCTGCCACCTAGGAGCAACAAACACAAGGAGAACGCAGCTAGCCTTTAAACACGCTAACGCAGTGTTGTGTAGAAATTTCATTGGATGCTGAACGTTTTACGGGCGGGGGACGACAATTTCCGAATTTCCCCCTTCCGACGGCAGCAGGCGCTAAAGCGTCTAACCAATGAAAACTGTACCCAAGAAAGGAACGACTTTTGACGGGTTGCGTTCTCCTTGTGTGGGGTGTTGTGTTTGTTGTTCCTAGCTGCCACCTAGGAGCAACAAACACAAGGAGAACGCAGCTAGCCTTTAAACACGCTAACGCAGTGTTGTGTAGAAATTTCATTGGATGCTGAACGTTTTACGGGCGGGGGACGACAATTTCCGAATTTCCCCCTTCCGACGGCAGCAGGCGCTAAAGCGTCTAACCAATGAAAACTGTACCCAAGAAAGGAACGACTTTTGACGGGTTGCGTTCTCCTTGTGTGGGGTGTTGTGTTTGTTGTTCCTAGCTGCCACCTAGGAGCAACAAACACAAGGAGAACGCAGCTAGCCTTTAAACACGCTAACGCAGTGTTGTGTAGAAATTTCATTGGATGCTGAACGTTTTACGGGCGGGGGACGACAATTTCCGAATTTCCCCCTTCCGACGGCAGCAGGCGCTAAAGCGTCTAACCAATGAAAACTGTACCCAAGAAAGGAACGACTTTTGACGGGTTGCGTTCTCCTTGTGTGGGGTGTTGTGTTTGTTGTTCCTAGCTGCCACCTAGGAGCAACAAACACAAGGAGAACGCAGCTAGCCTTTAAACACGCTAACGCAGTGTTGTGTAAAAATTTCATTGGATGCTGAACGTTTTACGGGCGGGGGACGACAATTTCCGAATTTCCCCCTTCCGACGGCAGCAGGCGCTAAAGCGTCTAACCAATGAAAACTGTACCCAAGAAAGGAACGACTTTTGACGGGTTGCGTTCTCCTTGTGTGGGGTGTTGTGTTTGTTGTTCCTAGCTGCCACCTAGGAGCAACAAACACAAGGAGAACGCAGCTAGCCTTTAAACACGCTAACGCAGTGTTGTGTAGAAATTTCATTGGATGCTGAACGTTTTACGGGCGGGGGACGACAATTTCCGAATTTCCCCCTTCCGACGGCAGCAGGCGCTAAAGCGTCTAACCAATGAAAACTGTACCCAAGAAAGGAACGACTTTTGACGGGTTGCGTTCTCCTTGTGTGGGGTGTTGTGTTTGTTGTTCCTAGCTGCCACCTAGGAGCAACAAACACAAGGAGAACGCAGCTAGCCTTTAAACACGCTAACGCAGTGTTGTGTAGAAATTTCATTGGATGCTGAACGTTTTACGGGCGGGGGACGACAATTTCCGAATTTCCCCCTTCCGACGGCAGCAGGCGCTAAAGCGTCTAACCAATGAAAACTGTACCCAAGAAAGGAACGACTTTTGACGGGTTGCGTTCTCCTTGTGTGGGGTGTTGTGTTTGTTGTTCCTAGCTGCCACCTAGGAGCAACAAACACAAGGAGAACGCAGCTAGCCTTTAAACACGCTAACGAAGGGTTGTGTACGAATTTCATTGGACGAGCGTCACGAGCCTTTACGATGATCGTTTTACGGGCGGGGGGGAAGACAATTTCCGAATTTTCCCCTTCCGACGGCAGCAGGCCCTAAAGCATCTAGCCAATGAAAAACGTACACAAGAAAATCCACGACTTTTGACGGGTTGCGTTCTCCTTGTGTGGGGTACTGTGTTTGTTGCTCCTAGCTGCCACCTAGGAGCAACAAACACAAGGAGAACGCAGCTAGCCTTTAAACACGCTAACGAAGGGTTGTGTATGAATTTCATTGGACGAGCGTCACGAGCCTTTACGCTGAACGTTTTACGGGCGGGGGGGAAGACAATTTCCGAATTTTCCCCTTCCGACGGCAGCAGGCACTAAAGCATCTAGCCAATGAAAAACGTACACAAGAAAATCCACGACTTTTGACGGGTTGCGTTCTCCTTGTGTGGGGTACTGTGTTTGTTGCTCCTAGCTGCCACCTAGGAGCAACAAACACAAGGAGAACGCAGCTAGCCTTTAAACACGCTAACGCAGTGTTGTGTAGAAATTTCATTGGATGCTGAACGTTTTACGGGCGGGGGACGACAATTTCCGAATTTCCCCCTTCCGACGGCAGCAGGCGCTAAAGCGTCTAACCAATGAAAACTGTACCCAAGAAAGGAACGACTTTTGACGGGTTGCGTTCTCCTTGTGTGGGGTGTTGTGTTTGTTGTTCCTAGCTGCCACCTAGGAGCAACAAACACAAGGAGAACGCAGCTAGCCTTTAAACACGCTAACGCAGTGTTGTGTAGAAATTTCATTGGATGCTGAACGTTTTACGGGCGGGGGACGACAATTTCCGAATTTCCCCCTTCCGACGGCAGCAGGCGCTAAAGCGTCTAACCAATGAAAACTGTACCCAAGAAAGGAACGACTTTTGACGGGTTGCGTTCTCCTTGTGTGGGGTGTTGTGTTTGTTGTTCCTAGCTGCCACCTAGGAGCAACAAACACAAGGAGAACGCAGCTAGCCTTTAAACACGCTAACGCAGTGTTGTGTAGAAATTTCATTGGATGCTGAACGTTTTACGGGCGGGGGACGACAATTTCCGAATTTCCCCCTTCCGACGGCAGCAGGCGCTAAAGCGTCTAACCAATGAAAACTGTACCCAAGAAAGGAACGACTTTTGACGGGTTGCGTTCTCCTTGTGTGGGGTACTGTGTTTGTTGCTCCTAGCTGCCACCTAGGAGCAACAAACACAAGGAGAACGCAGCTAGCCTTTAAACACGCTAACGCAGTGTTGTGTAGAAATTTCATTGGATGCTGAACGTTTTACGGGCGGGGGACGACAATTTCCGAATTTCCCCCTTCCGACGGCAGCAGGCGCTAAAGCGTCTAACCAATGAAAACTGTACCCAAGAAAGGAACGACTTTTGACGGGTTGCGTTCTCCTTGTGTGGGGTACTGTGTTTGTTGCTCCTAGCTGCCACCTAGGAGCAACAAACACAAGGAGAACGCAGCTAGCCTTTAAACACGCTAACGCAGTGTTGTGTAGAAATTTCATTGGATGCTGAACGTTTTACGGGCGGGGGACGACAATTTCCGAATTTCCCCCTTCCGACGGCAGCAGGCGCTAAAGCGTCTAACCAATGAAAACTGTACCCAAGAAAGGAACGACTTTTGACGGGTTGCGTTCTCCTTGTGTGGGGTACTGTGTTTGTTGCTCCTAGCTGCCACCTAGGAGCAACAAACACAAGGAGAACGCAGCTAGCCTTTAAACACGCTAACGCAGTGTTGTGTAGAAATTTCATTGGATGCTGAACGTTTTACGGGCGGGGGACGACAATTTCCGAATTTCCCCCTTCCGACGGCAGCAGGCGCTAAAGCGTCTAACCAATGAAAACTGTACCCAAGAAAGGAACGACTTTTGACGGGTTGCGTTCTCCTTGTGTGGGGTGTTGTGTTTGTTGTTCCTAGCTGCCACCTAGGAGCAACAAACACAAGGAGAACGCAGCTAGCCTTTAAACACGCTAACGCAGTGTTGTGTAGAAATTTCATTGGATGCTGAACGTTTTACGGGCGGGGGACGACAATTTCCGAATTTCCCCCTTCCGACGGCAGCAGGCGCTAAAGCGTCTAACCAATGAAAACTGTACCCAAGAAAGGAACGACTTTTGACGGGTTGCGTTCTCCTTGTGTGGGGTGTTGTGTTTGTTGTTCCTAGCTGCCACCTAGGAGCAACAAACACAAGGAGAACGCAGCTAGCCTTTAAACACGCTAACGCAGTGTTGTGTAGAAATTTCATTGGATGCTGAACGTTTTACGGGCGGGGGACGACAATTTCCGAATTTCCCCCTTCCGACGGCAGCAGGCGCTAAAGCGTCTAACCAATGAAAACTGTACCCAAGAAAGGAACGACTTTTGACGGGTTGCGTTCTCCTTGTGTGGGGTGTTGTGTTTGTTGTTCCTAGCTGCCACCTAGGAGCAACAAACACAAGGAGAACGCAGCTAGCCTTTAAACACGCTAACGCAGTGTTGTGTAGAAATTTCATTGGATGCTGAACGTTTTACGGGCGGGGGACGACAATTTCCGAATTTCCCCCTTCCGACGGCAGCAGGCGCTAAAGCGTCTAACCAATGAAAACTGTACTCAAGAAAGGAACGACTTTTGACGGGTTGCGTTCTCCTTGTGTGGGGTACTGTGTTTGTTGCTCCTAGCTGCCACCTAGGAGCAACAAACACAAGGAGAACGCAGCTAGCCTTTAAACACGCTAACGCAGTGTTGTGTAGAAATTTCATTGGATGCTGAACGTTTTACGGGCGGGGGACGACAATTTCCGAATTTCCCCCTTCCGACGGCAGCAGGCGCTAAAGCGTCTAACCAATGAAAACTGTACCCAAGAAAGGAACGACTTTTGACGGGTTGCGTTCTCCTTGTGTGGGGTGTTGTGTTTGTTGTTCCTAGCTGCCACCTAGGAGCAACAAACACAAGGAGAACGCAGCTAGCCTTTAAACACGCTAACGCAGTGTTGTGTAGAAATTTCATTGGATGCTGAACGTTTTACGGGCGGGGGACGACAATTTCCGAATTTCCCCCTTCCGACGGCAGCAGGCGCTAAAGCGTCTAACCAATGAAAACTGTACCCAAGAAAGGAACGACTTTTGACGGGTTGCGTTCTCCTTGTGTGGGGTGTTGTGTTTGTTGTTCCTAGCTGCCACCTAGGAGCAACAAACACAAGGAGAACGCAGCTAGCCTTTAAACACGCTAACGCAGTGTTGTGTAGAAATTTCATTGGATGCTGAACGTTTTACGGGCGGGGGACGACAATTTCCGAATTTCCCCCTTCCGACGGCAGCAGGCGCTAAAGCGTCTAACCAATGAAAACTGTACCCAAGAAAGGAACGACTTTTGACGGGTTGCGTTCTCCTTGTGTGGGGTACTGTGTTTGTTGCTCCTAGCTGCCACCTAGGAGCAACAAACACAAGGAGAACGCAGCTAGCCTTTAAACACGCTAACGCAGTGTTGTGTAAAAATTTCATTGGATGCTGAACGTTTTACGGGCGGGGGACGACAATTTCCGAATTTCCCCCTTCCGACGGCAGCAGGCGCTAAAGCGTCTAACCAATGAAAACTGTACCCAAGAAAGGCACGACTTTTGACGGGTTGCGTTCTCCTTGTGTGGGGTGTTATCTTTGTTGTTCCTAGCTGCCACCTAGGAGCAACAAACACAAGGAGAACGCAGCTAGCCTTTAAACACGCTAACGCAGTGTTGTGTAAAAATTTCATTGGATGCTGAACGTTTTACGGGCGGGGGACGACAATTTCCGAATTTCCCCCTTCCGACGGCAGCAGGCGCTAAAGCGTCTAACCAATGAAAACTGTACCCAAGAAAGGAACGACTTTTGACGGGTTGCGTTCTCCTTGTGTGGGGTGTTGTGTTTGTTGTTCCTAGCTGCCAACTAGGAGCAACAAACACAAGGAGAACGCAGCTAGCCTTTAAACACGCTAACGCAGTGTTGTGTAGAAATTTCATTGGATGCTGAACGTTTTACGGGCGGGGGACGACAATTTCCGAATTTCCCCCTTCCGACGGCAGCAGGCGCTAAAGCGTCTAACCAATGAAAACTGTACCCAAGAAAGGAACGACTTTTGACGGGTTGCGTTCTCCTTGTGTGGGGTGTTGTGTTTGTTGTTCCTAGCTGCCACCTAGGAGCAACAAACACAAGGAGAACGCAGCTAGCCTTTAAACACGCTAACGCAGTGTTGTGTAGAAATTTCATTGGATGCTGAACGTTTTACGGGCGGGGGACGACAATTTCCGAATTTCCCCCTTCCGACGGCAGCAGGCGCTAAAGCGTCTAACCAATGAAAACTGTACCCAAGAAAGGAACGACTTTTGACGGGTTGCGTTCTCCTTGTGTGGGGTGTTGTGTTTGTTGTTCCTAGCTGCCACCTAGGAGCAACAAACACAAGGAGAACGCAGCTAGCCTTTAAACACGCTAACGCAGTGTTGTGTAAAAATTTCATTGGATGCTGAACGTTTTACGGGCGGGGGACGACAATTTCCGAATTTCCCCCTTCCGACGGCAGCAGGCGCTAAAGCGTCTAACCAATGAAAACTGTACCCAAGAAAGGAACGACTTTTGACGGGTTGCGTTCTCCTTGTGTGGGGTGTTGTGTTTGTTGTTCCTAGCTGCCACCTAGGAGCAACAAACACAAGGAGAACGCAGCTAGCCTTTAAACACGCTAACGCAGTGTTGTGTAGAAATTTCATTGGATGCTGAACGTTTTACGGGCGGGGGACGACAATTTCCGAATTTCCCCCTTCCGACGGCAGCAGGCGCTAAAGCGTCTAACCAATGAAAACTGTACCCAAGAAAGGAACGACTTTTGACGGGTTGCGTTCTCCTTGTGTGGGGTGTTGTGTTTGTTGTTCCTAGCTGCCACCTAGGAGCAACAAACACAAGGAGAACGCAGCTAGCCTTTAAACACGCTAACGCAGTGTTGTGTAGAAATTTCATTGGATGCTGAACGTTTTACGGGCGGGGGACGACAATTTCCGAATTTCCCCCTTCCGACGGCAGCAGGCGCTAAAGCGTCTAACCAATGAAAACTGTACCCAAGAAAGGAACGACTTTTGACGGGTTGCGTTCTCCTTGTGTGGGGTGTTGTGTTTGTTGTTCCTAGCTGCCACCTAGGAGCAACAAACACAAGGAGAACGCAGCTAGCCTTTAAACACGCTAACGAAGGGTTGTGTACGAATTTCATTGGACGAGCGTCACGAGCCTTTACGATGATCGTTTTACGGGCGGGGGGGAAGACAATTTCCGAATTTTCCCCTTCCGACGGCAGCAGGCCCTAAAGCATCTAGCCAATGAAAAACGTACACAAGAAAATCCACGACTTTTGACGGGTTGCGTTCTCCTTGTGTGGGGTACTGTGTTTGTTGCTCCTAGCTGCCACCTAGGAGCAACAAACACAAGGAGAACGCAGCTAGCCTTTAAACACGCTAACGAAGGGTTGTGTATGAATTTCATTGGACGAGCGTCACGAGCCTTTACGCTGAACGTTTTACGGGCGGGGGGGAAGACAATTTCCGAATTTTCCCCTTCCGACGGCAGCAGGCACTAAAGCATCTAGCCAATGAAAAACGTACACAAGAAAATCCACGACTTTTGACGGGTTGCGTTCTCCTTGTGTGGGGTACTGTGTTTGTTGCTCCTAGCTGCCACCTAGGAGCAACAAACACAAGGAGAACGCAGCTAGCCTTTAAACACGCTAACGCAGTGTTGTGTAGAAATTTCATTGGATGCTGAACGTTTTACGGGCGGGGGACGACAATTTCCGAATTTCCCCCTTCCGACGGCAGCAGGCGCTAAAGCGTCTAACCAATGAAAACTGTACCCAAGAAAGGAACGACTTTTGACGGGTTGCGTTCTCCTTGTGTGGGGTGTTGTGTTTGTTGTTCCTAGCTGCCACCTAGGAGCAACAAACACAAGGAGAACGCAGCTAGCCTTTAAACACGCTAACGCAGTGTTGTGTAGAAATTTCATTGGATGCTGAACGTTTTACGGGCGGGGGACGACAATTTCCGAATTTCCCCCTTCCGACGGCAGCAGGCGCTAAAGCGTCTAACCAATGAAAACTGTACCCAAGAAAGGAACGACTTTTGACGGGTTGCGTTCTCCTTGTGTGGGGTGTTGTGTTTGTTGTTCCTAGCTGCCACCTAGGAGCAACAAACACAAGGAGAACGCAGCTAGCCTTTAAACACGCTAACGCAGTGTTGTGTAGAAATTTCATTGGATGCTGAACGTTTTACGGGCGGGGGACGACAATTTCCGAATTTCCCCCTTCCGACGGCAGCAGGCGCTAAAGCGTCTAACCAATGAAAACTGTACCCAAGAAAGGAACGACTTTTGACGGGTTGCGTTCTCCTTGTGTGGGGTACTGTGTTTGTTGCTCCTAGCTGCCACCTAGGAGCAACAAACACAAGGAGAACGCAGCTAGCCTTTAAACACGCTAACGCAGTGTTGTGTAGAAATTTCATTGGATGCTGAACGTTTTACGGGCGGGGGACGACAATTTCCGAATTTCCCCCTTCCGACGGCAGCAGGCGCTAAAGCGTCTAACCAATGAAAACTGTACCCAAGAAAGGAACGACTTTTGACGGGTTGCGTTCTCCTTGTGTGGGGTACTGTGTTTGTTGCTCCTAGCTGCCACCTAGGAGCAACAAACACAAGGAGAACGCAGCTAGCCTTTAAACACGCTAACGCAGTGTTGTGTAGAAATTTCATTGGATGCTGAACGTTTTACGGGCGGGGGACGACAATTTCCGAATTTCCCCCTTCCGACGGCAGCAGGCGCTAAAGCGTCTAACCAATGAAAACTGTACCCAAGAAAGGAACGACTTTTGACGGGTTGCGTTCTCCTTGTGTGGGGTACTGTGTTTGTTGCTCCTAGCTGCCACCTAGGAGCAACAAACACAAGGAGAACGCAGCTAGCCTTTAAACACGCTAACGCAGTGTTGTGTAGAAATTTCATTGGATGCTGAACGTTTTACGGGCGGGGGACGACAATTTCCGAATTTCCCCCTTCCGACGGCAGCAGGCGCTAAAGCGTCTAACCAATGAAAACTGTACCCAAGAAAGGAACGACTTTTGACGGGTTGCGTTCTCCTTGTGTGGGGTGTTGTGTTTGTTGTTCCTAGCTGCCACCTAGGAGCAACAAACACAAGGAGAACGCAGCTAGCCTTTAAACACGCTAACGCAGTGTTGTGTAGAAATTTCATTGGATGCTGAACGTTTTACGGGCGGGGGACGACAATTTCCGAATTTCCCCCTTCCGACGGCAGCAGGCGCTAAAGCGTCTAACCAATGAAAACTGTACCCAAGAAAGGAACGACTTTTGACGGGTTGCGTTCTCCTTGTGTGGGGTGTTGTGTTTGTTGTTCCTAGCTGCCACCTAGGAGCAACAAACACAAGGAGAACGCAGCTAGCCTTTAAACACGCTAACGCAGTGTTGTGTAGAAATTTCATTGGATGCTGAACGTTTTACGGGCGGGGGACGACAATTTCCGAATTTCCCCCTTCCGACGGCAGCAGGCGCTAAAGCGTCTAACCAATGAAAACTGTACCCAAGAAAGGAACGACTTTTGACGGGTTGCGTTCTCCTTGTGTGGGGTACTGTGTTTGTTGCTCCTAGCTGCCACCTAGGAGCAACAAACACAAGGAGAACGCAGCTAGCCTTTAAACACGCTAACGCAGTGTTGTGTAGAAATTTCATTGGATGCTGAACGTTTTACGGGCGGGGGACGACAATTTCCGAATTTCCCCCTTCCGACGGCAGCAGGCGCTAAAGCGTCTAACCAATGAAAACTGTACCCAAGAAAGGAACGACTTTTGACGGGTTGCGTTCTCCTTGTGTGGGGTACTGTGTTTGTTGCTCCTAGCTGCCACCTAGGAGCAACAAACACAAGGAGAACGCAGCTAGCCTTTAAACACGCTAACGCAGTGTTGTGTAGAAATTTCATTGGATGCTGAACGTTTTACGGGCGGGGGACGACAATTTCCGAATTTCCCCCTTCCGACGGCAGCAGGCGCTAAAGCGTCTAACCAATGAAAACTGTACCCAAGAAAGGAACGACTTTTGACGGGTTGCGTTCTCCTTGTGTGGGGTACTGTGTTTGTTGCTCCTAGCTGCCACCTAGGAGCAACAAACACAAGGAGAACGCAGCTAGCCTTTAAACACGCTAACGCAGTGTTGTGTAGAAATTTCATTGGATGCTGAACGTTTTACGGGCGGGGGACGACAATTTCCGAATTTCCCCCTTCCGACGGCAGCAGGCGCTAAAGCGTCTAACCAATGAAAACTGTACCCAAGAAAGGAACGACTTTTGACGGGTTGCGTTCTCCTTGTGTGGGGTGTTGTGTTTGTTGTTCCTAGCTGCCACCTAGGAGCAACAAACACAAGGAGAACGCAGCTAGCCTTTAAACACGCTAACGCAGTGTTGTGTAGAAATTTCATTGGATGCTGAACGTTTTACGGGCGGGGGACGACAATTTCCGAATTTCCCCCTTCCGACGGCAGCAGGCGCTAAAGCGTCTAACCAATGAAAACTGTACCCAAGAAAGGAACGACTTTTGACGGGTTGCGTTCTCCTTGTGTGGGGTGTTGTGTTTGTTGTTCCTAGCTGCCACCTAGGAGCAACAAACACAAGGAGAACGCAGCTAGCCTTTAAACACGCTAACGCAGTGTTGTGTAGAAATTTCATTGGATGCTGAACGTTTTACGGGCGGGGGACGACAATTTCCGAATTTCCCCCTTCCGACGGCAGCAGGCGCTAAAGCGTCTAACCAATGAAAACTGTACCCAAGAAAGGAACGACTTTTGACGGGTTGCGTTCTCCTTGTGTGGGGTGTTGTGTTTGTTGTTCCTAGCTGCCACCTAGGAGCAACAAACACAAGGAGAACGCAGCTAGCCTTTAAACACGCTAACGAAGGGTTGTGTACGAATTTCATTGGACGAGCGTCACGAGCCTTTACGATGATCGTTTTACAGGCGGGGGGAAGACAATTTCCGAATTTTCCCCTTCCGACGGCAGTAGGCGCTAAAGCGTCTAGCCAATGAAAAACGTACACAAGAAAATCCACGACTTTTGACGGGTTGCGTTCTCCTTGTGTGGGGTACTGTGTTTGTTGCTCCGAGCTGCCACCTAGGAGCAACAAACACAAGGAGAACGCAGCTAGCCTTTAAACACGCTAACGAAGGGTTGTGTAAAATTTCATTGGACGAGCCTTTACGCTGAACGTTTTACGGGCCGGGGGGAAGACAATTTCCGAATTTTCCCCTTCCGACGGCAGCAGGCGCTAAAGCATCTAGCCAATGAAAAACATACACAAGAAAATCCACGACTTTTGACGGGTTGCGTTCTCCTTGTGTGGGGTGTTGTGTTTGCTGCTCCTAGCTGGCATAAACCCTATCGTTTTGACATTTAAAATTAATAAATCGTTTTTATCCTTTAATTTTAAATAACACATAGAGTTCTTTCGTCTGATACGATTTTGAACACTTACAACGTCACAGCTATAGTGTGAATAATGGCCGCCATGACAGTTACCTTTTTTATCAATAAGCAAATTTACATTGGTGACGACGTAAGTTTCGAATTGATAGCACTGTTATTTATCAGGAAAATTCATTAATTTTTAAGATTTCGTTACACGATGAATCTATTGAACCCATGAATATGCAACTCTATCCGAGAGAACGTGGGGCGGAGCCTATTTTCGCGCCACGCGAGTGGTTTACTTTTTTGAGCCAATAAGAACGAATTTGGAAATGATGTCATTCTAGCGCAATATAGTTTTCAAGAGCAGAGTAGGCGGTTCGCGTAATTTTGTTAAAAATAAGGTTTAAATACAAAATCAAGGAATGTTATACGATCTTTTGAAAGCGATTCTTTAGAGTGCCTGTGAGATTTTTAATAATAGACCATTCCATAAAATGCTACTTATGTGGTTATTTACTTTAGTGTATAGAGAGGCAGAAGGTTTGGCCCTATTTTTCATAAACCAGGGAGGCTTAATAATGGATTATCTGGCAAGCCTGCCAACCTAGTTGTCTGGATAAATAGTGGATTTTTTTTATGAAAATCCTACTCGTCTAACGGTTGCAGTTTATACCAAACAATATAAATAGGTAACTTCTTATATCTCATTGATTTTGTAAATAGATCAGCTATGGACTTACTATATTTTGAAATATACTATTTTAACATAGGCTACCTTAGCTATATTTTGAAAATCGACTATATGGGTGACGCTTCCAAAAATAACAATCAAAAAGCAGAATGTTTAAAACCAAAGAATAGATAGGTTTGCAAGTCCTAATTAAGTAGCGCTATGTGGTATTTGTAAAAAGTGTTTGGCCTGTTAAGCTAGGAATTTATAGAAAGGTCTATTTAAACAAACTATCTTTGAAAAACTAAGCCTCGAGCGGTGATACCTTATATAATAATGCTCTGTTATAAAAAATAACTATTCTAATAATAATTTTAAATAAATACATTAATCTATTTAATTAAATAGATTAATGATAAATACTGTAAAAAAGAAACATTACGGGCCATTTTAGGAACTAACGCTTTGACTGTTAATAAATATCAGGGGAGTTTTATTTCCACTAATTCACTATAAATTGGCACCGCCCCACGCGCCCCCGGAGGTGACCTATTGTTATACAGTTGAAGATTCATGGGTTAAATAGATTCATGGGTTAAATAGATTCATGGGTTAAATAGATTCATGGGTTAAATAGATTCATGGGTTAAATAGATTCATGGGTTAAATAGATTCATGGGTTAAATAGATTCATGGGTTAAATAGATTCATGGGTTAAATAGATTCATGGGTTAAATAGATTCATGGGTTAAATAGATTCATGGGCTAAATAGATTCATGGTTACACTAATTATAACAACCAGCTAGTTCTATTATAAATGGGAAAACAATTGATAGTTTTGTATACGGGGACGTAGCATGGGAATCAGATTAATAGCTTATTTTCGGTTATAGGGAATTCGATTATACACATTTCATATAGTAAATATAACAAGGTTTGAATAAATCATTCCAAAAATATATTGACCCGTTCAATCGGCGATTGGAATTTGAGTCATTTACTAAGAAAAAAACGACCTAGTTTTTCTACCTGCAGATGGGGCTACATGCAGTTTCTTAAGCTTTGGCTCACTTTGCTTGGCTATTCTGAAACGAGTAAAGGCTTTTCACACGAGACATCAGTGAAGCTTTCGACTCTGGTTCGCGAAACACATTGAGTTTTGGTCCACAGCTCCACGAAAGCTTTCTGAGAATTCTAACTGGTGAAGAAAATTACACATAATACCTTACATAATACAATTTCTACAAAATATATAAATTTAAATTAATGAAAGTAAATAATTTTAATAATATCATTTAGGTTTTTTGAAAATTATGAAATCAAGAATGTATTTATTTATACTCAGGGAGAATGAATATGTCGAGATTATTTTTAGCGTTTTTCCAATTCCCCCCGTTGGGCCCCCGGTATGATCCTCCGCTTTAATCAAATCAAATAATACTGCAATCTCATTGGTTCTTAAAAATTACGTTTTTAGACGCGATTAACGCTGCTGCGAGGACGCAAAAAATAAGACCTCCTCCTTTTTTCCTCCCCCCCCCCCCCCACCTTAGCGTGACGGGGTTAGGGCCTCAACGTGTCCGTCGATAGTCTCCACATATTCATTCTCCCTGAGTATAAATAAATACATTCTTGATGAAATTGAAATATTAATTGAAGTATTTGAAAAACCGACCGTTCTTCAAAACCTGTCACGCAAAACTTTTGCGTAACCAAAAATAATATGGAACTCCGTTACCTAGATTGTCGTTTTTGTAACGAGGCGTTTACCCACTCCTGGCACTTAACCACCGAAAAATCAGCGTCCATCGGTTGCTGAGTTACGCGATCTTTAGTTGGTTACCATGGTTACAACGGAGCTAATTTTTTCCGGATTTCCCGCAGGAAGTGGCTGAACGCTATTGCCTACGCGCTATACAGTTGTTTCGAATCGAGGGTACGAGGTTCATATTATCTTTGTTGTAACCAACACGTTGTGAAAATATTTTCTCCATAAGGAGCAACTCGGTTTGTCAGTCGTGTTGGCTCGTGTGAGTAGCCATTGTTAGCGTCCTGAGGGGATCTATATTATTTATCATAATATATCCAGCCGAAAAAGGAGGACGCGTGGTGGATTTTCTGCCTGCCTGGGTGATTTATTTTTCGCGGGTGACTTAACTACAGCGAGAGAAAAAGGGGATTGTCGCGCTCCACCAAATTCGGAGCGCTCTCGTCGGGCAAGAAAGCTTAATTCTAAAAGCCCACATTTCCAGCTAGTGAAAGCTTAAGTCTAAAAGCCCACATTTCCAGCTAGTGAAAGCTTAATTCTAAAAGCCCACATTTCCAGCTAGTGCTGGCTTCTTCGGGCGTCTAAAGCGAGGTGACTATTTGCGGAGGTGTTGATTTAATCCCAACGAAAAAGCGCCAACAAACTCTGTACCTTTACGTTTCACCAGAAGTATATAAGACGCGGCTTACGAGAGAAGTAGCGACGCAGGTCGACATAGCGTATCCAGGATAAAATTTCGAGGGGGAGGGGGGTAAATTGTGTACTCCATTTTGAACTTTTAGTAACTCACAGTTTGTAAACCCATTTTATTTAAAAAGAATGTGACGTTTTGTACTCCCATTGAACTTAAAAAGAGTGAAACATTTTGTACTCCCATCTGACTTAAAAAGAGTGTGACGTTTAGTACTCCTATTGGACTTAAAAAGAGTGTAACATTTTGTACTCCCATCTGACTTAAAAAGAGTGTGACGTTTAGTACTCCTATTGGACTTAAAAAGAGGGTGACGTTTTGTACTCCCATTGAACTTAAAAAGAGTGTAACGTTTTGTACTCCCATCTGACTTAAAAAGAGTGTGACGTTTAGTACTCCTATTGGACTTAAAAAGAGGGTGACGTTTTGTACTCCCATTGAACTTAAAAAGAGTGTAACATTTTGTACTCCCATCTGACTTAAAAAGAGTGTGACGTTTAGTACGCCTATTGGACTTAAAAAGAGGGTGACGTTTTGTACTCCCATTGAACTTAAAAAGAGTGTAACATTTTGTACTCCCATCTGACTTAAAAAGAGTGTGACGTTTTGTACTCCTATTGGACTTAAAAAGAGCGTGACGTTTTGTACTCCCATTGAACTTAAAAAGAGTGTAACATTTTGTACTCCCATATGACTTAAAAAGAGTGTGACGTTTAGTACTCCTATTGGACTTAAAAAGAGGGTGACGTTTTGTACTCCCATTGAACTTAAAAAGAGTGTAACGTTTTGTACTCCCATCTGACTTAAAAAGAGTGTGACGTTTTGTACCCCCATTCGAAATAAAAAGAGTGTGTTGTTTTGCACCCCCTTCCATTCAACCTCAAAGGAATGTGACGTTTTGTACCCCCATTGGACTTAAAAATGAATGTGACGTTTTGTACCCCATTCGAAATAAATGGAACGTGACGTTTGCCACCCCCTCCCATTCGAACTAAAAATAATTTAACGTTTTGTACCCCAATTCGACCTAAAAGGAACGTGACGTTTTGCACCCCCTCCCATTCGACCTAAAAGGAATTTGACCTTTAGTACCTCCATTGGACATAAAAAAAGAATGTGATGTTTTGTACCCCCATTGAACTTGAAAAGAATGTGACGTTTTGTACCCCCATTGAACTTGAAAAGAATGTGACGTTTTGTACCCCCATTGAACCTAAAAGTAACGTGACGTTTTGCACCCCTCCATTTCGACCTCAAATGAATGTGACGTTTTGTACCCCCATTGGACCTAAAAGGAATTGGACGTGTTGGAACCCCATTCGACCTAAAAGGAACGTGACGGTTTGCACCCCCTCCCATTCGACCGAAAAGTAATTTGACGTTTTGTAACCCCATTCGACCTAAAAGGAATTTGACGTTTTGTAACCCCATTCGACCTAAAAGGAATTTGACGTTTTGTAACCCCATTCGACCTAAAAGGAATTGGACGTTTTGTATCCCTATTCGACCTAAAAGTAACGTGAAGTTTTGCACCCCCTCCCATTCGACCTAAAAGGAACGTGACGTTTTGTACCCCCATTGAACTAGAAAACAATGTGACGTTTTGTACCCCCATTCGACCTAAAAGGAACGTGACGTTTTGTACCCCCATTGAACTAGAAAACAATGTGACGTTTTGTACCCCCATTCGACCTAAAAGGAACGTGACGTTTTGTACCCCCATTGAACTAGAAAACAATGTGACGTTTTGTACCCCCATTCGACCTAAAAGGAATGTAACATTTCGATCAGTATTTTTTTCTTCCAAGAAGCATTTTGAAGTAAGCCATTCCGGAAATCTGTTGTACATATAGGATAAAAATAAATTACTCGATTACTTAAAATCAAAAAAATATTTATCTTAAAATAATCTAAACTTAAAAATTTAGAAATCTTTATAATTTATGAAAATGTTAATAACTAAAAAAGCCGGCCTCAGACAAAACAATCGGGAAATCTTTATTCCACATCTTAATAATTCGAGATAATTTTTTAAAAGCAACTGAAATAGATTAAATCTTTAGTAATCAGTAAAAAGTCAAGAAAAAAGATTTTTTTGTACAATGTTTACTTAAGTGAGGGTACATTTTTTCAAGAGAATGAAATTTTCAGGATAAGGCGAGGTAAATACTTGTCCATAAGGGATGTTGTATACTCCTGTATTTTCTCTAACGTTGCTTTTGTTTTGGGCGATTCGAAAGGTTTTACTATTTTGGCGTGGGTATTTTATGGGCTCCAAAACATCAAGTCCAATACTGGGGTTACTCTAAAAGCGAGGGTGGATCGGGGGTGGCTTTTAAGTCGAAACGTGGGTTCACGGCCTAAGCCCCACTCCAAATGAAATCCGGGCAGAGGTGGGCAAATATTGTGAGCAACTTCGAAGAATGTTCACAATTTTCTCACTTCGTGGATCAATTGAGCGAGTGCTGACTCCAGATGATTTTATTTTCTTTCTCTTCAACTCAGGCGGAGCACCGAAAAGGCGCTTAAATAAACCCCTCTCTGACTGTCTTGCCCCCCCTGTTTAAAATGCTGCCAGATCTATGAATAGAATATTATCAGTTGTGGTTGTATAAAGAGAAACTATAGACCAACCAGTTGCATGTCCCGTCACAGCAGCACAAACTCTATAACCGGCTATGAATGACCTTTTATTTAAATGACTATAGTTCGCTGAGTCATTGATTGTTTGCGGCGCGGTGAGCGAGATCGGGTAAGTCCTATTTTGCCGAAAGAATATTTTGCATACTTTTGCAAAACTAGTGCGAATTGGGAAATTTTCAAGAATAGCGCCCCCTCCTATATATTTGTTTTGATTGTGCTATAATATAGTATTTTTCTCAAGGAATCTATTTCCGTTAAAATTATTTTTCGGTAATGAATACAATAAAAGGGGATATAGTTAATTAAAAAATATGTCGGCGCCGCGCACTCACTTCGCTCGAGCACTGGGGGCGCGTGGCGCCTCCCCAACCCCATACTAAAAAAAGTCATGGGCCATCTATAACGCGACCTAGAGGACAGTACCAAGCCTTACGCATCAAGTATATAATTTTAAATTAACCAAATCTCCTTAAGTATTCATTTTCGAAAAATAATAGATTCCTTGCGAAAAATACTATATTATAGCACAATCAAAACAAATATATAGGAGGGGGCGCTATTCTTGAAAATTGACAGTTCGCACTAGTTTTGCAAAAGTATGCAAAATATTCTTTCCGCAAAATAGGTCTTGAAAATGGCCAGTTTGCACTAGTTTTGCAAAAGTATACAAAATATTCTTTCCGTAAAATAGGTCTTGAAAATGGCCAGTTCGCAATAGTTTGGAAAAAGTATGCAAAATATTCTTTCCGCAAAACAGGACTTCCCATGAGATCGGCTATATTAAAGGGAATATAACCTGCAAAGCAATCTTTACGGAAGACCCCTTCAATTTTTCAAATTTCCCTGTACAGTGGCGCCAAACATTTTTAAAGCGAAAGGCAAGAGCGGCCAGAGCTGCAAACGTTGGTGTTCCACACCAAATACCTGAGGTTATATTCCCTTTAAAAAATAATATTTTCTAGTCGATTTGCTTATTCTATGCGTTTTTTTAATCCAACAAATCAACTAGAATACATTTTTCTTTAATTTTGTTAAGAAATAGAGGTTACTTTGTATCAAAATAATCTTGAAATTTACTAAAATCTCTTCTATTTTTCTGTTAATTATCAATTTGAATTAATCTAAAATTTCAAAATGTAAAAATTACTAAATCTGGTCCGTTTCGGGGCTTCAATTTTGTGGCCACTACGTGGCGCTATGTAAACTGATAAGGCTAATTTTACGTTAGAAAATGTTCGAAACAAAGTTCTTAAGCCAAAAAGTAGTTCATAAGCAGCAAGAGGAGCCGGGTTCAATCCCAGCTTGTGTCACAGGCCGAAAACTCGGAACATCTCCTTTCGCATTGAGTTTGCACTAGCTTTAGGTTCCTTCCCCTGAGTTCTTCGGTTTCCTCTTTTTATACAAACATGTAGAGGTTAACGCTAATAGTAAGTGTAGGGAGCTGTTGGTTAGCGTGGCATCTAGGAGCAACAAACCAGCACCCCACACAAGGAGAACGCAACCCGTCGAAAGCCGTGAATTTTCTCGCGTACAGTTTTCATTGGTTAGACGCTTTAGCGCCTGCTGCCGTCGGAAGGGGGAAATTCGGAAATTTTCTTCCCCCCGCCCGTAAAACGTTCAGCGTAAAGGCTCGTCCAATGAAATTTGTACACAGCACTGTGTTAGCTGCGTTCTCCTTGTGTGTGGTGCTGTGTTTGTTGCTCCTGGATGGTATGAAGGGTGTGCATTAAATATCTTCAGTTGATTTGGGTCTAACTAATCGTTATTTTTATGAAGGATAACTACCTTGATCTCTTTATAGACAATGTATAAATTTGAACCCTGCAACACCGTGCAATAAAGAATGCACCCGTCCTAAAAACACGGAATGAAACCGACGTAATCAGTTCAATACAAACGCTTAAAAAGTCTTATAGAAACGTATGGTACACGTTGTGGTTCAGACTGCTTAAAGGGAATATAACCTCAAGTCGTTTTTTATGTTTTTTATACCTATTTATGTTAACAATTTTGGGGGTTGTCACTAAATCGCACCAAATATATTTAAAGCCGTAGGAGAGAGCGGGAAATGATCGAAGTTTGGTGTTCCACACCAAAAAAACCCGAAGTTATATTCCCTTTAAGCTGCCTATTCAACGCTAAAGTAGGTGTGAATTAGTGATGTTATCGATTTAGTCAGCGAAATTAGCTTTTGTAGGGCGATTGATTACGTACTTCACAGTGAACTTTGTCTGGGAATAAAGTTGGCTTATTGACTCTTACCAAGAATGCATTGGGATGAACAGAGAATACCTAAGCAGAATCCGATTTGCTTCGGGATTCCGTCGTGAAAGGCCACACCTTTCCTAGTGTAATATTTTCCCTTTTCTCTGGGGGCGGAGACTATCTTATGGAATTCATGTTTTTTCTATTCTAAGACCAAATAAATAAATCCACAATTATTCAGACTTTTCTCAACCATTTAATGATTATTTACAAACAAATTATTTACAAACAAATTCGCATTTCTCAAATTCGCTTTTTCATCTAGAACACTTAAATCTATACGCAACGAAGTTTACATAAGTACAGCGGTGTATATCAGAGTGATTAAGACCGTATAGTAAACCGTGTACGGAGAACGTCTAGACGATGAGTGATAGGCTACGCTTGTTGAACTTGTTTTATGTAGCTCATTCGTCACGAAATTCGTAGAAGTTCAGTTCTCTTATGTCCAGGGCTTTTAGTAATGAAACGTCATCGATACGTCACCCGTGACGCAGTAGCATACATCAAAACAAAAAGGCCAATGTTACTTTATAGAAAGGCCTATTTGACGATATATTTTTTTCTACAAATGGGATGATTATTTTTAATTATTATGGTAACTTAATTTCTTGTGTCGAGAACAAAACATTATAAAATGAATTCCCGGCAGATGGCGTTATTGTTTTCGTTGGAATTGGGAATTTCAGGTTGGCCTCGTTATTAGTTCTTGTTACCGTAAGGTGGTAGACTCGTATGTTCTTAGAGAACGTAAATACGTTTTTCGTCATGATAAGTATTAAGCCATATTGTTATAGAGACGGGAGAGGCCTTTTAGAACGAGACTCGAAACATGGGTTAATAAACTAGCTTCGTTAATTAATCCATTAATCTATTAATTAAAAATTATCGTATCAAACGATCGTTTGACCGCTCCAAAACTTAAAATATTTAAACTAATCTTCTTGACTATTTAGAATTAATTAATAAATTATTTCAGCAATCAAAATAATTCGTATTATAAGTGCATGTAGCGAGCTGTTGGCTGGTGTGGCATGAAGGGCTTGCCACCACCCTCCTACGAAATTCAACCCGGCAACCTGTTAAAGGAATTAAAACTTAAAAGTTGCGCTAGATGACTCGGTGCCTTGGGTATTAGCCTATGAGCTGATAATTACGCGTTATCCGTACACGTTTTACTGTACGGACTGAAGTTGCGTGATATTTCTTGGATAACATTTCTGAAGAACAAAACACATTCAACGTAAGCTCACTGTTTCTACGCTACTGAGCTAAAAATAGCACCATTTCTCATTTTTATATTTATATTTGTACAAAACGCCACGACAAATGTTTTTACCCTAACTAATAGTATGGCGCTAGAATGTATAGTTCTTAATTCGCCCAAGGACAAAGGGCAACACCTTGAACACCGTAATAAAGTGCAATCCGAGTAATTCACAAATCACAATGTTTTATAGAAGCCGAGGCTTAGCAAGTTCATTCAAAAATCTTATTTGTGCCGCGCTAAATTTGTATTATAATTAATCCCTTGCACAATTAACAAATTATATTGAAACAAGAATGTGTTTATTTATATTTATGGAGAATCAAATTGGTCCAGTGTCTCATTCCGAAAAGAATCGTTTGCTGTGGGGACAGTATAAATACATTCTTAATTAAACACTTTATAAACAAAATCTTTCCTGATCTCAATTATTCGCGACCGAAAACTATCGTAACGCCCGAGGTGGTAGCCACTTGGAAAGAAATTGTACACCAGATTTCTGATTTCCAAATATTTCCGATATTTCTTAAATTTCCAGTATTTCTCATTTATTTCCGGTATTTCTCAAATATTTCCGGTATTTCTCAAATATTTCCGATAATTTTAATATTTCCGATATTTCCGATAATTTTAATATTTCCGATATTTCTCAAATATTTCCGATATTTCTCAAATATTTCCGATATTACTCAAATATTTCCAGTATTTCTCAAATATTTCCAGTATTTCTCAATTATTTCCTGTATTTCTCAAATATTTCCGATATTTCCGATATTTCTCAAATATTTCTTGTGTATTTCTAGATTTCCGGAAAAAATTATTTGGATTTATCGCTATTTGTACACCATATTTCTTAAGTGGCTACCCCCTCGGCAACGCCCCCTTTGGTTCGCAATTGAAACCTTGATAGGTAGCGGCTAAAGCAGACGCTATTAGTTTTTCCTCAACGTTATTTCAAAATTTCACTTTATAAATAATGATACTTGCATTTTAATATAATTTTTGCATCCTTTGCTTATATTTTGATAAGTTTATTTAAGGAAAAACGTTCTTATGACTTTTTAATTTGTCTGTAGCAGACGCTAGATCATAGGCGCAACCTCGGAGAAGCTAGCGCCGTTACGCCACCTAGACTGGTTTCGGTCACGAATAGATTTTTGTTAATAATAATAAGGCATATATAATGTGGATATTTTCTATAACTCAGTAACAAGGCTGCCAGTCAAAAAATGAGATGAGTTTCTAGTTCGCACTAGTTCTGACTGATGTCACTTTAACATTAAGTGCTATTTGAAATCTAACTAATTGGGCAATATGACAATATCTACTCATATTTGGATGATGTCAAAACAGATCAAAGCAACTGAGAAAAAACCAACACAGCATTGCTATGTGGTCCCATGATCTACTACTTATTTGTCACTCCCTTTCTACTAAACATTTTGTGGCGCCCTCGGTTGAATGAAAGGGAACTTAAAAATTTGGATATTAAATATTTATACATTATATTAATTAATTTGTATGTTAATTATAATAAAAATTATTATAAAAATAAGTTATATAAATTATATTACAATTATAATTTTTAATTATAAATAGTTTAATATTTGTAAAAGTCTCGCTTAAGCTCTCAAAAAATATCATCCCCCTTTGGTGGATAATACAATTTCCCCGTTAGAGTTGAAGCCAAGTTAATAGTAGCCTATTTACTGTTCGAAAATTCCACTAAATTTTAGAAATATTTAGTACTATTATTTACCAACCGTTGGTGACTATGACCTATTGATCGATTAAGCTCCCCGCCCCAAATTTAAAAAGAGTGCATTATGTTGGTTGGATCTCATTTGCTTCAATCTGTTCTTGGTGATGTAGGATTTGTGCATAGTTTAAATTTTGGTCAGAAGTTTTAAATTAACTAAGCTATCTACTAAATCAAAATTATATCTGTACAAAAGCGTACAAAAAAACTAATTAAAACACACTTTTTAACCATTAATTTTAAAATATAACACTAAAATACAAAAGTAAGAAAATAGAGTACTCAAGATCTGACATTTGTAAGTTGACATACAATTTTTGGAAAAACTAAAATTTATTACGGAAAATTTAAAATTTTCTGAAATTTTTTAATAAAAATATATTGCCTACTATTTACCACATTTTCCACATTATTGAAGGGGCTGATATTGTTCACTTTCACCACATTGATCAACAAATCCAGTAAGCCATCAACATTTTTCCACTTGGCAACACTAAGAGACAGACAGTTTCCGCCTGAAACGCGAAAATTCAAAAGTCGTCTGCAATTTCCCCCCTCAATTAGTTGTCAGGAATTAAAACAGATGGCGCATTTTACAACACATTCCAAAAATCTTAATACAAAAGAATAGCACCAGAAGGAAATCAACGTAACGAAGGGCACTAGAAAGATACGTTGGCACTCTGAAGTTCCGAACGCTGGTAATTGTTGCAATAACTAAACGGGTTGTTGCGAGTCGCGTTCTGGGAGTTGTTGAGAACCGCAGGAGGAACTCGTCTCATCCTCTTCCTGGAGTTCCTGGACTTCTTGGAGTCCATCGACGTGGACGACCAGCGACAGGATGTCCTCCGCGCTCTTGTAGCGACGAGGCGTCACTTGGTCGAAAGAGCGGGTCTTGGCGCTCTCGAAGGCGAACATACTGTTCTGGCGGATACGAGACCGCCGCAAAAGGTCCAACGCAATCTCGTCAGCCACAGTGCCATCCTCGGGGACGTCTTCCGGATGCTCCACTGAGGAAGCGCCGTTCCACGCGGACACGGACAAAGCGAAAGAAACGGAGATATAGAGAAGAAGGCTGATCTCTTCGTTACCCGAAGGATTTGGGTCTCGACCAGATGACGGTTCGACCAAAGGCGGACGGACGGGTTAAGTCCATGTCTTCGAGCACTGTCCGTCGATTTAACTGTGGTCGGTCGGGACTCAGTTCCTTGGGGAAAGAAGTCAAGCGATTCGCCCAACGGCTTAGGCGGAGACGGGCAGCCCGAGACAAAAACAATCCCCGCTTTAACCGATACACGCTAAAATGGTAAACAAAGAGCCGCGAAATCGAATGAGAAAGCCAATTTATCCCGTCTTAGGCGAATAAAGAAGCTAAGTTCACACTGCGCAGTTTTGTTTGTCTTAATTTTGTCGCGTGCATAGTGTGAATCAAAAAAATTGGGGACAGTAGTGCTTCCCAAGGAAAACTGATTAGGTTATTCCAAAGGAAACTGATCAGGTTATTCCAAAGGAAACTGATCAGGTTATTCCAAAGGAAAACTGATCAGGTTATTCCAAAGGAAACTGATCAGGTTATTCCAAAGGAAAACTGATCAAGTTATTCCAAAGGAATCTGATCAGGTTATTCCAAAGGAAAACTGAGCAGGTTATTCCAAAGGAAACTGATCGGGTTATTCCAAAGGAAAACTGATTAGGTTATTCCAAAGGAAAACTGATCAGGTTATTCGGGTGGTTATTTTAAACCAACTGTCGGCTCTATCATTGAAACCTGTATTCGTAGCTTAAAAAATATTGAGAAATGAATTAGAAATATTTAAAATTTGAAATACTATTTATTTCAAATAAAAAAGGCAGAATATAATAATCTGCATTTTTTATTTCAAAACGAAATTAGAACTTTTACCTTCCCTTTTTGTCGTCTGCTACGCCGCCATGTTAGGGTATAAAGCAGGTAAATAAGTCTGCTATACCTCGTAATGTAAAGGTACTTTCACGCGCAAAAATGCAATTTTGAATTGGTTAATTTTACCATTTTCGAAGTAATATAAGCAATTTTAGCATTTTTTTTTATTAGGGGTTTTATACGGTTCAAACAACCGGTTTTAACCATACTGGATTTTGTAATTTAAAAAAGAACGGTTTTTTCCAGCCCGGCTTGCTCATGGGTGTGGCTTGGGCTAGTTGCCACGGTAACGCGTCTAGGTCGGCCATGACATTACGACGCCCATGGCGGTCACGTGATTATTTCGCAGGATCGTCTGTCGTTTTGTCTCGTGACCTGCGACGTAAAATTAATGTCATGGCGGCCGTTTCAAGGCGTGGCTTAGCTACGACGCTACGAGCAAGGGCCCTTGTTATTAGAGATGGCAATGAATCTATTCGATTCTTCGAAAAAACTACTTTACGGGAGATCGTGGTGCCATCTATTAATGGCATAGGAAGCTAAGATTCAAAATAGGGAAACGATAACGTCGTCAGATAACCATTGTAGAGTATTATAATTAGACAACTTATACTCTTCTTAGTGGTTTTTAACCTAAATTATAAAAAAATATTGTTAAAAGTTACTATAATTTAAGTTATTGTTAAATTTACAAACGAGCCAATCAACGCGAGGGGTACGTTTATGTCCCGCCTTTTGGGTCAAAATGTAGCTTCAGCATCTTGTTTTGATTTCGACGCTAGCGACATCTGTTGAAAATAAAGCTACTTCACGTCGAGCCGACACTTGCTCTAAGATATCTAAAGGTAATCAGGTAGTCAGATAAGGTTTATATTCCCCCGACTCAGAAATCTGATTCTAAATTGAATCTTGTGTAAAGGAAATAAAAATAAACAGATTTTAAAATCTGGAATCCGCTCAACTTCTATTTGTCGTTTTACAATGAATTCGGCTTAGTTTCGGGTTTGAACTCTTATACTTACAAGGAGACATCCCGAAGCAGTAGCGTAGCCAGGATTTTGTTTCGGGGGGGCACACCATTGAAAAAAAAGTAAAAAAATAAAAATATTTGTACGTACGAACATACGTTTCGGGGGGGCATGTGCCCCCTGTGCCCCCCCCCTGGCTACGCCACTGTTCCGAAGTGTAACACACCGATTTTGTTCAAACTCGGGGGATTGGTAGACCTTCATCCTAAAGGGAATTTATTCAATGGGCAACTGTTTTGCCATGGCAACGAAAAATGTTTTTGACAACACAAAATATTAAATTTTCCCATTGAAAATAACATGGGATTTTGACTTCAAATTGATAAATTTTATCTATTTTTTCTATTTTTGGAATTTTCGAAATTTTGAAATTTGTTGAAATTTTTAACAGGGGGGGGGGGGGCTAGGAATCGGTCAGAATCACATGTTATTTTCAATGGGAAAATTTCCATTTGTTGTTGTCAAAAACATTTTTCGTTGCCATGGCAAAACGGTTGCCCATAGAATAAATTCTCTTTAGGATTTTTCAAGTTACAGAAAGGGCTAGCAATCCCCCGAGTTTGAACAAAAACGGTGGGTTACACTTCGGGATGTCTCCTTGTTAGAGAAAATGACTATTTTAAGATGACCCGGGGTCATCACGTGTGAAGCTTTCGACATTCTCTCGATAGGAGCGCCAGCGAGTGATGCAATTTAAAGAAAGAGGTTTTTGGGTATGATTCACTTCCATTAATTTATGTCCGAGCAAAAATCAACATTCTTGGTTTACTTTTGAACAATCACCGGTTTTTGAAACTTTCAAGGTGCATTCTAAAACCGGTAGTAATTAATTCAGAATTTTGCTCTTCTACGCAACTTACTCACGTTTTTTCTCCAAAAAATAATATCCGAAAAAAATTTCTAGTTCATTTGATATTAAATATATTTCGAAATATATAAAATCTATAATTTTAGAATAAACTTTATTTTAATTACTTAATTAAATTATCTTAAGTTATCTGAAACTAACGACCTGAATAGCTTGATCAATTGACTTATTAGTTTGAACAAAATTGAACGTTACAAAAAAATCAACAATGCAAATGCCAGCGAGTAAGTTAAACGCAAAGCAAATTCCGTCCATTTTAAAACTCAACGCTGACAATTGTCCCCAAAGGACCGGAAGTAAAGCGTTTAAGGGTCATGAAAGGTTAAAACCATCTTCCACCGTAGAAACGCGCGCGCTGCTGAGAAATAAAGCAATCAACTACGTTGGAATTTGCTGCATCATAATTAATGTTCCTGATAGAGGATCTCATTAAAAACACTCATAGGACGCGGAGAAAAAATGGCGAAGTGGGGGTTAGTCATAAATCAAGCGCCCCCCCCCCCCGGGAGGGCCCCGGGGGTTCGTCCTATTTTATCCTACATCCCACGTCTCTTACGCGGAAGCGGGTAAGGGAATCAGCCCCATCTGCGGGAAAGCGGAGGAAACAAATAACGAAGCTCCAGAAACGGGAAGGAAGTTGTAGAGGGGTTTTGTGCGAACCCAAAAAGAGCCGCTGTATAGATATGTTTGTCTCAAGCAGACATCCCGAGGTGTTTTTCCCCGATTTTGTTCAAACTCAGGCGTTGAGTAGACCTACGTGTACCTTGAAAGCTCCTAAAGGGAAAAATTTCAATGGCCAATCGTTTTGCCATGTTTTTCACAACTCAATTTTCGACTTTCTCTACGGCAAAATCGCGGTTTCTTTGCCATTTTGAAGAAATCAAAAAATTAAAACTTTTTGGCAAAACAATTGGGTAAATTTTATAAAATTGGGTAAATTTTATAAAATTGGGTAAATTGATAAAAATGGGTAAAATCAATAAAATTCGGTAAAAATCGTAAGGGTTTACAATCCGTGATTTTCCCATGTTATTTTACGTAAAGAAAGTTTGAATTTGAGTTGTGAAAACAATTTTGGTTGCCATGGCAAAACGAATGGCCATTGAAACTTTTCCCTTTAGGAGCTTTCAAGGTACATGAACAGGGATGGACATAAGGTACTAGTCACGGCATTTGACTACTAAAATAAAGGCTCTGACTACTAAAATTAATCAAAATCAGGGGGCTCACAAATCAATTTAACTAGTGAAACATGTACCTATAAATAATGGCGAATATGGAGTATCATAAATTCATGACTCATCAATCCCATTTTATTTAAAAAAAAATTGTGATCGGCCAAAGTCATGTAACTCAAATGATAATAAACTCCTATTTCAATTCTGACGGGTAAAGCAAAATGTTGGCTCTCCTTCATGTTTTTATATTCCCATTTTTACCCCCCCATAGTCAGTGACTGCTAAAATAAATTAAGATAGGAGGCTCACTAGTCAGGCTGACTACCAAAAAATATACAGGGTTTTTTTTTGCTCGAAAAAGTGATTTGTTTCAAAAACTATGTTTTCTAGAAAGTTGAAATTTGTACTGTACATTATACGTGCCGGGGGACACGTTTTACCAAAATTGCATCTAAATCGAAAACTATTTTCACGTTTTTTGAAAATTAAAATTTTAACCGCTAGGTGCTATAAGAAAATTGTCAATGAGAAAATTGTAGAGCGTCACCGAAAACGTACAAATAGCGTTGGCGCGAAAAAATAGACGTCTTTTTCACTGAAAAAAGTGACAAGTTGGGCAAGCTAAAATAACTTTTTTTGAATTCCATTGGGAGAGTAGTGTAACTTTATGAAATTCAGAAATTTGTTAATCTGGTGTTTAATGCAATAAACACCGCTGAAAAATCGAGGAGAAAAAATGGGAATTTTTTTAAAAAACAAAGACATTTTATTTATCTACTTACAAACAAAATTTATAAATATATAAGTACGTTTCGAAAATACCACCTTCGGCTGCGTTGCAGGCTTGGGCGCGAACAATCATATTGTCGAAGGCGCCTTGAATAATTTCCGGGGTTACTTCCCGGCAAGCGCTTTCAATTCGTGGACGCAGCTCTTCAAGGATCTCAACCGGAGTGGCGCCCACCTTGTCCTTGACGAAGCCCCAAAGAAAGAAATCCAACGGAGTCAGATCGGGCGACCTTGCTGGCCAGTGTACGGGACCGTTTCTCCCTTTCCATCAAGAAATCTAAATGGCCATTTAGATTTTGCGGTAAGAATACTGGACCCATTAACCGGTTTCCAACAAGACCAATCCAAACATTCAAGCGCCCAAATTGAAATTGGTGACGGTGTTCATATCCCCAGTGTGGATTTGTGTCTTCCCAAACATGATTATTTTGGTTATTGTAAGGGCCGTCTCTTACAAACGAGGATTCATCCGAGAATAGCATGTTGCGGAGGAATTGTGGGTCGTCGTGCACGGAATTTAGCAGCCAGTTGCCAAAATCCAGCCGTTGTTGAGCCTCTCCATCTCGTAAACCGTGGTGAAGCGTTGCTCTGTAAGGATGGTACTTATGCCTATGTAAAATTTCCCAAATGAGAAATTTACTGCAAGCCAAATTGCACTAAACACCAGATTAACAAATTTCTGACTTTCATAAAGTTACACTACTCTCCCAATGGAATTCAAAAAAAGTTATTTTAGCTTGCCCAACTTGTCACTTTTTCAAGTCGTATTTTGTCAGTGAAAAAGACGTCTATTTTTTCGCACCAATGCTATTTGTACGTTTTCGGTGAGGCTCTACAATTTTCTTATTAACAATTTTCTTATAGCACCTAGCGGTTAAAATTCAAATTTTCAAAAAACGTGAAAATATTTTTCGATTTAGATGCAATTTGGGTAGAAAGTGTCCCCCGGCACGTATAATGTACAGTTTAAATTTCAACTTTCTAGAAAACATAGTTTTTGAAAAAAATCACTTTTTCGAACAAATAAAGAAATACCCTGTATCTATCCTTATGTCCAACCCTAGCTGTACATGAAGGTCTACTTAACCCCCGAGTTTGAAAAAAATCTGAAAGAAACACCTCGGGGAGTCTCCTTGTCAGTTGCAGGTTAAGAAAGGCAAAATATCGAGTACACTCGGCGGAAAGACACTAGCACGAATTTCTGGTAAATAGGAGGAGGGAATTTCGAATTTGGCCTGTTAACGGTTGAATATCTAGGTATGGCCGCGCGTGGCATTTAATTTTGGGAAATACCGTCTATTGCGTTATATTTCATAGTGATGATTAATTAATTAATATAGATAAGACTTAAAAACAGTTGTAATAATTTATTTTTAGTACTACTGAGGTATACCTAAGAAATTGCAGGGTAAGTATAGAACGGGTAAGTCCGAGGTTACCACATTGACGTACATAAACACGCGATTTGATGATTTTTTAGGAGCATAATACTAAAATTACGCTATAATGAAGCTTAAAAAAATAAAGAATATTTATTGATCACTTTGAAATTTACGCCATAGACATTTCTAAAATGAATTAATA
Source organism: Leiobunum rupestre (assembly GCF_980474605.1). Classification (NCBI taxonomy): domain Eukaryota; kingdom Metazoa; phylum Arthropoda; class Arachnida; order Opiliones; family Sclerosomatidae; genus Leiobunum; species Leiobunum rupestre. The sequence goes on along the minus strand of NC_143393.1, from coordinate 40,294,751 downwards.
TAACCTTTAGGAATTCAACAGAAAATAGGTGAAATTCTCAATTCCAACCGCTAATTTACCGGAAATTTGTATATGTAATCTTATTGAAAGCAAATTAATTAAAATAAACAGTAATTAAAATTAAAGGAATATTTAAAACCGATAACTGTAAGACATCTGAAATCTCATCTCCTTCTGTAGGTTTAAAAAGTATAAACAATTAGTGAATTAGAAATTAGCAAATCAAAATAAACATAATTAAAAATATCGAAACTTAATGTGTCGGTTTAGAGTGAATACAGATTAGTTTCGGTTTTAAACTATATCTGGTTTTCATTTTGAGCGTTATCAACCGATCTGATAAATCTGATATATCTGATCTATCGTAATTGTCGAGTTTTCGTTCAAACATTTCTGAAATCTGAATCTATATTGTTTTTAAACGGTTAATTTCAGGTTCACGAAGTTGGCCCTTCTATAAAGCTAGGAGCAACAAACACAAGGAGAACGCAGCTAGCCTTTAAACACGCTAACGAAGGGTTGTGTACGAATTTCATTGGACGAGCGTCACGAGCCTTTACGCTGAACGTTTTACGGGCGGGGGGGAAGACAATTTCCGAATTTTCCCCTTCCGACGGCAGCAGGCGCTAAAGCGTCTAGCCAATGAAAAACGTACACAAGAAAATCGACGACTTTAGACGGGTTGCGTTCTCCTTGTGTGGGCAGTGCTGTGTTTGTTGCTCCTAGTATAAATAACATTGGCCTTATTGTTTAGATGTATCGGGTGCGTCACTCGTGACGTAGAAGTGACGTTTCACTATCAAAGACGCTAGCATAAACTATATTTATCTCTTATTCAACTTGCTTAAAGTTCCACGCGCGTCTTGATATTTTAGCGTAAATGGGCTCTAGCGATTTCGCGCGTGGTCCCTGAAATAAAACAAATGCGCGAGCCTTTTACGCCAAAATATGAAAGAGCGCGTGGAACATTTTAACAAGCTGAACAAGAGACGAAATAAAATTCGAAGGGTCGCTCTTTTTATAAAGATCTAACCTTCAAAACTGAACTGAACTCGTACGTATCTCGTGACGAAAGCGATACATTAAAACCAGTCCGGCAAGCGTAATGACTTTATAGAAAGGCTTATTGCGATCCAAATTAAACCCCATATTGTCACCCCTTTCCCGTACACAGTCTTCAATCAAAGAGATATACTATCTACTTCTGGTGTATCTCTCAGATGGATAAAAGCGAAGTCACCTCGAATGGACTGTTTCTTGGAGTTGGCGTGGTAGTCGGGATGGTAAGGCTCCATCATGCGGATCTTCCCCCATTTATTGACGAAGAGGACGACGCAGGCCAGCCAGAGAAGGACAGCCGCTGTCACCAGCACCACCTCCTCCGTGGTCACCGTCACGATCGAGGGGGAGCCGCTCCCGTCGGCCCGGACTCTGCCGCCCAGAAAGGTCTCGTTGAAGCTGCCTTCGTTTTGTTGCTCCGTTTTGTAACTGACATTCTCTGCAAGATTGATTTATTCACCAGAGGACAAAAATGTCATCAGTAACGCCGTTATAGCTTTTGCCTTCGGCCACACATTGCCCTCTTTATAGCGCAAATAGAGCGCTCTCAATCGATTTACACTGGAAGACGCCATCTTGTTCAATGCCTCCAATAAAAGTGATTCCTTGGTAATATTTAAGGGAGTATAGGCTACTTCGAATAATCTACTGCTAACAGACATGATTTTAAACGTCACTAGCGCCAGTTGTCCATATTTTCTGTTCAACCTGGTGGCAGAATTTACACTTTATTTCGTAGAACAATACGGCTGTCCAAAGGCAAAACTTAGTAAATGCCAAATACATAGTTTGCATCCCTACGTCATCAATGACGCCGTTCCAAGTATAGATACATGCACCAAGAATAAATATGTATTTTCCTCAAGAATGAACGGTACGATGTTGCCATTTTGCTGGTGTAGGCTAGGAATATATCCTCCTAGGTGTAGGTTTCTCAGTAAAACGCAAGGGTTATCAGTTTCAATCGTCGGTTTGTGGATTTTAATTATTTTTAAATGATTAAGAATTAAGTTTCACGTTAAAAATGGTTAACTGCCTAGTTAAAATTGTTCGAGTAGTTCCATTAGAAAGGGAGACCGAATATTGTAATTTTATTCAATACCGAAGGTAATTGTAAAAGAGATCACCACAAAGGCCTAATTTGATAAACTTTGCTAACTTCTTTTCTTAGATATTCCGGTCGTTATTTGCTATTTTATTTAAATAACCCGGGTTTAAAATCCTATCTGGGTTTTCTTAAGGCCCTTAACGATATTAATTTCAAAATTTGAAAGTATAAATCTAATTTTCGTACGTTTTGTCGCTTTGATGAGATGACCAACAAAATGGCTACCTATTTGGTAGCTATGCGCGAAATGGTTTGAAATTTTCATTCCCATCCTGGTTTCCAAGGAGACCATAGGCCCCTCCCTTAGGTGCAAACTATGTATTGGGAAATTTCGAGTTAGTAGTAAATTCAAGTACATTAGGGAATTGTACACAAATACCAAAAATGTCAGCTCAGGGATAAATACACCAGTAAATACCACTTGAATATTTCAAGTTTTAAAAATGGCGTTTATTAGGTTTTGCCACTAGCTATCTTCGAATGGTTAAGCTAACTCTAGTTAACCTGTATGGAGAACGGTCAGGATTTTTTACGCATCACGCCTTTGCTACGCATTCTGCCATCCCGTTTTCTAGGGTGAGCTTAACCCGTCTATTGATAAGCATATCATTCAAAAACCAATAGTTCGATTTCTACCCGTTTGTGGTCGTTATCGAATTTCCATTCTAGGTTAGCACTTTAGATTGGCGGGTTTCATAAAACGATATTTTTGTCGCTTCATTGGTTTTCATTTAAACCTTTTTAAACTATAAATATTTCCCGACCCACAAAATGTAAATAAAGTAGTTAGCTTTCAATTAAGACCAATTTTCGTTACGAGCAATAGGTGTAACAGAAATTACACCAAAATAAAAGTTCAGTAGTAGTTCAGTAGTTTATGAACATTATTTTGTAAGTAAATACCATTGGTGGATTATCGTCGGTCGAAAATCCAATAATTAAGGAACTTTATTTTTGAAGTAAATCCAATTGGTGAATAATCGTCGGTAAAATATCCAATAGTTAAGGAACTTTATTTTTGAAGTAAATCCAATTGGTGGATAATCGTCGGTAAAATATCCAATAGTTAAGGAACTTTATTTTTTAAGTAAATCCAATTGGTGGATAATCGTCGGTAAAATATCCAATAGTTAAGGAACTTTATTTTTTAAGTAAATCCCAAGGGTGGATTATCGTCGGTAAAATATCCAATAGTTAAGGAACTTTATTTTTGAAGTAAATCCCATTGGTGGATTATCGTCGGCAAAATATCCAATAGTTTCTGAATATTATTTTTGAAGTGATCCCATTGGTTGATTTTTGTCGGTTGAATATCCAATAGCTTATGAACGTTTGGCGTTGGACGCTACATGGCTCTATTTATTTCGAAGAGGCTAATTCGAGGTAGGCTACAGCTTTTTAATGTTCAGTTAATCAATGTAAAAGGTTAATAATTAAATGTGCATTGATAGCCACGAGAGAGCAAACGACATGGTATTTTTGGCCGTAGCTAGGTGCGGATTAAATATACTTCCTACTAACAAACTATCATCTCGGTAATCTTAATAAACTGTAATTTTTAATATGGTATTTAATGTCTCCATTTTTATCATAATTATTTTTAAACAAACCAAAGAATAACAATTAAATATAGCAATTTGAGGGAGAGGGTAAATATCCCACTTAAATTTTTGATTAATTTTGGAATAAACTACCGTCATGTAGCTCACCTTGGATGTATATTTATCCTACAAATTAACCTAATCAATCAATATATGTAAGTTGTTTTTTGGTTTAGCTATGGTTACTGAAGAAAGGTTACAAATATTTACCATATAGTAACTTCTAATGTCATTTGCTATCTGACCCAACAAGAGGTGGAGGAAAGCCGGTACAAATTACCAGGGCCCGTGCAGCCTAAGGGCCCATGTTAGACTAAACGAGTTATCCTTTATCCGGATAAGTATAAACATTTATATTATACCGGGCCTGTGCAGATTAAGGGCCCGGGGTTGAATAAACGAGTTATCCTCCCAGATATTTATCCCAAAAGTATAACTATTACTCGTGGGGCCCAGTGTTTTTATTATACTGGGGCCCGTGCAGCCTAAGGGCCCGGGTTGAATAAACGAGATACCATTCTGCCGGATATATTTCCCTAAAGTATAACCATTTCTATTGGGGCCCAGTATTTATATTATACCGGGGCCCGTATTGCCTAAGGGCCCAAGTTTGAATAAACGGGATACCCTTCTCCCGGATATCTTTCCCAAAAGTTTAACGATTTCTCTCGGGGTCCGGAATTAATATTTTATCGGGCCCGGGCCCTGGCTACTACTCTCGCCAGAGCGAGCAGTGTAAGTGGGAACGGCCCCTCTTTCTGTGGGTGGGGATTAGAGGATGTCCGCTGGGCGAACACGACACTCGGCACATCGTCTCTAATTGCCTCCGGACCGGATACGCCTCCGCAAACAACAACCCCTCCGGACTAGAGTAGAGTCGTCTTCTCAACTAACCCCGACTTTTAATTGAGGCAATGAGGTAGGGTAGGGGGGTGAATAAATCATTGATTATACAAACCAATGGAATAATAGAGGCAGAAATCAATTGACCCTAATGCGAGGGTGGAGCCTCGAGATCGCGGCGCCCCTTTAGACTATCTTAAGCCTTCATATTAAATATCCAATCATTAATATCATTTATAATCGTATCGGATTTTAAAGTAGGACAAAATTTGCATTTAAACCATAACGGTTCTTGGGCGACAAGGATAATAAAGCCGCGACAGGGGCTGTTCCTAAAATAGTTTACACGAAGTAGAATTAAAAATTAAAAATGATAAATTTTATAAAAGTTTCATGAAAGTTTTTCTCGGCTAATTTAGGGCCGATTTCGCTAATTAGTTTGGTCACAAAGCCCATCGAGGCTCCATTTTAATACTTTTTATATTTATTAAATTAATTTATTTTATTTTAACTTAATATTTAATTAATATCTGTAATTTTATTTTAACTTAATATTTAATTAATATCTGTAATTTATTTTAACTTAATATTTAATTAATATCTGTAATTTTATTTTAACTTAATATTTAATTAATATCTGTAATTTTATTTTAATATTTAATAAATATCTGTAATTTTAATTTAATATTTAATTAATATCTGTAATTTTAATTTAATATTTAATTAATATCTGTAATTTTAATTTAATATTTAATTAATATCTGTAATTTTAATTTAATATTTAATTAATATCTGTAATTTTAATTTAATATTTAATTTATGTTATTTTAATTTAATATTTAATTTATGTTATTTTAATTTAATATTTAATTTATGTTATTTTAATTTAATACTTAATTAATTTTATTTATTTTAATTAAATATTTAATTAATTTTATTTATTTTGATTTAATATTTAATTAATTTTATTTATTTTAATTTAATATTTAATTAATTTTAGTTATTTTAATTTAATATTTAATTATTTTATTATTTAATTATTTTAATTTATTTTAATTTAATATTTAATTAATTTAATTATTTTAATTTATTTTAATTTAATATTTAATTAATTTAATTTATTTTAATTTAATATTTAATTAATTTAATTTATTTTTATTTAATATTTAATTAATTTAAAAGTTAATCTCAATGGCGTTACCCTTGTAGAAGGAACTTCTCATTTTACAATATCTCTAGAATTTTTAATACCAAAGATATTCTATAATTTGCTTTATCAAGGAATAATCGACAAAAGTGGATTAGCCTATTTCGTAGCAATGATTTAGTTTAAAAGAAGGAATTTCGAACTCTTTTGTTTTTCATTTAATTTCATTTATAATACGCTACCAAGAATGTATTTATTTATACTCAGGGAGAATAAATATGTCGAGATTATTTTATAGCGTTTCTCCAATTCCCCCCGTTGGGCCCCCGGTATGCTCCTCCGCTTTAATAAAATCAAATAATACTGCAATCTCATTGGTTCTTAAAAATTACGTTTGTCGACGCGATTAACGCTGCTGCGAAGACGCAAAAAATAAGACCGCCTCCTTCCCAATCCGGATATTTATTAATGTAATTTATTTTATCTTTTAGATCTTTAGGGATGGTCTGGAAAACTACTATAATGTCTAATATATCTTCTCTGTTGCGTGTTTCATAATACTTTTCTTCGTAGACATAAAAAGAGATAAAGAATTGCAAGCCGTAAACAACGTAATTAACCGTAGCGACATCTATGAACATTTTTCTTTAACGCAGCTTCCGTTTATTTGAAAGACTTTAAAGCCCTGTTCGTACTGCCAGTATTTTATCCGTTTGTCTAGCCAGCGAACAAACAACCGAACTAATTGACCATGACCACGCAATATTGGTCAGGAAGCTAATTTGTACGCTCAACAAACAGTTAAAGAATCAATGATAAGAGGCAGCGTTTGTCAGATAAAGAAAATTATCGATTTCAAAAAATTGACTGTAAATTTAAATTTCTTCAAAATATTCCGGATAAACGTGTTCAAAGTTAAATTTTTGATAAATAAAAATTTTGATAACGCTCACATCAGGGGTGTACAAGTGGACGATTTCGACTTTCAAAATGTTTATCTCGAAAATGTAATAAAGGAGAAATCGAGACCTTGAGAAAATCTTTAAAAAAATAATATTAAAAATTTTATAGGTCAGGTCGAATTATTGACAATAAAGTACTATATGGTACTGTATAGTACTATATAGTACTCCAAAATGGGTTCTAAATGATCGATATGAACAATAATTATCGTACGTCTGGTATCTCTGACGATATACTCCGATGGTACTCCAGAGAAGTGGTAAAAACACCAAGAAATTTGAGGCAAAACTAAGCTTTATTCCAGGAGAAAAAACTAGTTAAGGCAAGTGGCGGTTCTTTAAAAAATTTTTAAAAAAGTTTGAAGATTATTTCTTAAAGCGCTTCTAGGTGGCAGCACCTTCCGGGGACTTAAAACAAAGGCGAGTTGTCCTCGATCTATTGGCTTCCCGATACCACGTGTTCAGTAAGCTATCTATTGGCTTCCCGATACCACGTGTTCAGTAAGCTATCTATTGGCTTCCCGATACCACGTGTTCAATAAGCTAAAAATCACGTGATTCCGAAAAGCCAATCAACGCGATAAGTTCCCATTTGGCCAGTGGCCACGCCTTTTAGGCTAGATTTTGATGCTTACTCAACTTGTTTTGATTAATACGCTAATGACATCTAGTGCGAGCGAATGCAACTAGACAAGAGCCACCACTTGCCAATAGTCATTAAAGCAATTTTGAAAAAAAAATTAAAGTGACTATAAATGAATTTGACATTTATGCCACCAGGTTTAACAGAAGCGATGGTTGATTGGCGCTGGTTACGTTGAAAACAAGCCGATTTAGCTCAAACAGGCTTTTACAAATACAATAACGAAAATGAATTATTAAAAATGCGACAATATAAAGAATAAATATCATAGACCTCAACAGCCAGATTTGACTATTTGACTAACACCTTAGGTTTTTTAATACTTTGTAACTATAAATGCTGTTAATTGAGAAAAAATGAACAAAACTAAAAATTTAGGGCCACAAAAATGTCCTCAAAATTTCAGTTATTTAAGTAATTTAAAATATTCATAATATATAATATAATTAATAAAATATAGCGTAATTTTACGTAACGTAATGTAAACGTAATGCAATGTAATATAAAGTTATATAATATTAATAATTTATTAATAATGACCAGTAATAGACAGTTTCTCTATAATCCTAAATAAAACAATTTCCTTATTTCCAAAAACAAAAATTAATTTAAATAATATTAGACAATCATACAATCATATTTCTAGAATGGATTGCAGTAAAACGAAATGTAATATTACACCATCTGAAACCCAAATTCTGGTGTTAAATACCGTGTAAAATACTAATTACGGTTAAAAATACAATATTAAACAGGTAATTCCAGTCTAAAAATACAACATTAAACACGTAATTCCGGTTTAAAAATACAACATTAAACACGTAATTCCGGTTTAAAAATACCATATTAAACACGTGTTTCCGGTTTAAAAATACCATATTAAACACGTAATTCCGGTTTAAAAATACCATATTAAACACGTGTTTCTGGTTTAAAAATACCATATTAAACACGTAATTCCGGTTTAAAAATACCACATTAAACACGTAATTCCGGTTTAAAAATACCATATTAAACACGTAATTCCGGTTTAAAAATACCATATTAAACACGTATTTCCGGTTTAAAAATACCATTTTTAACACTTAATTCCGGTTTAAAAATACCCTATTAAACACGTGTTTCCGGTTTAAAAATCACATATTAAACACGTAATTCCGGTTTAAAAATACCATATTAAACACGTGTTTCTGGTTTAAAAATACCATATTAAACACGTAATTCCGGTTTAAAATACAGCCTTAAATCCTATTTACGGGTTAAAATTACCGTTTGAAACACAATTACGATTTATAAATATTATCTAAAACTCAAAATTCCGGTTTTAAAATGTTATCTGAAACCCTAATCACGGCTTAAAAACACTATCTGAACACTATTTCCGATTTAAAAACACTATCTGAAACACCAATTACGGCTTAAAACACTATCTGAACATTATCTCGAGATATAAAATATTATCTGAAACACTAATTCGAGATTAAATATATTATCTGAAACACCAATTCTGGTTTGAAAATACAATCTGAAAACATTATTTCCGATCTAAAAATACAATCTGAAAACCTTATTTCCGATCTAAAAATACAATTTGAAAACATTATTTCCGATCTAAAAATACAATCTGAAAACCTTATTTCCGATCTAAAAATACAATTTGAAAACATTATTTCCGATCTAAAAATACAATCTGGAAACATTATTTCCGATCTAAAAAAACAATCTGAAAACCTTATTTCCGATCTAAAAATACAATTTGAAAACATTATTTCCGATCTAAAAATACAATCTGAAAACCTTATTTCCGATCTAAAAATACAATTTGAAAACATTATTTCCGATCTAAAAATACAATCTGAAAACCTTATTTCCGATCTAAAAATACAATTTGAAAACATTATTTCCGATCTAAAAATACAATCTGGAAACATTATTTCCGATCTAAAAAAACAATCTGAAAACATTATTTCCGATCTAAAAATACCGCCTGAAACACTAATTCCAATTTCAATTTACCGTTTGAAACAGTAATTCAAGTTTAAACTACCGCCAGGAATATTAAATTATTAAATACGCTTTTAAAATACCTCCTAAAACTTTAATTATGTGTTAGAAATACCACCTGAAACCATTTTTTAAAATTTAAACGTACCATCTGAAATATATAATTCAGGTTAAAAAATATCTCCTGAAATAGCACATAATTCTGGTTTCAATACGGTATTAAACACTAATTCAGGTTAAAAATACCATCTGTAACGCTAAATCCCGTATAATCTACCGAATAACGATGAAACAATTTTTCCAGTTTCAAATTACCATCTAAAACTCGTAATTCCGGTTTAAAAATATGGTTCAAAACACAAACAAAAAACTAAAATTACATGTTTGCTTTAATAAAAACGATATAACACGAAAACGCTGCGTAATAAATTTTAAACTACAACGACACAAATTAAATATCTGCGTTGATAAATTTAGGTTTTTTTTGACTACCAACGATTTACTTAAAAAATGAAATATAAGACATGGTTGGTACATATTTTATTTAAAATAGTTAAATAAAATATGTACCAACCATATTTCTTGTATTTTATTTTTTATATATCTTAAGGAGGAACAATACAGTAAAAGCCTCTTTTTCGTACAAGCTGAACGTTTCTGTTTTAACAATTACACAATTGAATTTTATTTTTCTTATTAGGCTGAACCTTCCTCTAGGGTTTAAAATAATTTTGATAATTCTAATATTAATAGTTAACGAGATATAAGGTCCCAACTAAAGGGTAGTTTGGGTGCTTTCCCAACTTGTTTAGCTTAGGGGGACCGAATTAAAACGTAATAACTTAATTACTTTAAAATTTTAAATTGTCAAAATTATTTTAGTCACTAAACAAGAGGCTGTTCTACACTTAAATATAAATTTTTTAAGTTAAAATACAAAATTAAAAGAGTTCAGCTTGAAATAGCGCGAAAGTAGACAATGGCCACTCAACCTTTACAAAGATTTACTTGTTTACTAAATAAGGTATTAAAAAAAAGATACATCATAATAAACTAAACGACTTAATATAAGGTCCTAACTAAAGGGTAGTTTGGGTGCTTTCCCAACTTGTTTAGCTCCGGGGGTCCGAATTAAAACGTAATAACTTAAATACTTTTAAATTTAAAATTGTCAAAATTATTTCAGTCACGAAACAAGAGGCTGTTCTACACTTAAATATTAATTTTATAAGTTAAAATACCAAAATAAAGAGTTCAGCTTGAAATAGCGAGAAAGTAGACAATGGCCACTGTAGTGTCTTCCCCCTTAACCATGGTTATTAAACTCAACCTTTTAAATAATAAATAATAAATCCATTATCCGAAGTGTACAAACTCACCGAGCATTAGCGATCGGGGGATGAGCAAATAGTGAGCGCACGGAGGAGCGACATGCGAACTTTTCTAAGAGTCTAAAAATCTGCGGATACTCGATTCTCCTTTAGGATCATCGTAGCGCACTCGGCTTCCGCGCGCTGGGAAGCTCAAGAGCGAATGACGGATCTCCGCGAGGAACCGGGAGCGAGAGCTTCCCCTCTTACGAAGCTCTCGGCGTGAGCATCCTTGACGGACCGCGGCTGGAATCAGAATGACCCTAATAGGTCACAGACGTATATAGCGGCGGCCCGATATCGGAGCTACCACGCTTCACCTCCCATTTCTCTTTCTTCCGTCGTTTTCTTTGTTGGAAATCAACGCGCGCGGTTTAGCTCGAGGGGTCGCGCTGGCCGTAAAAGGGCAACTGCCTTCGAACGCCACCTCTAGTCGAAAAGAGGTCACGAACTTTGCAGAGGGTTTTTTTATCGCTTGTAAAACGAATTAGAAGAGTTTTAGAAAGATTAGCGCGACCATCGGAGCTTGTAAATGTTTTCCGTTCATTTTAAATGTCTGTACGATTATATTCCAAAAGTTTAGTTCAGAAAATAACTTTTTTATGGTAATTAGAGCGCGTATTCTCATCCTCAATTTTTTAAAAAGTCGTTTTTATTCCATAAGTAATATGATAATATAAGTATGACACTTCCTACGCTACCGACACTCATTATTTTAATGATGACCACTTAAATTATTACGTGACTAAGGAACTAGCGCGTGACGAATTTCGTCTTCATGAAATTCTTATTACGCAATCACCCAACGTCAGACAATCATTATCCGAAATAGATCAGTGTTATACTTATGACCATTATGTTACTTATGGTTACTCTAATATGGTAATAGCTAATCAATTCTCATCACGTTCAGCGTATTTCCGTTTTTGGAAGGGGTTTGGTACAGCATCTACCGTAATTGGACTAGTAAGCCAGGATTACTAATAAAAACCTCTTTTCTTTTTTGTTGAAATTTTAACCATACATAAATTGATATACCATTCATTACTATACAGGTTTTAGTTGTAATTCTGTCACATTCTTTTCGAAAAACTTAAATATAATAATTTTTTGTGTAAATTGGAAACTCTAAAAAAATGTTCATGTAGATTGGAAACTAAAATATTTTTCTGTAGATTGGACTCGGATTGGAAACTCTAAAATATTTTTTCTGTAGATTGAACTCGGATTGGAAATTCTAAAATATTTTTTCTGTAGATTGAACTCGGATCAATTGGAAACTCTAAAATATTTTTTCTGTAGATTGAACTCGGATTGGAAACTCTAAAATATTTTTTCTGTAGATTGAACTCGGATTGGAAACTCTAAAATATTTTTTCTGTAGATTGAACTCGGATTGGAAATTCTAAAATATTTTTTCTGTAGATTGAACTCGGATCAATTGGAAACTCTAAAATATTTTTTCTGTAGATTGAACTCGGATTGGAAACTCTAAAATATTTTTTCTGTAGATTGAACTCGGATTGGAAACTCTAAAATATTTTTTTCTGTAGATTGAACTCGGATTGGAAACTCTAAAATATTTTTGTGAAGATTGGACAATCTAAAATATTTTACGCGTAGATAGGCATCTCTAAAATATTAATTGTGCATATAGGTACCTCCAAAATATATCTTGTGTAGATAGGCATCTCTAAAATATTAATTGTGCATATAGGTACCTCCAAAATATATCTTGTGTAGATAGGCATCTCTAAAATATTAATTGAGCATATAGGTACCTCCAAAATATATCTTGTGTAGATAGGCAGGTCTAAAATATGGTTTGTGTAGATAGGCACCTCTAAAAAATTATTGTGTAGATAGGCACCCCTAAAAAATTATTGTGTAGATAGGCACCTCTAAAATAAAATATCATATTTGTATGTATTTGGTCAAATTAATTATTACCATAGTCGAATTTTAATTTAATTTGAAATGTATAATTATTAATATTCAATACAATTGAAATGTCTGGGTGGTAACCGAAACCGGAGTCTGCGAATTTGATGACTGTATGTTTCTAAAACGGCAGACAAATTACTCGGCTAAATCACAAGACGGCAGCTAAAGGGCGCTTGGTCACGAAATCGGCCCATAAAGGAGTAATAAATAACGACTCTTAACGGCTATTAACGTGGAAACCAAATACGGCTATTTGCAAAATCGGAAATTTGAATTAATGAAGATTCACTTCCTTACGTCATCATATGCCATAAATATTAGCGTTAATCGATAAATTAACTAATGGACCAAATCATAAGCAAAAAAATCAATGCATCGGCCGACAGCGTTCCTACTGGGACAATCGCGAAATATTTCCACCCAAATGCCAGTGCATTATACATTTTTGATAATTTATGAATTTTTGATAAGTTTCTTCCATTTTTATATAATTATATTCTCAGAAGAAACTAAGATTTAGGTGGAAAGGTTTCCAATATCGGGCACCATGGCGCTACAAGCAGCGCGGCTTTAAAAGAACCAAGCAAGCGTTCTAGATTCGGGTCCAGTAGTTTATTGGTCCCAGATATAATCCAACTTCAACGACCAATTTTGGAGGCATAGAATAGATTAGAGATAAATGTGAATTTATATAATGTTAGTTGAAACAGGACTGTTTTAATTTATACTTATACTCTTTTCAGTAGAGAGCTATAAACTACGTTTATTACCTTTTATATTGAATTACATCTGGAAAAGAAAATTTGGTTTAAATTCAGTTTTATAGACCTAGTCTGAAAATGGTATTAGCATAAGTAACATAAAATCATTAAGTATGGAAATTATCAAATATTATCAAGAAACTTATTTTCAGATTTATTGCGTTATCAAGGTTTAATTCAGCACAGAGCTGAATATACTACTTCCAAGGACGATAACATAATTACTCAATTCGTCTGCCAGTCCAAGTCGAAGCTGGGTGAGAGTTTCAGTGTCGAAAAATGGTTGAGTAAGAAATTTAATATGACGAAGTGTCATACTTATTTTAATTATGCTACTTATGAACAACGAATATTTTGATCATACTACGAACAAGGAATATTTTGATCATACTATAAACAGAGAGTGTAAAGATTATGAGAGGCGTCTCTTCCTATTCCCGTAACGTTAAAATTTCGTACAAGATTTTGAGAGCACGCGCCCATAGGAGAGGTTACGATACTATCCGACACACGATGTCGCTACTGGAACATTTTTAAATTTTGTAAACATCCGGAAAGTATTTTTCATCAGTCATGGCTGTTAAACATAGTTGAATTATGCTAATTTAAAATTAATAAAATTCAATTCCATGAAAAATAAAGAAACGTAAGTACAAGAAAGCGGACTATTTATAATATTTTGATACTAAAAGAATTAATTTGTTTGATTAACCAAGGAAATTCATTGGAAATTTTATGAAATTGCCGAGGCTTAACGAGAACAGAGCAGTATAAGTTAAAAAATACGAGGAAACATTGAAGTTGGTAAAATGTGATTAATATTGTATTTTTAACAGTTTCCTAACTTATCTTTTCTGGGTTTTCATGTATTCATGGTTGAGATCTTGTTTTTTAAGGGAACTATGTATGCAGAATTCTATGAAAAAAGATATCATGTTTTGGTAAGCAGTTGCACATGGAGAATCTTCATTAGCTTTAAAATATTTCTTGTCAATTCTTTGAATGATGAATCTCTCCAAACGTCCTTTAATATTTGTCATGTGCGATAAAAGCTTAAAACTGGTGTCAAATACTTCATTTGTCTCCGTTACAAATTTGAAGAAACTATCAGTTGGTACGATGAGGCTGCTGAACAGCTGATAGAAGAATTCTTTGCTGGTTTGAAAGCTTAAAAGTAAAAGAGCAGATTTGTTGGGTCAACAATTGGATTGTATTTTTTGAGTTGACTTATGCAAGAAGAGCATTGAAGGTTTGAGTAGCAGCGGTGAATTAGATATTCTGAAATGTAACTAAGAACATTTTGATTTAGCAGGTTTGGACTTTCAATAGATTTACAAAATTCTAAGTCTTCATCGGAACATTGCCCCTGGCTTTGCGAGACTACAAGATTTTCAAAATTGGAGAAATCTTCATCCGGTCCTGGAGTTGCAGTTTTAAAAGTGTCAATGTTTAAAATGAACTCATCCAAATCATCAATGCAATTAGAATCCGGTGGTTTCAAGAGATTATTACAGAGGCAGCCCTGTATGCAGCTCGAAATTGTTGTCTATTGGGATGATCACGGTTGCCTCCTTTCTGTCTTATAGATCCAAGAAAATTATCTACAAAATCTTGGCTAATCCTGTCCGTTAATAAAAACTTAAAACCAAAATTATCATTTAGATCTTCCCAGAGGAGTAGCAAGGCTTGAATTGAAATTACCATTTTCTGAAATTTCCAATGGTGTAGAGTCATTAAGACTGAAAATTGTTGGCACAGCGGATGGTGTGAGCCTATTTTTAGTTCTAATATTCATGAAACTGGCATCAATGAAATGATTCGCGCAAATTCTATGGTTAACGTGTAAATATTCCGTAGTTTTATTTGTAAGTCCATCATTATTTACAATTTTCAGCCACAAAATAGAACTAAAATTTATATTAAGTTAATATGCCAATAAGCCTATCTAATGAAAATGCGAATTTACCAGGCTTTTTCCTTTGGAAACTTAAAAAAAGATAAACAAGGATTTCTTGTTTTCGATATTTTACAATTTAAAACAAAAGAATATACCCCAGACCTACTAAATTATTTAAAAACCTTCTAAAACTAGCATTAAAAATCTGGAAAGTTTTTGCGTCTCTTTTAAACCTAACATCGAAACGCACGCGCTGTGAGAACGGCGCCACTGGTGGCGCCATCGCTCTTACGGTAGTAGTGGACATTTTTGGGAAAAAAAAAGTTAGTACGCTTTTTTGAAAGAGAGACGCCTCTCATAATCTTTACACTCTCTGCTATAAACAAGGAATATTTTGATCGTACTACAAACAAGGAATATTTTGATCGTACTACGAACAAGGAATATTTTGATCGTACTACGAACAAGGAATATTTTGATCGTACTACGAACAAGGAATATTTTGATCGTACTACGAACAAGGAATATTTTGATCGTACTACGAACAAGGAATATTTTGATCGACCTACGAACAAGGAATATTTTGATCATACTATGAACAAGGAATATTTTGATCGTACTACAAACAAGGAATATTTTGATCGTACTACGAACAAGGAATATTTTGATCGTACTACGAACAAGGAATATTTTGATCGTACTACGAACAAGGAATATTTTGATCGAACTACGAACAAGGAATATTTTGATCATACTATGAACAAGGAATATTTTGATCGTACTACAAACAAGGAATATTTTGATCGTACTACGAACAAGGAATATTTTGATCGTACTACGAACAAGGAATATATATATATATATATATATAAATATTTTGACCAGATTTTTTAGTGTTCTGCGAGTATAATCCTTCCCTTAAAAGTTAATCACGTTCGGTCGGTATCTCATTGGTTCCCTAAAACGTACGTCTTTCAACGTGGTTGAAGCATACGTATGTGGCGTTTTCCTTCCCCCCTCTCGTGCTGGTTGAAACTGGACAGTAAATACATACATTCTTTGTGAAAAGCGTATGACGAAAAGTGTAATGCAAATAGTTCTTATTTCTCTGAAATACAATTTATAGCCACTCTCAGGTTCGAGTTGATGAATAAAATTTGCGAACGTTTGTGCCTGCTTACTGATTATAAAATTGCAGAAAGGCGACGTTCTAGGATAATGTAGAATTCCTGACGATTTATTTTAAATAAATTTAAAGTGCGCTAAGACTCTCAATTTGAGCAGATTTGGTTATTTAGGCAGTGATGGGCACTTTTGTTATAGAACCGCTCAGCTCGCGCTCGTGAAATTTTCGTTCGTCTCTTTCCGCTCTTTTTGGAGCGGTAAAATTTCGCTTCTCTAAAGAGAGGAGCATCAATGTCGAATCTCAAATGAGCGTGAAAAGAGCAGAGCGTCGATTTATTTTCGCTAATGAGTGCGAAATGAGAGGAACGTCGATTTATTTTCTCAAATGAGCGCGAAAAGAGAGGAGCGTCGATTTATCTTCTCAAATTAGCGCGAAAAGAGAGAAGCGTCGATTTATCTTCTCAAATGAGCGCGAAAAGAGAGGAGCGTCGATTTATCTTCTCAAATGAGCGCGAAAAGAGAGGAACGTCGATTTATCTTCTCAAATTAGCGCGAAAAGAAAGGAACGTCGATTTATCTTCTCAAATTAGCGCGAAAAGAAAGGAACGTCGATTTATCTTCTCAAATTAGCGCGAAAAGAGAATAGCGTCGATTTATCTTCTCAAATAAGCGCGAAAAGAGAGGAACGTCGATTTATTTTCTCAAATGAGCGCGAAAAGAGAGAAGCGTCGATTTATCTTCTCAAATTAGCGCTAAAAGAGAGGAGCGTCGTTTTATCTTCTCAAATTAGCGCGAAAAGAGATGAACGTCGATTTATTTTCTCAAATGAGCGCGAAAAGAGAGGAACGTCGATTTATTTTCGCTAATGAGTGCGAAAAGAGAGGAGCGTCGATTTATCTTCTCAAATTAGCGCGAAAAGAAAGGAACGTCGATTTATTTTCTCAAATGAGCGCGAAAAGAGAGGAGCGTTGATTTATCTTCTCAAATTAGCGCGAAAAGAGAGGAGCGTCGTTTTATCTTCTCAAATTAGCGCGAAAAGAGAGGAGCGTCGTTTTATCTTCTCAAATAAGCGCGAAAAGAGAGGAACGTCGATTTATTTTCTCAAATGAGCGCGAAAAGAGAGAAGCGTCGATTTATCTTCTCAAATTAGCGCTAAAAGAGAGGAGCGTCGTTTTATCTTCTCAAATTAGCGCGAAAAGAGATGAACGTCGATTTATTTTCTCAAATGAGCGCGAAAAGAGAGGAACGTCGATTTATTTTCGCTAATGAGTGCGAAAAGAGAGGAGCGTCGATTTATCTTCTCAAATTAGCGCGAAAAGAAAGGAACGTCGATTTATTTTCTCAAATGAGCGCGAAAAGAGAGGAGCGTCGATTTATCTTCTCAAATTAGCGCGAAAAGAGAATAGCGTCGATTTATCTTCTCAAATGAGCGCGAAAAGAGAGGAACGTCGATTTATCTTCTCAAATTAGCGCGAAAAGAGAGGAGCGTCGATTTATCTTCTCAAATTAGCGCGAAAAGAGAGGAGCGTCGTTTTATCTTCTCAAATTAGCGCGAAAAGAGAGGAGCGTCGATTTATCTTCTCAAATTAGCGCGAAAAGAGAGGAGCGTCGATTTATTTTCTCAAATGAGCGCGAAAAGAGAGGAGCGTCGATTTATCTTCTCAAATTAGCGCGAAAAGAGAGGAGCGTCGTTTTATCTTCTCAAATTAGCGCGAAAAGAGAGGAGCGTCGTTTTATCTTCTCAAATAAGCGCGAAAAGAGAGGAACGTCGATTTATTTTCTCAAATGAGCGCGAAAAGAGAGAAGCGTCGATTTATCTTCTCAAATTAGCGCTAAAAGAGAGGAGCGTCGTTTTATCTTCTCAAATTAGCGCGAAAAGAGATGAACGTCGATTTATTTTCTCAAATGAGCGCGAAAAGAGAGGAACGTCGATTTATTTTCGCTAATGAGTGCGAAAAGAGAGGAGCGTCGATTTATCTTCTCAAATTAGCGCGAAAAGAAAGGAACGTCGATTTATTTTCTCAAATGAGCGCGAAAAGAGAGGAGCGTCGATTTATCTTCTCAAATTAGCGCGAAAAGAGAATAGCGTCGATTTATCTTCTCAAATGAGCGCGAAAAGAGAGGAACGTCGATTTATCTTCTCAAATTAGCGCGAAAAGAAAGGAACGTCGATTTATCTTCTCAAATTAGCGCGAAAAGAAAGGAACGTCGATTTATCTTCTCAAATTAGCGCGAAAAGAGAATAGCGTCGATTTATCTTCTCAAATAAGCGCGAAAAGAGAGGAACGTCGATTTATTTTCTCAAATGAGCGCGAAAAGAGAGAAGCGTCGATTTATCGTCTCAAATTAGCGCTAAAAGAGAGGAGCGTCGTTTTATCTTCTCAAATTAGCGCGAAAAGAGATGAACGTCGATTTATCTTCTCAAATTAGCGCTAAAAGAGAGGAGCGTCGATTTATCTTCTCAAATTAGCGCGAAAAGAAAGGAACGTCGATTTATTTTCTCAAATGAGCGCGAAAAGAGAGGAGCGTCGATTTATCTTCTCAAATTAGCGCGAAAAGAGAGGAACGTCGATTTATTTTCGCTAATGAGTGCGAAAAAAGAGGAGCGTCGATTTATCTTCTCAAATGAGCGCGAAAAGAGAGGAACGTCGATTTATTTTCTCAAATGAGCGCGAAAAGAGAGGAGCGTCGATTTATCTTCTCAAATTAGCGCGAAAAGAGAATAGCGTCGATTTATCTTCTCAAATAAGCGCGAAAAGAGAGGAACGTCGATTTATCTTCTCAAATTAGCGCGAAAAGAGAATAGCGTCGATTTATCTTCTCAAATAAGCGCGAAAAGAGAGGAACGTCGATTTATTTTCTCAAATGAGCGTGAAAAGAGAGGAGCGTCGATTTATCTTCTCAAATGAGCGCGAAAAGGGAGAAGCGTCGATTTATCTTCTCAAATTAGCGCTAAAAGAGAGGAGCGTCGTTTTATCTTCTCAAATTAGCGCGAAAAGAGAGGAACGTCGATTTATTTTCGCTAATGAGTGCGAAAAGAGAGGAGCGTCGATTTATCTTCTCAAATTAGCGCGAAAAGAAAGGAACGTCGATTTATTTTCTCAAATGAGCGCGAAAAGAAAGGAACGTCGATTTATCTTCTCAAATTAGCGCTAAAAGAGAGGAGCGTCGATTTATCTTCTCAAATTAGCGCGAAAAGAAAGGAACGTCGATTTATTTTCTCAAATGAGCGCGAAAAGAGAGGAGCGTCGATTTATCTTCTCAAATTAGCGCGAAAAGAGAGGAGCGTCGTTTTATCTTCTCAAATTAGCGCGAAAAGAGAGGAGCGTCGATTTATCTTCTCAAATTAGCGCGAAAAGAGAGGAGCGTCGATTTATTTTCTCAAATGAGCGCGAAAAGAGAGGAGCGTCGATTTATCTTCTCAAATTAGCGCGAAAAGAGAGGAGCGTCGTTTTATCTTCTCAAATTAGCGCGAAAAGAGAGGAGCGTCGTTTTATCTTCTCAAATGAGCGCGAAAAGAGAGGAGCGTCGTTTTATCTTCTCAAATTAGCGCGAAAAGAGAGGAGCGTCGTTTTATCTTCTCAAATTAGCGCGAAAAGAGAGGAGCGTCGTTTTATCTTCTCAAATTAGCGCGAAAAGAGAGGAACGTCGATTTATCTTCTCAAATTAGCGCGAAAAGAAAGGAACGTCGATTTATTTTCTCAAATGAGCGCGAAAAGAAAGGAACGTCGATTTATCTTCTCAAATTAGCGCGAAAAGAGAGGAGCGTCGATTTATCTTCTCAAATTAGCGCGAAAAGAAAGGAACGTCGATTTATTTTCTCAAATGAGCGCGAAAAGAGAGGAGCGTCGATTTATCTTCTCAAATTAGCGCGAAAAGAGAGGAGCGTCGTTTTATCTTCTCAAATTAGCGCGAAACGAGAGGAGCGTCGATTTATCTTCTCAAATTAGCGCGAAAAGAGAGGAGCGTCGATTTATTTTCTCAAATGAGCGCGAAAAGAGAGGAGCGTCGATTTATCTTCTCAAATTAGCGCGAAAAGAGAGGAGCGTCGTTTTATCTTCTCAAATTAGCGCGAAAAGAGAGGAGCGTCGTTTTATCTTCTCAAATAAGCGCGAAAAGAGAGGAACGTCGATTTATTTTCTCAAATGAGCGCGAAAAGAGAGAAGCGTCGATTTATCTTCTCAAATTAGCGCTAAAAGAGAGGAGCGTCGTTTTATCTTCTCAAATTAGCGCGAAAAGAGATGAACGTCGATTTATTTTCTCAAATGAGCGCGAAAAGAGAGGAACGTCGATTTATTTTCGCTAATGAGTGCGAAAAGAGAGGAACGTCGATTTATCTTCTCAAATTAGCGCGAAAAGAAAGGAACGTCGATTTATTTTCTCAAATGAGCGCGAAAAGAGAGGAGCGTCGATTTATCTTCTCAAATTAGCGCGAAAAGAGAATAGCGTCGATTTATCTTCTCAAATAAGCGCGAAAAGAGAGGAACGTCGATTTATCTTCTCAAATTAGCGCGAAAAGAGAATAGCGTCGATTTATCTTCTCAAATAAGCGCGAAAAGAGAGGAACGTCGATTTATTTTCTCAAATGAGCGTGAAAAGAGAGGAGCGTCGATTTATCTTCTCAAATGAGCGCGAAAAGGGAGAAGCGTCGATTTATCTTCTCAAATTAGCGCTAAAAGAGAGGAGCGTCGTTTTATCTTCTCAAATTAGCGCGAAAAGAGAGGAACGTCGATTTATTTTCGCTAATGAGTGCGAAAAGAGAGGAGCGTCGATTTATCTTCTCAAATTAGCGCGAAAAGAAAGGAACGTCGATTTATTTTCTCAAATGAGCGCGAAAAGAAAGGAACGTCGATTTATCTTCTCAAATTAGCGCTAAAAGAGAGGAGCGTCGATTTATCTTCTCAAATTAGCGCGAAAAGAAAGGAACGTCGATTTATTTTCTCAAATGAGCGCGAAAAGAGAGGAGCGTCGATTTATCTTCTCAAATTAGCGCGAAAAGAGAGGAGCGTCGTTTTATCTTCTCAAATTAGCGCGAAAAGAGAGGAGCGTCGATTTATCTTCTCAAATTAGCGCGAAAAGAGAGGAGCGTCGATTTATTTTCTCAAATGAGCGCGAAAAGAGAGGAGCGTCGATTTATCTTCTCAAATTAGCGCGAAAAGAGAGGAGCGTCGTTTTATCTTCTCAAATTAGCGCGAAAAGAGAGGAGCGTCGTTTTATCTTCTCAAATGAGCGCGAAAAGAGAGGAGCGTCGTTTTATCTTCTCAAATTAGCGCGAAAAGAGAGGAGCGTCGTTTTATCTTCTCAAATTAGCGCGAAAAGAGAGGAGCGTCGTTTTATCTTCTCAAATTAGCGCGAAAAGAGAGGAACGTCGATTTATTTTCGCTAATGAGTGCGAAAAGAGAGGAGCGTCGATTTATCTTCTCAAATTAGCGCGAAAAGAAAGGAACGTCGATTTATTTTCTCAAATGAGCGCGAAAAGAAAGGAACGTCGATTTATCTTCTCAAATTAGCGCGAAAAGAGAGGAGAGTCGATTTATCTTCTCAAATTAGCGCGAAAAGAAAGGAACGTCGATTTATTTTCTCAAATGAGCGCGAAAAGAGAGGAGCGTCGATTTATCTTCTCAAATTAGCGCGAAAAGAGAGGAGCGTCGTTTTATCTTCTCAAATTAGCGCGAAAAGAGAGGAGCGTCGATTTATCTTCTCAAATTAGCGCGAAAAGAGAGGAGCATCGATTTATTTTCTCAAATGAGCGCGAAAAGAGAGGAGCGTCGATTTATCTTCTCAAATTAGCGCGAAAAGAGAGGAGCGTCGTTTTATCTTCTCAAATTAGCGCGAAAAGAGAGGAGCGTCGTTTTATCTTCTCAAATGAGCGCGAAAAGAGAGGAGCGTCGTTTTATCTTCTCAAATTAGCGCGAAAAGAGAGGAGCGTCGTTTTATCTTCTCAAATTAGCGCGAAAAGAGAGGAGCGTCGATTTATCTTCTCAAATTAGCGCGAAAAGAGAGGAGCGTCGATTTATTTTCTCAAATGAGCGCGAAAAGAGAGGAGCGTCGATTTATCTTCTCAAATTAGCGCGAAAAGAGAGGAGCGTCGTTTTATCTTCTCAAATTAGCGCGAAAAGAGAGGAGCGTCGTTTTATCTTCTCAAATTAGCGCGAAAAGAGAGGAGCGTCGATTTATCTTCTCAAATTAGCGCGAAAAGAGAGGAGCGTCGATTTATTTTCTCAAATGAGCGCGAAAAGAGAGGAGCGTCGATTTATCTTCTCAAATTAGCGCGAAAAGAGAGGAGCGTCGTTTTATCTTCTCAAATTAGCGCGAAAAGAGAGGAGCGTCGTTTTATCTTCTCAAATGAGCGCGAAAAGAGAGGAGCGTCGTTTTATCTTCTCAAATTAGCGCGAAAAGAGAGGAGCGTCGTTTTATCTTCTCAAATTAGCGCGAAAAGAGAGGAACGTCGATTTATCTTCTCAAATTAGCGCGAAAAGAAAGGAACGTCGATTTATTTTCTCAAATGAGCGCGAAAAGAAAGGAACGTCGATTTATCTTCTCAAATTAGCGCGAAAAGAGAGGAGCGTCGATTTATCTTCTCAAATTAGCGCGAAAAGAAAGGAACGTCGATTTATTTTCTCAAATGAGCGCGAAAAGAGAGGAGCGTCGATTTATCTTCTCAAATTAGCGCGAAAAGAGAGGAGCGTCGTTTTATCTTCTCAAATTAGCGCGAAACGAGAGGAGCGTCGATTTATCTTCTCAAATTAGCGCGAAAAGAGAGGAGCGTCGATTTATTTTCTCAAATGAGCGCGAAAAGAGAGGAGCGTCGATTTATCTTCTCAAATTAGCGCGAAAAGAGAGGAGCGTCGTTTTATCTTCTCAAATTAGCGCGAAAAGAGAGGAGCGTCGTTTTATCTTCTCAAATAAGCGCGAAAAGAGAGGAACGTCGATTTATTTTCTCAAATGAGCGCGAAAAGAGAGAAGCGTCGATTTATCTTCTCAAATTAGCGCTAAAAGAGAGGAGCGTCGTTTTATCTTCTCAAATTAGCGCGAAAAGAGATGAACGTCGATTTATTTTCTCAAATGAGCGCGAAAAGAGAGGAACGTCGATTTATTTTCGCTAATGAGTGCGAAAAGAGAGGAACGTCGATTTATCTTCTCAAATTAGCGCGAAAAGAAAGGAACGTCGATTTATTTTCTCAAATGAGCGCGAAAAGAGAGGAGCGTCGATTTATCTTCTCAAATTAGCGCGAAAAGAGAATAGCGTCGATTTATCTTCTCAAATAAGCGCGAAAAGAGAGGAACGTCGATTTATCTTCTCAAATTAGCGCGAAAAGAGAATAGCGTCGATTTATCTTCTCAAATAAGCGCGAAAAGAGAGGAACGTCGATTTATTTTCTCAAATGAGCGTGAAAAGAGAGGAGCGTCGATTTATCTTCTCAAATGAGCGCGAAAAGGGAGAAGCGTCGATTTATCTTCTCAAATTAGCGCTAAAAGAGAGGAGCGTCGTTTTATCTTCTCAAATTAGCGCGAAAAGAGAGGAACGTCGATTTATTTTCGCTAATGAGTGCGAAAAGAGAGGAGCGTCGATTTATCTTCTCAAATTAGCGCGAAAAGAAAGGAACGTCGATTTATTTTCTCAAATGAGCGCGAAAAGAAAGGAACGTCGATTTATCTTCTCAAATTAGCGCTAAAAGAGAGGAGCGTCGATTTATCTTCTCAAATTAGCGCGAAAAGAAAGGAACGTCGATTTATTTTCTCAAATGAGCGCGAAAAGAGAGGAGCGTCGATTTATCTTCTCAAATTAGCGCGAAAAGAGAGGAGCGTCGTTTTATCTTCTCAAATTAGCGCGAAAAGAGAGGAGCGTCGATTTATCTTCTCAAATTAGCGCGAAAAGAGAGGAGCGTCGATTTATTTTCTCAAATGAGCGCGAAAAGAGAGGAGCGTCGATTTATCTTCTCAAATTAGCGCGAAAAGAGAGGAGCGTCGTTTTATCTTCTCAAATTAGCGCGAAAAGAGAGGAGCGTCGTTTTATCTTCTCAAATGAGCGCGAAAAGAGAGGAGCGTCGTTTTATCTTCTCAAATTAGCGCGAAAAGAGAGGAGCGTCGTTTTATCTTCTCAAATTAGCGCGAAAAGAGAGGAGCGTCGTTTTATCTTCTCAAATTAGCGCGAAAAGAGAGGAACGTCGATTTATTTTCGCTAATGAGTGCGAAAAGAGAGGAGCGTCGATTTATCTTCTCAAATTAGCGCGAAAAGAAAGGAACGTCGATTTATTTTCTCAAATGAGCGCGAAAAGAAAGGAACGTCGATTTATCTTCTCAAATTAGCGCGAAAAGAGAGGAGCGTCGATTTATCTTCTCAAATTAGCGCGAAAAGAAAGGAACGTCGATTTATTTTCTCAAATGAGCGCGAAAAGAGAGGAGCGTCGATTTATCTTCTCAAATTAGCGCGAAAAGAGAGGAGCGTCGTTTTATCTTCTCAAATTAGCGCGAAAAGAGAGGAGCGTCGATTTATCTTCTCAAATTAGCGCGAAAAGAGAGGAGCATCGATTTATTTTCTCAAATGAGCGCGAAAAGAGAGGAGCGTCGATTTATCTTCTCAAATTAGCGCGAAAAGAGAGGAGCGTCGTTTTATCTTCTCAAATTAGCGCGAAAAGAGAGGAGCGTCGTTTTATCTTCTCAAATGAGCGCGAAAAGAGAGGAGCGTCGTTTTATCTTCTCAAATTAGCGCGAAAAGAGAGGAGCGTCGTTTTATCTTCTCAAATTAGCGCGAAAAGAGAGGAGCGTCGATTTATCTTCTCAAATTAGCGCGAAAAGAGAGGAGCGTCGATTTATTTTCTCAAATGAGCGCGAAAAGAGAGGAGCGTCGATTTATCTTCTCAAATTAGCGCGAAAAGAGAGGAGCGTCGTTTTATCTTCTCAAATTAGCGCGAAAAGAGAGGAGCGTCGTTTTATCTTCTCAAATGAGCGCGAAAAGACGAGCATTGATTTATTTTCTAAAATGAGCGTGACAGAGAGGAGCATTGATTTATCAATGCCGAATTTCAGATCAGTGCGAAAAGAGAGGGTCGGCATTAGAAAGATTCGAGAAGATCTAAAGGGAGACGCATACTATTCTTTTAGAGTTATATTATACACTCCTGACGTTACGTATAAAATAGTTTAACAACTTTATCAACTTAAGCTCCGCAACCACAATCGGTCTACAGTATTATGGATACTTATCTCTTAGATAAATGTTATATACTCCTGTCATTACGTATGGAACTTTATCAACTTAAGAAAATGTCCATATTTAATAAGATAAAGTGCAATATCATCGAAGAGATTTGGAAATTAGCCTCGAAACATCTTGATGGGTGGAGGAATCGACTGGTTATTGGGAAGAAACTTTGCTCGAGCAAGAAGCTGAGAGAAAAGTGAAGAAGAAAGGATCTCGTTTTATCGATTGGCGCAACCCCATCTAGCGGCGAGGAAAGACTGCAAAATTGCCTGCCACAAAAATAAATCAAAGTAAGCTAAGCGTATACCGGAGAAGCCGACCTTCTTCGGAAACCTTCCCGATCGTTCGGAATCTCGGACATTCCTTCGCCACTTTCAACTACTCGCTCAGACTATAATAAGAAAAGAAATTGATTCCTCCCGTCAATTTGTTTCGAGGCTTTTTGTATTGACCTAACTCTCAAAACCTTAATATCTTCCTTTTTTTTACTATTATGATACTTATGGTTACAGCAAAAACGCTATTAATTTTTATCACCTGATTCAAAATTTTAATAAACCTCAAAACAAATGTTTTGAATCAAGAATATTATTTACTATGTTAAAAAAATATTATTTTTACTTTGTTCAAGAATATTATTTACTATGTTAAAAAATATATTATTTGTACTTTGTTCAAGAATATTATTTACTATGTTAAAAAAATATTATTTGTACTTTGTTCAAGAATATTATTTACTATGTTAAAAAAAATATTATTTGTACTTTGTTCAAAAATATTATTTGTACTCTGTTCAAAACTATTATTTACTTCGTTCAAAACTATTATTTACTTTGTTCGAGAATAGGTATTATTTACTATATTAAAAAATATTATTTACTTTGGTCAAAAATATTTTTTACTATGTTAAAAAGTATTATTTTCTATGTTAAAAAATATTATTTGTAATATGTTAAAAAATATTATTTGTACTATGTTAAAAACTATTATTTACTATCTTCAAAAATATTATTTGTACTATGTTAAAAAATATTATGTACTATGTTCAAAACTATTATTTACTATGTTCAAAAATATTATTAGTATTATTTACTTACGCAGACCTTATCACTTAAATGGTTTATTTCAGTCTGGCCAAGGCTTCAGCAAAAGGATTGACTCGTACGTTCTTATTTTAATAAATACGTTCTAGTCACCATGATGGCGCGTTAGTGATAACTTGAGTGGTTTATTCCAGTTTGGTTAAGGCTTCAGCAAACGGGTTGACTCGTAAGTTCTTAATTTCCTAAGTACGTTCTTGGCTTTAGACAAACCACCTATTAAAACGCTTGCTTCTCAATTTTTGCAATAAAGCTAAATTTGTGTTAATAAAATGGTAAAGAAAATTAACTTACACAAGATCTTTGTTTTGGCGTTAAACTAAAAATAGGAGACCTAAAATAATCATAATATTAAACATCAAGCGAGATATTAATCAAAAACACAATTTATTAGAACTAATTATTTATTAATAGCGTTAGTATTAGTTTGATTCGGAGGGTCGAATTATTTGGCAGCATATGGGAATGACCCCCGCCTTGAACTCCCTGCACGAATGCAAATTACCCCTTTTATCTGGAGCGATTCCTTCCGCTTAATCACCGTGGCA
This sequence comes from Leiobunum rupestre, assembly GCF_980474605.1. Classification (NCBI taxonomy): domain Eukaryota; kingdom Metazoa; phylum Arthropoda; class Arachnida; order Opiliones; family Sclerosomatidae; genus Leiobunum; species Leiobunum rupestre. The sequence goes on along the minus strand of NC_143393.1, from coordinate 40,267,434 downwards.
ATTAGATGAAAACAATAAAAGTATTATTTTATTTTTTCGCTAAGCCTTGGCATCGATAAATTTTATTCCGCAATTCCCAGAATAAGCAAATTTTCCAGAGCTCTTATTTGTTTTTGCTATTGTAGGAATGCCTGACCAGAATTTGTTCTCGAATTTGTTGGCTAAAAGGGAATTACCTGCCGCAAGAATTTATTTATTTATGAGCTTAGGAAGAATGTATGCACTCTTTTATATCCTTATTTGTGAGAGCTGCCATTTTATTACAGGTCTAATTTCAAATAGTTCATGCAAGGCCGCTTCACGCGGTCAAGTGCACGCGACGTCTCGAGCTGATGAGCACGTGCAGGCCCCCTTGCCTGTACTATTTTAAATTAGGCTTGTAATGAAATGGCTGACTTGGTAAAAGAGTATATACTCTCGCGTATTTCAATGGTTTCAGAAGACGTATGTTTTAGTAACCAATGAGATAGCGTGCCGATTTGATTGACTGTTAATAGGAGGAGCATTCTTGTATGTATTTCCGGTTTGGTAATCTTACAAGGAGAGTACCCGAGGTGTTTATCGCCGATTTTGTTCAAAGTCGGGCTAGATGTAGACCTATATGAGATATGTAATTTTCCAAAAGGAGACGTTGCACTACCCATTCGATTTGCCATGGCAACCGAAAATGTTTTTAACCACTTAAAACAAAAAATCTCCATTTAAAAAAGCATGGGATTTTCTCGGTTTCACCCAAGGTTGGTAAAAATACTGGGTTTCACCTACGAAAATGTTTAAAAAATTTCATATTTTAATTTTTTTTTTAATCATGAAACGGGTAATTTCGATCACATTTAGGTCACTTTCATCAAGTTTGAGTAAATTGGAACAATTTTTGGGTAGGATAAGGAAAAAATCTCAATTTCATAAAAGTGGTAATTTTGGGAAAGTTTCATTAAAGTTTGATAAATTAATGGTTGAAATTTGAGTAAAAGATCAAAATTGGATAAATTGACAAAAATTGGGTAAAACGGTTTAAATTGGGTAAACTCGGCCAAAATTGGGTAAAACTGTTTCAATTGGGTATATTTTGTTCGTTAGAGATTTCGTAGCCAATTTAAAAAACGACGCGGTTCAATTTTTGTTTTTACGCGAAATATTTCAACCATTTTAATGAATAGATGTTTCTATAAATTTTATTCGAGTTTATCCAATTTAAACAAGTTTACCCAATTTAAACAGTTTTACCGAATCTTTTAATCTTTTACTCAAATATCAAACATTAATTTATCCAATTTTAATGAAACTTTCCCAGAATTCTGGGGGGGGGGGGGAACGGGCTTTCTAAAACTGTTAGATGAGGAAAATATTGCTTTTTAAATGGTAAATATACCTACGAATTATAGTTTTTATATTTTACATCGTCCGTTGAAGTAACACACGTTTAAAGTTTGAGCTCAGATACGGTATTCACATTAGTGAGGGATATTTTCACTCATTGAAGGCTGTTTCCATATTTCAATAATTTTTGGATTAAAAACAATTTAATATTTTTTTGTTTTTGTATTTTTTTAAATATTTAATAAATAAATATCCATGTATTTCCTCCGTTTAAATAGGTGTTTCTATAAAATAAAACCATAAAAATTAGAATTATAAAATGTTTTTATCCGCGTCACGAGCGCGAGTGCTTTACTTGCACGCGGGTTTCAGATTCCGAAGCGCGCGCTCTCTTCCTTCAAGAGCTACACTGCCGTGCAAAGCACAAAAGCATTAACGACCAAAACCAAAATATGGAGAAAACCTGCGAAATTCAAACTTTCTTTGCCTTAAGATACCCTAACTTACTTCTTTCAAGTTTATATAGTAGACTTGGATTTTGCAACTCAAATTACATTCTGGTACTAAACGATTTACAGTCCAAACGATATTTCAGAAATCTCATTTAAACCATGTCTTAAAACGCGAAAAAAATGCGTTTTGATTTGACTTTCAAAGAAAATAAACACGTTAATGCGTTTTTGGTTTGAAAATAATGCAAAAACCTAAAATAATGCGTTTTGCAACAAGTCATTTCTCTAAGAACAAATATTTTAAATTCGAAAATTTGTTCAAAATTGAATTTAACGTATAAAATAAGGATAAATAAAACCAAAATCTGTAAATCGAAAATTTGGTCGTTAATGCTTTTGTGCTTTGCACGGCAGTACAGTTAAGTGACAAAGATAAAACATTGTAACAGGACCTCCGGTATTTCATAGAAACACCTATTGTTTTTAATTATATATTTCCATGAATCAAAAGAAAAATTTTAATGTTCAATTTTTGGATGTTCTACACTGATATTGCAAATTCGAGAATGTATAACTACCAACGATTGGTGTATCATTTACTATTTTAACCCCAATAGTTGAAGTATTATGTGCTGCCGATATATCTGTTCACTTGAATCCCCTATTGAGATTGTGTATAAAATTAATGATCTTTAATGTTATTATTATTTATATATTTTAATTTTTATTTCTTATTTCTTCTCAAGGTTTTTGGTAATTCAAACATAAAGAAAACCCACAAACACGGAAAAACAATGCAGTTGGGAAAAAGTTCAAATTATGTTATTTTTTCACTCAGTTATTGATTTCGCATTAGTTCTCTCGCTTGCCTACAAAAAAAAGCTTTCTATGTATTCTCACTATTATCATACATGTATAAACTATAAAACTCTAACAAAAGAATGAATTTGAAATAAAGATTTTTTCTGTCGGCTTTAGATCGATGGGAATCTGATAAGCATCGATTTTTGGGCAGAGCACCTTGCTGTAGTACGGTTATACGGAGTCCTCCAAAAATTGATAAATATTAAATCAAATTTGAATTTAATCGTAATTCAAATCTGATTTAACATTTGTTAATGTTTTGGTAAACTCCGAATAATTCTGCTATAAACATAAACAGTTAACTAAACCTATAACCAAATTAACCTAAAGATCCAAACCCTTACACAACTTACAAAAATACAACCTAAACCGTAACAATAACCTATAAAATATTTAAAAACATTCACAATAAACCTGCAAACCTAATAAAACCTACAAGCCTCAGACCACTTACAACCCTAATACAACTATTCAAATAATGGTAACCCGCCACCCAAAACAATGCTGCAAACCAAATTAACCCTACAAACCTAAAAACTGATAGATTTAAGCACGTATTAACTTTTACAAATCTAACTCAGCATAATCTAACGTTAAAATTACCGAATAAGTAGATTAGTCCATTTGGTAAACTCCGAATAATTCTGCTATAAACATAAACAGTTAACTAAACCTATAACCAAATAAACCTAAAGATCCACAACTTACAAACCCGCTACAACCTATACCGTAAAAATAACCTATAAAATATTTAAAAACCTTCACAATAAACCTGCAAATTAAATAAAACCTGCAAACCTAATAAAACCTACAAGCCTAAGACCACTTACAACCCTAATACAACCATGGGCCAATTAATGATAAATCCAGGACATGACTCTATGAGAAAAACCCGTCCAACAGCGCTAACACCGGATCACTATTGCCCCCTATTGGGAAAAATGACCGATAACGGACCTACGTCATTTTGGGGGCAAATATTTTAGGGACAGTTTTGAAAAATAATACACGTGGTCGTCGTAGTAAATTACCTGGAATATTTATTCACAGTTACCATATATAGTGTGGTTATTAGAGTAAGTACTTATTTTTATACGTACTAAGTTCATAATTAGTATAATATATATAATTATATAATATTAAACATATACTTTCCTAGAATCGTTAAAATTTATCAAAAAATGAGGGGCCAAATATGGCACGATTTTCGAATTCCGACTCAGTCAACACTAGATGGCGTTCGGGAAACCGGAAACTAACTTAATTTTGTCCCCATTTTTTAATTTTTTTCCTCCTTTTCCTCCCTACTAAAATGGCCGCCTGTGTCTTTTAGTGGACGGCCGATTTAGTACGCGGGAAGGTACCAGAGTCATGTCCTGGATTTATCATTATTTGGCCCATGATACAACTATTCAAATAATGGTAACCCGCCACCCAAAACAATGCTGCAAACCAAATTAACCCTACAAACCTAAAAACTGATAGATTTAAGCACGTATTAACTTTTACAAATCTAACTCAACATAATCTAACGTTAAAATTACCGAATAAGTAGATTAGTCCATTAAAAAAGGGATAATAAAGCTAAACCCTAAACAAATTTGAAGAAATTTAAAAAAACTTACTGATAGCTCGTACCGATAGGTCTTCGAGCAAACAAAAAGACGCGAAACTCGGTCAAATATAGATCTTCGAGTGAAAAACTAAATTAAATAAGATAGCCATAAATTCCAACGGTAGACCGGTTTCGTTCTATTTGGAACTCATCAGTACCGTGCGGGAAATCTGGCTTGCGACTATTAAACCGAAAAGAGAAACTAAGCCTAAGCAATAAAATTTTTAAAACGAGTTGCATAGCAACGGAAAGCCGAATAGGGGAAGAGTGGTGGAGATTAGTATAATATACGCAAAGTTAAGTTAACATAACAACTTAACATTGCGTATAATCTAACGTTACCCTACCGAGCCTAACCTAACTTGTTTGAATACTCTTACTTTTATACTCTGTAATAAATAGAGAAATATACATTTTTCAATCGAATAACATTATCACTATTATATTATATTATTATTATTATTATTATTATATTTTATTATATAACCCGGCCACCTGAATTAAAAGGCAATAAAAGTCGCTAGATGACTTGGGCCTAAGGTGGTGCATAGGGTATTAGTCTAGCTGATAATTATAATTGTTTTTATTAGTTGGTTCCCGCCAGATGTCGTTACCGTTTCAATTGCAAATACGATTTCTGACCTAAGAAGTACCGAGAGCAATAGGCCGTTCTTAATTTACTGTCCATGGTCCTATTAAGTAACATTGACCTTTTATAATAATTTTTTTTCGACACAATAAATTAAGTTACCATAATAATTAAAAATAATCATCCCATTTGTAGAAAAAAAAATATCGTCAAATAGGCCTTTCTATATAGTAACATTGGCCTTCTTGTTTCGATGTTGCTACGGGTGACGTATCGATGACGTTTCATTACTAAAAGCCCTGGACATAAGAGAACTGAACTTCTACGAATTTCGTGACGAATGAGCTACATAAAAAAAGTTCAGCAAGCGTTGCTAGTTTTTTAGAAAGGTCTATTCACGGAGTGACGTCATCACAGAACGCTGTCAAAGAGTGAGTGGACGCAAAAATGCGATGAAGCCCGCTATAGAGTCTGTGTTGTAAATAGTTATCAGCATAAGTAATATAATAATACGATTAGTATGTCAATTAGCAAAAATTATCAATGAACTGATTTTCAGATTTGCGCAATTACAGAGCCCCCTAGTGTCTAAATATTCCCAATACGAAATATTACTACCAAGGACGATAACATACTTCTCAGCTCGAACGAAAGTTCAAGTCGCAGCTGGGCGAGAGTGCCAGAAAATGAGCTTTAAAACAATATGAAGTGTCGTACTTATTATTATTACGTTACTTATGTTCTCAGAGCATAAACAAATAAACGATTATCCAGATCAGAGAGCCTGGAGAATCTGTTATTCGTCAACGCTTGCAGAAAACGGGTCAGCTCGTACGTTCTCATTAAACTCCATACGTTCTTGGTAGTACATGTTAGTTTCATCGTAGCAAATAAATGAAGCGAGACTTAGTCGATATCCCGTAGATGTGATACTGCCGCAGACTTTATCCCCACCCAGCCTTTAACCGAACTGCCAGTACGTATGACAGAGAACCGGCTTACGATTCAATATAAAACAACGCTCTTTATTTTGGGCTCTTTTTGACTGTCTATTTGCGGAGACTGCGCGCCGCCTAGTGGTAAAATCGACAAACAGAGTTCTTTTGGGCGGCCAGGTATAGGAGGTTTAAGAATGCGATAAAAGCACAACGTTTTTCAGAGGATACCAACACAGAAAGGAGCCTTTGAATTTGTTCGAGAAATATATATTGAAATTATTGTTAACAATATTAATAAATTTCCAATTTAAAAAAAATCCTTGCGTTTAAAATAATTTTCAATAATTTTCCATAATTTTCTATAATTTCCCATAATTTTCTATTATTTTCCATAATTTTCCATAATTTCCCATAATTTTATATAATTTTTCATATTTTTCCATAATTTTCCACAATTTTCCATAATTTTCAATAAACTATAGTGTATCTGATTCGTTATCGCAATTGAACTAATCTGATATAATTATTCTCATCAGATTCAGTTAGCTAACGAAATCTGACTTTTACGATTGGTATATTATTCTGGAAAGCAAATCAAAATAAACGGAAATTAAAATTTCGAAAGTAATTTAATAGAGGCATTTTGAAAATCGAGAACTTTAAGGCATGTATGACTAAAATTAACAATAAATCTAAAAATTCGAAATTAACCGAGATACCATATAAATAATATCATTGAATATATACACATCTCTAAATATCAATATTAATCAAGATGCCGTACAATACATAGTTTTAACGATGAAATACTAATCAAAGTGTCGTACAATACATACCTCTTAAAATCAATATTAAACAAGATACTATAAATATCTGAAAAAATTCCATATTAATCAAAATGTCATACAATACACACCTTAAAATCAATATTAACAAAGATACTATAAATATCTGAAAAAATTCAATATTAATCAAAATGTCATCCAATACATACCTCTTAAAATCAATATTAAACAAGATACTATAAATATCTGAAAAAATTCCATATTAATCAAAATGTCATACAATACACACCTTAAAATCAATATTAACCAAGATACTATAAATATCTGAAAAAATTCAATATTAATCAAAATGTCATCCAATACATACCTCTTAAAATCAATATTAAACAAGATACTATAAATATCTGAAAAAATTCCATATTAATCAAAATGTCATACAATACACACCTTAAAATCAATATTAACCAAGATACTATAAATATCTGAAAAAATTCAATATTAATCAAAATGTCATCCAATGCATACCTCTTAAAATCAATATTAAACAAGATACTATAAATATCTGAAAAATTCAATATTAATCAAAATGTCATCCAATGCATACCTCTTAAAATCAATATTAAACAAGATACTATAAATATCTGAAAAAATTCCATATTAATCAAAATGTCATACAATACATACCTCTTAAAATCAATATTAACCAAGATACTATAAATATCTAAAAAAAATTCAATTTGAATCAAGATGCCATAGAATACATATCTCTAAAAATCCTATTTTGGAATAAACCATATATATCTCGGGGGGAATCCAAATTTATCAAAACGTAAACAATATTATCCCACGTAGAAGTATTTCCAGGTAAGAAAGCATTTGCAGTTGGTAAGAATGTAAATACTTCTTTGGTATTTGGTGAAACTAGGGCGCCGTGAATGAGCGTGAAAGCAATTCATCTCCGGCGAAACAATAAGTGCACGAACCCCGAAGAACAAAAAGCGGCGGAGGAAGTCAGAACACGGCCTCGCCACCAGCAGCCAAAAGAAGAAATGAAGATCTGTCATTGGTTTCCTGGTCTCCACCCCCTCAATGGTATCTCGCTAAAAAACACATCGGAAACATAATTTACATCTGCTCGCCAAATAGCCCTGCAAGTCTCATTTCGGAGCTAGGATAGAGACTGGGAATGTAGTGTACAACCAAAAGTATATAACATCGCATTTACAAATTAAGTATCCAGGTTATAAAAATTAACCCCTTCGTGTGGTTAAAATTTGCGAATCACGGCTTAATTAAAGAGTACTTGCAAGAGGGGTCGGATATTCATCAAAAATTGGTACGGGATTTGGAAATCCGGGATTACACGCTGGACTTCAAAATTTGACGTCGGATTTCTGAATTTCTCGTCAAATTACGGGATTTCTCGTTTTCTCGCTGGATTTCGGGATTTTTCGTCGGATTTTGGGATTTATCGTTTTCTCGCTGGATTTCAAGATTTGACATCGGATTTCTGGATTTCGAGATTTCGCGTATGATTTCTGGATTTCTCGTCGGATTTCGAGATTTCGCGTATGATTTCTGGATTTCATGTCGGATTTAGAGATTTCGCGTAGGATTTCTGGATTTCATGTCGGATTTCGAGATTTCGCGTATGATTTCTGGATTTCATGTCGGATTTCGAGATTTCGCGTATGATTTCTGGATTTCTCGTTGGATTTCGAGATTTCGCGTATGATTTCTGGATTTCTCGTCGGATTTAGAAATTTCGCGTATGATTTCTTTATTTCTTGTTTTCTCGCTAGATTTCAAGATTTGACATCGGATTTCTGGATTTCTCGTTGGATTTCGGAATTTCTCGTTTTCTCGCTGGATTTCAAGATTTGACATCGGATTTCTGGATTTCTCGTCGGATTTAGAGATTTCGCGTATGATTTCTGGATTTCATGTTGGATTTAGAGATTTCGCGTAGGATTTCTGGATTTCATGTCGGATTTAGAGATTTCGCGTAGGATTTCTGGATTTCATGTCGGATTTAGAGATTTCGCGTAGGATTTCTGGATTTCATGTCGGATTTAGAGATTTCGCGTATGATTTCTGGATTTCATGTCGGATTTAGAGATTTCGCGTAGGATTTCTGGATTTCATGTCGGATTTCGAGATTTCGCGTATGATTTCTGGATTTCATGTCGGATTTCGAGATTTCGCGTATGATTTCTGGATTTCTCGTCGGATTTAGAGATTTCGCGTATGATTTCTGGATTTCATGTCGGATTTAGAGATTTCGCGTAGGATTTCTGGATTTCATGTCGGATTTAGAGATTTCGCGTATGATTTCTGGATTTCTCGTCGGATTTAGAGATTTCGCGTATGATTTCTGGATTTCATGTCGGATTTAGAGATTTCGCGTATGATTTCTGGATTTATCGTCGGATTTCGAGATTTCGCGTATGATTTCTGGATTTCTCGTCGGATTTCGAGATTTCGCGTATGATTTCTGGATTTCTCGTTGGATTTCGAGATTTCGCGTATGATTTCTGGATTTCTCGTTGGATTTCAAGATTTCGCGTATGATTTCTGGATTTCTCGTCGGATTTAGAAATTTCGCGTATGATTTCTGGATTTCTTGTTTTCTCGCTAGATTTCAAGATTTGACATCGGATTTCTGGATTTCTCGTTGGATTTCGGAATTTCTCATTTTCTCGCTGGATTTCAAGATTTGACATCGGATTTCTGGATTTCTCGTCGGATTTAGAGATTTCGCGTATGATTTCTGGATTTCATGTCGGATTTAGAGATTTCGCGTAGGATTTCTGGATTTCATGTCGGATTTCGAGATTTCGCGTAGGATTTCTGGATTTCATGTCGGATTTCGAGATTTCGCGTAGGATTTCTGGATTTCATGTCGGATTTAGAGATTTCGCGTAGGATTTCTGGATTTCATGTCGGATTTAGAGATTTCGCGTAGGATTTCTGGATTTCATGTCGGATTTAGAGATTTCGCGTAGGATTTCTGGATTTCATGTCGGATTTAGAGATTTCGCGTAGGATTTCTGGATTTCATGTCGGATTTAGAGATTTCGCGTAGGATTTCTGGATTTCATGTCGGATTTAGAGATTTCGCGTAGGATTTCTGGATTTCATGTCGGATTTCGAGATTTCGCGTATGATTTCTGGATTTCTCGTCGGATTTCGAGATTTCGCGTATGATTTCTGGATTTATCGTCGGATTTCGAGATTTCGCGTATGATTTCTGGATTTCATGTCGGATTTAGAGATTTCGCGTATGATTTCTGGATTTCTCGTCAGATTTAGAGATTTCGCGTATGATTTCTGGATTTCATGTCGGATTTAGAGATTTCGCGTAGGATTTCTGGATTTCATGTCGGATTTAGAGATTTCGCGTATGATTTCTGGATTTCATGTCGGATTTAGAGATTTCGCGTATGATTTCTGGATTTCATGTCGGATTTCGAGATTTCGCGTATGATTTCTGGATTTCATGTCGGATTTAGAGATTTCGCGTATGATTTCTGGATTTCTCGTTGGATTTCGAGATTTCGCGTATGATTTCTGGATTTCTCGTTGGATTTCAAGATTTCGCGTATGATTTCTGGATTTCTCGTCGGATTTAGAAATTTCGCGTATGATTTCTGGATTTCTTGTTTTCTCGCTAGATTTCAAGATTTGACATCGGATTTCTGGATTTCTCGTTGGATTTCGGAATTTCTCATTTTCTCGCTGGATTTCAAGATTTGACATCGGATTTCTGGATTTCTCGTCGGATTTAGAGATTTCGCGTATGATTTCTGGATTTCATGTCGGATTTAGAGATTTCGCGTATGATTTCTGGATTTCATGTCGGATTTCGAGATTTCGCGTATGATTTCTGGATTTCTCGTCGGATTTCGAGATTTCGCGTATGATTTCTGGATTTCATGTCGGATTTAGAGATTTCGCGTATGATTTCTGGATTTATCGTCGGATTTCGAGATTTCGCGTATGATTTCTGGATTTCTCGTCGGATTTCGAGATTTCGCGTATGATTTCTGGATTTCTCGTTGGATTTCGAGATTTCGCGTATGATTTCTGGATTTCTCGTTGGATTTCAAGATTTCGCGTATGATTTCTGGATTTCTCGTCGGATTTAGAAATTTCGCGTATGATTTCTGGATTTCTTGTTTTCTCGCTAGATTTCAAGATTTGACATCGGATTTCTGGATTTCTCGTTGGATTTCGGAATTTCTCATTTTCTCGCTGGATTTCAAGATTTGACATCGGATTTCTGGATTTCTCGTCGGATTTAGAGATTTCGCGTATGATTTCTGGATTTCATGTCGGATTTAGAGATTTCGCGTAGGATTTCTGGATTTCATGTCGGATTTCGAGATTTCGCGTAGGATTTCTGGATTTCATGTCGGATTTCGAGATTTCGCGTAGGATTTCTGGATTTCATGTCGGATTTAGAGATTTCGCGTAGGATTTCTGGATTTCATGTCGGATTTAGAGATTTCGCGTAGGATTTCAGGATTTCATGTCGGATTTAGAGATTTCGCGTAGGATTTCTGGATTTCATGTCGGATTTAGAGATTTCGCGTAGGATTTCTGGATTTCATGTCGGATTTAGAGATTTCGCGTAGGATTTCTGGATTTCATGTCGGATTTAGAGATTTCGCGTATGATTTCTGGATTTCATGTCGGATTTAGAGATTTCGCGTAGGATTTCAGGATTTCATGTCGGATTTAGAGATTTCGCGTAGGATTTCTGGATTTCATGTCGGATTTAGAGATTTCGCGTAGGATTTCTGGATTTCACGTCGGATTTAGAGATTTCGCGTATGATTTCTGGATTTCATGTCGGATTTAGAGATTTCGCGTAGGATTTCTGGATTTCTTGCCAGATTTAGGTATTTTGAAAAAATCTCGAATTTCTTGGAAAGCGCACGGGATTTCTTTGAATATCCGACCACAGACTGTAAATGATCCGACCCCTCGACCTTGTGGCACTGGGTGAAAACTCGGAACAAATCCTTCCGCGAAGAGTTTGCTAGTTCTCGTTGTCCCCACTGGTTAACGAGTTCTTCGTTGTCCGCTTTCCATAAAAGCATGTCGAGGTGAACGGTAATAGTGAGTGTAGGGGCTTTTGGCTCGCGTGGCATGAAGGGCTTTCCACCACCCTCCAACGCATTGTAGCCCGGCCACCTGAATTAAAGGCAATAAAGTCGCTAGATGATTTGGGCCTAGGGTGGTGCCTTGGCTATTAGCCTAGCTGATTTATATTAATATTATTAATTCCATAATTATGGTGGATTAACGTATTTCGTAATTTTCTAACGTTTAACAAAAGCTAGGAGTGATTGGGGTTCAATTTTCGTTAGCAACAAGCGACATTGATGTCGATTTAGAATATATACCTATTAATAAAGCTTATTTGACCTCAGCAATAGTAATACACGTTTCAAGCGAACAATATTATGATATGTGCTTCCTAGCGATTCTCGGATAACAGTTGTGTTATCTGAACCGAGGTAATAATTACGATCGATCAGATTATGGGCATTTACGCTCGCATATCATCAGATCCGTTGATACGGGTCAGAATGCAAACTAGATAGTTTAAATCCCAAACTAATACGAACTAATCGTAAACCGTCAGATAGAAGTGGATTTCAGATGCCTCCTTTAGAAGTTTTAATTACAGATTATTTACTTTGCTTTCCTTAAGATTATATATATACTAATCGTAGAAGTATATATTACTGTTCAGCTTACAAGGAGAGTACCCGAGGTGTTTATTGCCGATTTTGTTCCAAGTCGGGCTAGATGTAGACCTGTGTGAGACATGAAATTTCCCAAAAGGAGACGTTGCACTACCCATTCGATTTGCCATGGCAACCGAAAATGTTTTTGTAACATAATAACAATAAGTATGACACTTCCTATTTTTTTATGTTAATTCACTGACCGAATATTTTTTCAACACTGAAATTCTCGACAAGCTCCGACTTGAACTTGCACTCGAACTGAGTAGCGTGTTATCATCCTTGACCGTAGTATATTTTGCCTTGTTCATATTTAAACACTAAACCTGAGAACTAAACCTCGATCGCGCAATTGGTCTGAATATCAGGTATTTTGTGTGGAACACCAACACATATTGGGCAGTAGTTAGTGAATTCTTGCTCAAATTGTTCGGCGTCTTCCATAAAAAATTCTTTGAGTCTTTTTGGCTTTAAAATACGCATTACAGAACAATATTTTTGGCGGAGTGGTTAGCACTTTCGCCTCCCAGCAAGAGGAGCCGGGTTCGATCCCAGCTTGTGGCACTGGGTGAAAACTCGGAACCACTCCTGCGTTGAGTTTGCAAGTTCTCTCCCCACTGGTTAAAGGGGTTTTCCCTTTCCATAAAAACTTCCTGGGGTTAACGGTAATAGTTAGTGTATGGAGCTGTTGGCTCGCGTGGCATAAAGGGCTTGCCACTACCCTCCTACGCGTTGTAACCCGGCCACCTGAACCAATGGCATTAAAGGTCGCTCGATGATTTGGGTCTAAGGTGGTGCCTTGGGTGATTAGCCTAGCTGATTATTATTATTGTTATTATTAATTTTCTAGATATTGAAATAAACTTGGAAATCCCAAATTCTCTTACCAAAATCTCGAAATAATCGTTAAAAAAACTGGATATCAATTCGAAAATCGAACCCCAAAATTTCAAAATCACTTTGGGATTTAAAATTTGCGCGATATCCGATTATCTCAAGTTACTTGACTTCCGTTCTCGAGAAAGTGTACGGGCTGCTTTTGTTTTGGAAACAATAGCATCCTGTACCTTTCCATCAGCGATGTTTTGAACGTTCTCTTTTACAACAATGACCGACTGAAAAGAGGGCTTTATTTTCCCACTTAAATCGGGGCTTTATCTTTATCTTGTCTTCCTAGCAGCGTCTATCCACGAAACCTGTCAAAAGATTAAATTAATTGAGTTACCAAACTTATAAAAACTAAGGTTAGTCTTTTGTTCAAACGCTTATTTCAGAAAAGGCGATTTCGTGGAGATAAGAAACTGTGCTGTGTTTTAAAAGGATGAAATTTATTAAGAAAAATTATCTGGCAATTGTGAAATTAAAAAACAAATATTTAGTGGAAATGTTTGACTACAATAGTGCAACACTTTTTGTTAGTTTTGAGCGAGAAACATGACTACACTAGTGCTACACTTTTTGTTAGTCTTGATCGAAAAACATGACAACACTAGTGCTACACTTTTTGTTAGTCTTGAGAGTGAGAAATATGACAACACGAGTACTACAATTTTTGTTAGTCTTGATCGACAAACATTACAACACTAGTGCTACATTTTTTGTTAGTCTTGGTCGAAAAACATGACAACACTAGTGCTACACTTTTTGTTAGTCTTGAGTGAGAAATATGACAACACTAGTGCTACAATTTTTGTTAGTCTTGAGCGAGAAACATTACTACAGTAGTGCTACAATTTCTTTATCTTTCGACAAAGTAGGTACGAAAAACTTCAATTTAATTCTTAATTTAGTTTGTGCAATTAGAAAAGTTGAATTTAACGATTTACCTAATTTGGTCATAAATAGTGTTAAATAGTTGGTCGTCTCGGACGTTCTCAGCATCCTAAAAACGTTCTTGAGATTGAAACTAAGGCGGGAGGAAATGAAGTTTTTACTAATGGAAGTCAAAATATAAAAAAAAAACAAAAACCATAATGATGTCTACAGAAAGTGCGTTATTTTTATTTTTTTAATTTTCAAGGCGTGGAAAAATAGACAGAATTAAATATAAATGAAAAAAATATTAAAAACTTGATAAATTTTAGTAAAACCGAGTTGATTAAACTTCGAGGCACGCACAAAGAACGATTGAAAAGAAATTGCAGAAAGCCTTGAAATATTCTATACATTTGAAAGAGACGAAAAAATTATCCACTTTCCTTTTTAGCGCCTGTGTAGCTACAAAAAGTTTTCTATAAAAGTGTTAAAATCCGCCCATGGCTAGTAGAATTTAGAGGATCGGTAAAAAGCCTGGTTTTTAGCCCCCGTAAACCAATCACACTAAGGGAGTCGTCCAAGGTTCTTTGGAAAAAACAAGTATCGCTAAGAGTGGACGATACTGTTCGAAAAAAGAAAAAAGATAAACACGAAGTACATTTTTACGCCAAACGGTATTTTTTCACGTTTTTATAGACTAAATATGATATACTAAATATCAGTTGATAGTTTTTATTGAATTAAAAAACCAAAATTAAAAATTACTAAAATATAAAGCGCAAAAAATTACGTAACAATATCAACCGCGTTAGATTGCCATTTTGAAATTTTAAGATCACGTGGTACAAACGACCTTGCCATACTCCTTCGGAGTCTCTCGAGCTGATTGATACGCGGGGAGAAATAAAATGCACTGTGGAAGGGTATCGAAAACCTGTCCTCTTAATTTACTGTCCATGATCCGCCCTAGAAAACGAACTTTAAAGACAATAAAATAGAATTTATTATTATTATTATAGTACAAAGTTTTGGCACTTTAATGGAAGTCAACATCATCATCTGACAAGCAAATATGTACGATTCGATACAAAGCTTTAAAAACACGGGTTCTGTTTTCTCCCATAAAAATAACCACTTTACAAGATAGCTTTTACCTCAAAATAAAGGTGGCGCTTCTGTTTCTAAACACGTAGCAAATATACAGTGTATATATTGTATATATAGTTTAACAAAAAACATCCATATACACTTGGTACAGCATCATCATTTCAAAATTTTAAGTATTTTCTACAAGATTTCCTAAAATAAAATTTTGATAAAACTAGTATTTTCCAAAATTAACTATAATATTAATTTTCTAAAATTGAATACCAATTGTTTTTAAATTAAAAATCGATATTCAATAAAATAAACCATCGATATAATATAAGATTAAACATCGATATATTAAAAATTAAATATCGATATTGAATCAGATATTTCCTAAAATTGAAACCGATATTTTCTAAAATTGAAACAGATATTTTCTAAAATTCAAACAGATATTTTCTAAAATTGAAACAGATATTTTCTAAAATTTAAACCGATATTTTCTAAAATTGAAACAGACATTTCCTAAAATTGAAACCGGTTTTTTTTCTAAAATTGAAACAGATATTTCCTAAAATTGAAAGACATATTTCCTAAAATTGAAACAGATATTTTCTAAAATTGAAACAGATATTTCCTAAAATTGAAACAGATACTCCCTAAAATTTCATATTGATATATTCCAAATATCGATGTATTATAAAATTAAACATCGATGTATTAAAAATTAAATATCGATACTATAATATTTAATCAGATATTTCCTCAAATTGAAACAGATATTTCCTCAAATTGAAACAGATATTTCCTCAAATTGAAACAGATATTTCCTCAAATTGAAACAGATGTTTCCTCAAATTGAAACAGATATTTCCTCAAATTGAAACAGATGTTTCCTCAAATTGAAACAGATATTTCCTCAAATTGAAACAGATATTTCCTAAAATTGAAACCGGTTTTTTTTTCTAAAATTTAAATAGATATTTCCTAAAATTGAAACAGATATTTCCTAAAATTGAAACCGGTTTTTTTCTAAAATTGAAATAGATATTTCCTAAAATTGAAACAGTTATTTCCTCAAATTGAAACAGATATTTCCTCAAATTGAAACCGGTTTTTTTCTAAAATTGAAATAGATATTTCCTAAAATTTCATATTGATATATTCTAAACTTAAAAATCTGTATATTATAAAATTAAACATCGATGTATTATAAAATTAAACATCGATGTATTAAAAATTAAATATCGATACTATAATATTTAATCAGATATTTCCTCAAATTGAAACAGATATTTCCTCAAATTGAAACAGATATTTCCTCAAATTGAAACAGATATTTCCTCAAATTGAAACAGATATTTCCTCAAATTGAAACAGATATTTCCTCAAATTGAAACAGATATTTCCTCAAATTGAAACAGATGTTTCCTCAAATTGAAACAGATATTTCCTCAAATTGAAACAGATGTTTCCTCAAATTGAAACAGATATTTCCTCAAATTGAAACAGATATTTCCTAAAATTGAAACCGGTTTTTTTTTCTAAAATTTAAATAGATATTTCCTAAAATTGAAACAGATATTTCCTAAAATTGAAACCGGTTTTTTTCTAAAATTGAAATAGATATTTCCTAAAATTGAAACAGTTATTTCCTCAAATTGAAACAGATATTTCCTCAAATTGAAACCGGTTTTTTTCTAAAATTGAAATAGATATTTCCTAAAATTTCATATTGATATATTCTAAACTTAAAAATCTGTATATTATAAAATTAAACATCGATGTATTATAAAATTAAACATCGATGTATTAAAAATTAAATATCGATACTATAATATTTAATCAGATATTTCCTCAAATTGAAACAGATATTTCCTCAAATTGAAACAGATATTTCCTCAAATTGAAACAGATATTTCCTCAAATTGAAACAGATATTTCCTCAAATTGAAACAGATATTTCCTCAAATTGAAACAGATATTTCCTCAAATTGAAACAGATGTTTCCTCAAATTGAAACAGATATTTCCTCAAATTGAAACAGATGTTTCCTCAAATTGAAACAGATATTTCCTCAAATTGAAACAGATATTTCCTAAAATTGAAACCGGTTTTTTTTTCTAAAATTTAAATAGATATTTCCTAAAATTGAAACAGATATTTCCTAAAATTGAAACCGGTTTTTTTCTAAAATTGAAATAGATATTTCCTAAAATTGAAACAGTTATTTCCTCAAATTGAAACAGATATTTCCTCAAATTGAAACCGGTTTTTTTCTAAAATTGAAATAGATATTTCCTAAAATTTCATATTGATATATTCTAAACTTAAAAATCTGTATATTATAAAATTAAACATCGGTATAATATAAAATTAAACATCGATAAGTTATAGAATTAAGCATCGATATTCAAAAAAAATTAAATATAAATATTTCCCGACGTTTTAGTTACCATATTTACTATATGTTTTAAATATAAAATTATGTACTTCCTAAATTTAAAGAAATTTTTAAATTAAAGTTAAGATTTTCTAAGAAAAAACTTTTGTAATCTCCCAATATTAAATTTCGTTATTTCTCAAAGCTAAATAACAGTATTTCTTAAAATTAAATTTTCATATTTCCCTCAATTAAATTACGGCATTTCTAAATTAAAATTTCCTAGAACCAAATTTAAAATACGGTATTTCTCCAAATTAAATTTAAGTATTACCTAAAATTAAGTAGTCCGTATTTCCTAATTAAGGTATCTCCTAAAACATAATTTCAGTATTTCCCTTAATTAAATTACGTTATTTCCTAAGATAAAATTTCAGTATTTCAATAAATGAAATGAAAGTAAGTAACAGTATTTCCCTAAATTAAATAACGAAATTTTCCTAAATTAAATAACGGTATTTCCCTAAATTAAATGAAAGTAAGTAACAGTATTTCCATAAATTAAATAACGGTATTTCCCTAAACTAAATAACGATATTTCCCTAAATTAAATTACGGTATTTTCTATAAGAAAAATCCCTGGTATTTCCCTAAATTAAAAACTATTTCCTTAACATTATTTGCGGTATTTTCCTAAATTAGTTTATGGTATTTCCCTTAATTAATTAACGGTATTTCCCAAAATATATTTACGGTATTTCCCTAAATTTATTTACGGTAATTCCCTAAATTAAATAACAGTATTTTCCTAATTTAAATTACTGTATTTCCCTAAATTAAATTACGGTATTTCCCCAAATTAAATTACGGCATTTCCCTAAATTTATTTACGGTATTTCCCTAAATTTATTTACGGTATTTCCCTAAATTTAATTACGGTATTTCCCTAAATTTATTTCCGGTGCTTAATAAAATAAAAGGTATATTTATTGAAAGAGGGGCCAAAGACAAGGGAAATGGGGAAAATGGGTATAACACTTAGTTTAAAATGCGTTGATGGCGGAAGTATACGTTGGCTACCACGCATTGAAAAACCACAGAAAGCAACTGTGGTCGAAGTCGACATTTCAGCCTAATTAATATCCGTCTTTGGTCGAGGCGGCTGCCGATTCTGTCTGGTTGCGTGCGTGTCTTGAGGAGGGCGGATGATGGACGATAACCGAGTTGATGTCCTCGGCGCTGTGCACTTTTCTCCTGGTCCGAGGAGAGACGCTCCACTTCTCCATGGCCTCTCGGTGTTTCTGGCTGTAGACGAACATGCTGTTGATGCGAGGCCGGGCGTGCATCAGCAGCGGGAGCGCGATGTCGCTGAGGTGGCGCGTTCGTTCGGGCTGCAACGAGGTGGCGCTGTAGCAGGCTGGCATCTCCATCACGTTGAGGCGGTACCGGTCTTTGTAGTTAGTGGGCGGGAGCCCCACGGTCACCGTGGCCGCGGCTGGTTCCTGGTGGTATTCCGGGTGGTACGGCTCGAGCATGCGAATTTTCCCCCATTTCTTGAAGAACAGACACAGCACGCTGATCCAGAAGATCAAGAACAGAAGCCCAATGACCACTTCCTCCACCGTCACCAGGTTCAGGCCCGACGAGGGGCCCCTTCCTCCCTGGTGGCCCCTGGTCAGTGTCTCGTTGCCCTTCTCAGACGATGACACCGTCTCATTCTCAACTTCGCCTGCGGATATTTAACACACACTTATTTCGTCACTTAATTTGAACTAATTTGAGATTAATCAATAAAAAGGCGATTACTCAATTAAAATTTAGAATGCAATTAATTACTTAATTGATTAGAAATAATAATAATAATAATAATCAGCTAGGCTAATACCCAAGGCACCACCTTAGGCCTAAGTCATCTTGCGACTTTTAAAGCCTTTAATTCAGGTGGCCGGGTTACAATGCGTAGGAGGGTGGTGGCAAGCCCTGCAAGCCACGCGAGCCAACAGCTCCCTACACAAACTATTGCCGTTAATACTCAACTTATTGTCATTAGAGGACTAATCTGAAATTTATCGTTAATCACTCCATCTAATATTTATTAGAATTATCAAAAACTGTCATCAATCGATTAATTCTTAATTTACGAGTTATGCTGCAAATTATCGTTAACCAAATAATTTGCAATTTATCGTTAATCGAATAATTTGCAATTTATTGTTAATCGAATAATTTGCAATTTATCGTTAATCGAATAATTTGCAATTTATCGTTAATCGAATAATTTGAAATTTATCGTTAATCGAATAAATTGTAATTTATCGTTAATCGAATAATTTGAAATTTATCGTTAATCGAATAATTTGAAATTTATCGTAATCACTTCATCTAATATTTATCAGAATTCTCAAAAACTGTCACCAATCGATTAATTCTTAATTTATAAGTTATGCTGCAAATTATCGTTAATCGACTAATCTTAGATTTATCGTTAATCGACTAATCTTAGATTTATCGTTAATCGACTAATCTGAAATTTATCATTAATCGACTAATCTTCAATTTTTCGTTAATCACTCCATCTAAAATTTATCATAAATCTGAAAAAATTCCATTCATCAATTAGTTAAAAAAAATCATTTATCTGGAATATTGCCTTCAATTGATTAAATTAAAAACTTTCATTGAAGCAAAAACATGTCCATTAAAAAACTAGTTTAAAAATGCCTGAAAACTCTATCAATCGATCTAAATCTGAAAAGCTCTTTCAATACTGTAGATCTAAAAATTAACCTAAAAATCTCTATCAATCGATCTAAAAATTAATAACCTGAAAAAAACTAGCAATCGATCTAAAAATTAATAACCTGAAAAAAACTAGCAATCGATCTAAAAATTAATAACCTGAAAAAAAACTAGCAATCGATCTAAAAAAATTATTCTGAAAACTTTATTGAAAAATAGTATCAGTCGATTTAAAAATTGTTAATTTGAAAAATAGTATCAGTCGATCTAAAATTGTTAATTTAAAAACCTTATGAAATCGGTTTAAAAATCGTTAATTTGAAAAACTCTTTCAATCGATTAATATAAAAATTATCATTAATCGATTAATATAAAAATGATCATTAATCGATTACGTATAATCGAAAAATTTCAAATCTTTAATCGAATAATGGCTCGATTCGCAAGTCAACGTACTGGATGAGTGGGCCAAGAAAGTCTCTTTGAAAAGGCGATTTGCGGAGCTGACTCGCTCCAGGACGCAGCCACCAGCGCGGGTCCACACCTGCAAAGGCATTGACAGATATGCAAAATCGGGAAACAGAAGATTACTTCCGCGACTGCTAATTTCATCACCAACAGGACCAACGAAAAAAACCACCAAGAAATGATCAAGATGCCACGGACATACGAGTGCACACAGTCCCCCTCGTGTATTCGGAACATCGAGGAAATCATTAATTGGGAAAATACGCCATTTCCGAGGAGCCCATACCATAGACACTTCTCGGGCAGCTTTTCGCGTCACGCTTACGTTCAGCAGCAGCCAGAGATGGGGCTAGTTCGCGATCGTCTCACTAGGGCGCGTTGGCTTCAACTTCAGGGGCAAATAAATCGTCACGTGACTTCGGAATTCCCACATGGCTGGCATACTGGCACCATGGACTAATTAATTAGTTGTTGTTGTGAATTAGTCCATGCTGGCACCAGCCGGTTTTATTTGAATTTCTGCATCATCGGTTTTATTTTCAAATAAATTTATGTAAAAAGTTAATAAAATTTTGCGTCAGTTATTTATTTTCTGGGATAATGGATGTGCTACTAGATCTTTCAATTAACTGCAGACAATTAGACGATTTATTAAGTGGTAAGTATTTAAATATATTTTAAACAATATATAAATTTAATAGCTCCAAGGGTTAGCTGGTAGTGGGAAAAATGCCTGCAGGAATTGAAAATAGTTGTCGAATTAAATTGCGATTCCAGTTATAAGAAAATGAAAAGCTCAATATACCTACGTTAATTAAATAAAACCTAAAAGATCTTGAAAAACATCAAGCCACTTTTATTTGGACAATCGAGGACTCGATATCTGCTATCGATTAAGATATAATTTTCCCTATTATCCCTAACAATGCGAGGAACAACCAATGCCCAATTTCCGTACTATCGAGTGCAATGGATTATTTACCAACCGGGCCCCTGGGATTAACCTTTATTAGGGCCAGTGGCGTAGCTAGGGGGTGGTGGGGGTGGACCGCCCTGGGTGCCACCCATTTGGGCGTGATTTGGGGATGACCCCCGGCCACGAAAAAAATAAAAACTTACACAAACTATAGAGACTGGTAAGTAGCACACCAGGATATCCGCCTCGGGTGTCACCCATGCTAGCTACGACACTGATTAGAGCCCCTCTGTAGCTTCGTCTCGGGGTCCGTTGCCTTCTGGTAAAAGCTCCCGGGCCTATAGGGCTAGGCTTAAGCCTACTCAACCTATTCGTTAATCCGTCAGTGACCGAGTGCCCAAAATTGAAATGGCGACTAACGGTGTGATCATTGAGTTGGGAATATTAATCTAGAGGTCCAATCAAAACGTCGGATTTCAGTATTTCGCGAAACAAGTTTTTAAAAAATAAGAATACTGCCGTCTGCTCCCAAATGACGATAAAACTTTATCATTCTACCCGTGGCGCCGTCTATCTCTCAATGGTTCGTTCAAATATGACGCGTTTTCCGGCAAAAAGATTTATTTTTCAAAAATAATGGATGGCGCCACGGGTCATATGATAACGTTTTCTCGTCATTTTAGAGGAGACGGCACATTCGCAATTTTCAAAAACTTGTTTCGCGGGGAGCAGATTTGATTGGATCTCTAAATTAATATTCCCAACTCAATGGGTGTGATGGCCGATCAATGGGCAATATCTGTGGGGCGGCGGCTACATCGCGGGTGATTTGAATAGGCGCAAAACGGCGGCAAGATAAGCGGTACTTGTTCGCGCAATCGAGAGAACAGGCGAGGATGGCCGCGGGAGACAAGCAGCGCGCCAAAACGCGCCGGAGCGAGACGACTGGGACCAGCTTCGCTAATTTTCTAAGACATACCGAAATGGCACGAGGAAAGAGCTTGAGGAGAAAGACGCCCCCTGGGGGATTATTTTCGCTAATTGCCGACAGAAACGAGACTAGAGACTGCCAGATCTCGAAATAAACGAATTGCAATTAGGGCGCGGCTCAAACTTAAGCGAAAATATAAACGAGGTTCAAGTAAGCTAAACGTATGTTTAATAAAGGTATCGTGCTAAATCAGATTGGACGGCTTAACGGCGGCTCCTCAAATAGCTCAAGAAGGATCTGAAGAGTGCGTCTGTTGATCTTCGGACACGTTACTTCTCAATGTTTGCGTAGTGGGTAGAAATATACCCGTAGCTGGTAATTTGAGCTGTCACTAACAAGGAATCGAGATGTCCCTGCCAGCCGGAAACAGTTCTTTACGTTACAATTACATACGCTTTTTACACACAATCCTAAGGATTTGTGTGTATTAGTTTCACGTACAGTGTAGCCGATGCCGATGCCAATGCCACCGATGCCACCGTGTCACGCATATCTCTTCAACGGCTAGGGATCGAAGAGTCAATGATATCTCGTTCAAGTGTACATACATCGCCATTGATAGCCTTTCATAATTTTTTTAAATTGAAGCCCAAGAAGTTGGGCATTTGCCCGATTTACCATTTTCGGTAGTTTGGCTTTGTGTGGTTGATATTTTGTTAAAAATTAAGTCCGGTAACGTTAAAAAAATATTATTGGATAGGTTAGGATTCAGCGGACCTACAACTTCGGTTATATCAGTAAATATTAATGTTAAGTATGGCACCGGAGATCCCGGTGTGATTCCAAAAGGACGGGAAACAGGACCACCGTGCCCTCATATACGGAGGCCCGCCACCCCACAGTAGGCTACCCAATCCGCCGAGGTGGCCAGTTTGCACGGACCCTCTCCGTTAGCCTGAGCCGAAGCTCAGTTTACAGCCCATACCTGACCGAAGTCGGAGGTGGAGATAGGATCATTTGATCAGAACTAACATCTCCCAGTGCGCCACCGCCCTTATGGGTTACAAGATCCGGACCCCGACTCCCCGGTAAAGCCACCAGTTATTGCACACTCTAACCCATGTATAGGGCTGGTTTGCCGACTGCAGTCCTCTTCAATTAAATAAATAATTGACGGGGCGAAACTTAAAGTTGGTCAACAATCGACTGTTACAACAAGTGGTCAGTTAACGCCGTGAACCAAAATTTTGGGACTATCGTAGTTAACAAATAACAAAAGAGTACTACCAAAAACATCGCACCTCCTATTAACTTTATTTTGATTTTTCTAAATACGTTTTGGAAGAAAATTAGTACAGTTGATACAGGAAACTATAGAGGTATATATACCTCTATAGTTTCCTGTATCAACTGTACTAATTTTCCACAGTTAGAAAAAAGGGTTTGATTATAAACCCCCAAGGTTCTTAAAAAAAAGTTCCAAAAATTCAAACCCTCCAAAACCCTTTAACGGAAATTTTCAACCCACAATGCTTAAAAATGAGCACTTTTATGATTATAAATTGAACCATTAGAAACCCTTTAAAAACTTCCTAGGGTTTGCGACAAAACCCCGTAAATACAGACAATCGACACAACACGGTTTATATTTAAACTCTTTTCAAACCCTTTAAACACTTCGTAGGGTTTGTATTTATAGATTAAATTAAAATTAATTAATTTAATTTACGACTTTATAACAAATTTTGGCGATTGCAACGGGTGCGTTTCAAACCCAAGCCCTCTAGCACGACAGGCGTGCGTTTTACCACAGAACCACCGAAAGATGTATGCTTGCAACGATGTTTAGAGAAACCATTTTGGGGTAAGTCCATCTTGCTTTACGTTTTATGAAATTATTATACGGCTTGATATCAAATTTTGGGGTAGATGGCGTGAGATAGTGTAAAACGTGAAGGGTTTGAAAAGGGTTTTAAAAAGTGATAAATTATTATTTTTTTTCTATAGGTTCTTAAATGGGAATCCTAAGGGTTTTCCATTGACCTATAGGGGTTTCCTTTAAACATTTAAACCCTTTTCAAACCATGCAAGTTGCCAAATCAAACCTTAAGGGTTTATAATTTTTTCCTAAACCTTTTTTAAACCCAAAGCAAACCCTAATAAAACC
The DNA here is from genome assembly GCF_980474605.1 of Leiobunum rupestre. Taxonomy (NCBI): domain Eukaryota; kingdom Metazoa; phylum Arthropoda; class Arachnida; order Opiliones; family Sclerosomatidae; genus Leiobunum; species Leiobunum rupestre. The sequence continues at coordinate 40,242,664 of NC_143393.1, read as the reverse complement.
CATGAAAACCCTTTTTTCTAACTGTACACTTGGAATGTCTAAGGTTCCATTGGGACGGTGATACGAAAGCGCGTCCAGAAAAAGGCGGGGCTTAACTACGTCAAGCGTAAGACGTAACCGAGCGGTAAGTCACTCTCGGATGACCTGTATACCGAGTTCTCGTACTTAGTACTGTTAAAGGTACGGATTTTAAAGAGTTCACGAACTCTTATTAGTACAGTCAGAGGTACGACAGTGTACACCGAGTTCGCGGAGTGACCAACCCCTCGGACGTAACACGACATTTCAAATTCATTGGCTCGAGGTTTGACGCGAAAAGAATGCGTCGTCATGGTAACAAATACGATCTTCCCGCGCAAAAAAGGCTTATAAAACAATGGATTTAAAAACCTCAATTTGTTATCGTACTTAATATTTTGAAGTAATTATAATGTTCTTCGCGAAAGAAGTGTAGTGATACCGAATTTCAGGTATTTGTATGGTTATAAAAGAGTTAATCAGGTAAGCTAATAATATAATAACCATGACTAGGCTTAATGACGAGTTTTCGTCGAATTAGGGTAGCGAGGCGCTAGAGTTTTCTCGTGAGTTTTCCCGCTTTAAGACACGCCCGTTTCTACGAGCTTCATCACGGCCGTAAAAATCTCCTTTAGGCATTCCAACTTATATAGTTTCCTGGTTGATAGTATAGAGATTTTCCAAAACTATTGAATCCCTGAGAATAACGATTTATAAACTTTTAAAACCAAATCACCATTATGAAAAATATCACCACGACTAGTTTTTCAGAAGTTAAAATGTAGTGTAAATTTGCAATTTACATTGTTAAGCGTAGCTTACAAAGTTACATAAGTGCATTTAAAGTTTAATGTAGTTACGATTTGATCTTAGACGAATTTTTCTCAAGTAGAATACACAGGGGTTTAAAAAGGTGATGCAAAAATGTTCAGGAGTTGTAGGGGGTGAGTTGAGAAGTATGCCTGTTTTTCCCCATTTTCCTACCATGAGTTAAAAGGGCGCCAGAGAGCTTCAAAGTGTGGCCTACTAGCTCCGGGAAGTAGGCTACAACACGCGCAAAACCAAGCAATAGGGACTTTAAATACTGTTTAAGTTACCTCGATTTGTTTACAAAATCGTTTTTTTACCTATCACACGAACCAAACCTTAATGTTCGCATTTCCCTGCTGATTAGGCCACACTTGGAAGCTCTCTTTTAACTCATCGTAGGAAAAGGGGGGAAAAACAGACATACTTCTCAACTCACCCCCCCCCCTACAACTCCTTAAAATATTTGCATAACCTTTTGAAACTCCCTGTATATTATTAACTTCTGGTAATAAACAGCGAATGACAATTGCTAGGCACACCACCACCACGTTTACAAAACATTGTTACAACCATACGCTCGCTACTGGGAAAAATAATCACCTGCTATTGAGATCCCATCTAAATAAGGCGAAACACAAGGTGTCGACGATGACCAAAAAAAATAAGAAATGATTATCAAGATACAAGAGTTGAGAACAAGGTAGCACGTACGACCGAAAAAATAAAGTAAAAAAAAGGATGTAAAAGGATGAGAGAGAAACCTCAACCGCGATCTCGTCGTTAACGGCGGAGACAGGGAAATCCAAAACCAGTTCGTTCCAAAAACCGACGGGAGATGGCGGGGTCGAGTTTCGCGTTCGCGCGGCGTCGAATGTCACGCGGACCTAACAGAGGCGGCCAATCGCCGTCGGAGTCTGACGAAAGCGGGAGCGCGCGCGACTTCGACGGAGCGCCTACGCTTCAAGTGAGCGTTCGGCCCCCTTTTGTTTCGCTATTTGAACTAGACGGGGAGCCACTGACGGGAGCCCCTTTTTAAGTCCGGAGCGTCATCGATGACGACGCAATTATGCTCCGATAAAGAGACGAGTTTCATCAATTTCGTCTTTGGTTCTACTCTCAAAGGTAGAATGACCTTTGGATATATGAATAGCGGGATGTTCATAAGGCTACGTCGATTCGTCGCTGTCTGTTCTAGGAATATGAAGCTGGAGGCTATACCTTAAAGGATCGTTTCCGAATTAAATTAATGTTGAATTAAAATTAGAATTTAATTAATATTAAAATAAATTAAGGGTTAAATTAAGCTGAAAATAAATTAAGAGTTAAATTAAGATTAAAATTAATTAAGGGTTAAATTATAATTAAAATAAAATTAAGTATTATATTAATATTATAATCAAATTAATATTAAAATAAATTAAGAATAAAATTAATTAACAATAAAATTAATATTAAATCAAATTAAGAATATAATTATTATTAAATTAAGAATATAATAATTATTAAGTTAAGAATATAATTATTATTAAATTAAGAATAAAATTATTATTAAATTAAGAATAATATTAATATTAAATTAAAATTATAGGTTAAATTAATATTAAAATAAATTAATTGTTAAATTAATATTAAAATAAATTAATTGTTAAATTAATATTAAAATAAATTAATTGCTAAATTAATATTAAAATAAATTAAGAATAATATTATTATTAAATTAAAATTAATAGTTAAATTAATATTTAAATACATGAGGAATAATATTATTATTTAACTAATAATATTATTATTCATTTAAGAATAATATCAATATTAAATTATTAATAATATTATTATTAAATTAAGAATAAGATTAATATTATTATTAAATTAAGAATAATATTAATATTCAATTAAGAATAAGATTAATATTATTATTAAATTAAGAATAATATTAATATTCAATTAAGAATAAGATTAATATTATTATTAAATTAAGAATAATATTAATATTCAATTAAGAATAAGATTAATATTAACTTAAAATTAAGAATTAAATTAATTTTAAAATAAACTAAGAGTTAAGTTTAATAGTTAAATTAATATTCAAATAAAATTAAAAATAAATTAATATTAAAATATTGTTAGTTTTTCTCGCCAAATGTAGATGGCGACGTAAGCGCCGGACTACTTGATGTCTATGGTCAACTTGTTAGGCGATCTAACGAATAGTCAAGTCTATTCACGCGAGGCGCGGATTGAAATAGGATAGCGCGGAAAATGTTGACTAGAATCCCCTTGAGATGGCGTTGTGAAATGGCAGATCAGTTCGGTCAGTTCCCGAAAGCAAAAATCACGTAACGTTTTGACGGGCATTTTGAATACATATTGATTTAAATTTATTAAAAGAGTTGATGGGCTTATTAAACGTTATAACAAGATTGAGATCTATGAGGGGATGGCTACTTACAAACATTTTATTGTATTAAAATTGATATCTTCATGAATATTTCTTATAACAAAACTAAGGTTTTCAACAGTGGTACCAAAATTAAACAGAATTAAAAAGAATAAAACACTTAATTCGTGTTACGTTGTTTTAAATTTAATTGTATTTCGAATAAAAACCATGTAAAAGGAATATAAAGTCTGAAGGGTTCCAATAATGTCCGCTCACGGCTATAACTTTTGGCATTTCGGGGTTGCGTAGTGTTTTCTTCAGGAGCTAATCCATAACATAGTTAATATAATAAAATGAATTAAAAAGATATAATATGTTGCACTTACGTCGAAAGACACGGCTTTATTAGTATATTCTTCGCATGAAAATGATGAGAAAATCGAGTAAAATGAAAGCTAATTTCCATACCCGTCTTTTGGTGCGATAAATTGCACTTGGGAATTGTGGGTATAGCTATTTCTATGTATAAAAAATGGTTTCATAAAAACAAAAACGTTTTTTTTTTGGCCTAGGAGCACGCAAAATTTTAAATTCGAGGTCAAAATGTAACTTCATAAGGAAAACGCCTCCAACATGGGGAGTATAGCAGTTTGATAACTTCGGTTCATTTACTTTGGCTAATACCCAACACACCATCTTAGTCGACTTGATATCACTTGTTTATACCCTAAAATCATTGACTTCAAAATCGAGAGCGGCTGATCACTCCCCGTAATCAGTGTACAAGCCTGTAGCTTTGACTGTATTAATGTGATTACGTAATCAATTACAGATTAAGTGTTGTAAGTCGGAAAATGACCGAGGTCATTTTTCCGAAAAATTTCCGTATTTTTCCGAAAAAATAAAAAAAGTTTTCATTCCATAATTAGTCTAATATATGGTTTGCAAATTTAAATAAAGCGGAATTTTCGCCTCATTTTTTCGAATCTAAAAGTAAAACTAAACCTCTAGACTAGCTTCAAACTGGTTAACAATGTAACACTATTAATGTTTTGTAGTATGTTTACTGATATTAGACATTTTATATCGATAAAAAGTTAAAAACATTAAAAACCCTTAAAACGTAATTTATGTTTCAATTCTTTATTTTTCCGATTTGCGGAAAATTTTCCGCATTTTATTTTTTCGGAAAATTAACAAAACTACCTGAGATTTAGCATTACCAAAGCCTGCAATCAGTTTAACATGCCTGTAATTGGTGTACAGAATTTTAGGCCAAATCTCAATGTTCCTTTTCCGAAAACTGAATTTTTCGAGTTACCACAGTTCTATTCTCAGGCGACAGGCAAGGCTTAAAGGGTACCGGGCAAAAGGCTTAACAAGGCGGCTCAATCAAAGTTAGCGCGTATCGCTTTGACTGTTAAACTGCGTAAGGATAAAGCATTCTTTGGCCGCACGTTGGGAGGGGGGTAAGTGTTTGACCGCTTTGAAGCCCCCCAATCCATTCACGGCCCCGGAGGCTGCGGAGGCGGATGGGGATTAACGAGAATGTAGATGAGGTACAGCGATTCGCTCTCTACATTTTTAGCCTTTTCGCTTTCGTTAAGCGCGTAGCGGGCCAATGAATCTGAATGAGGCATTTTGCCGATGTTTGGAGCGCCTCGCGGGCTTCGTTTGAGGCAATCGAGTTTCACCCCCGTCGATTGCCCCCGCATTAGCTGATTTCGGACTCCACTCGAAGTACGTGTGAGGGATAGTTGTGTTGAGGACGTGTTCGGAATATTCGATAAACAGGGCAGTGGTTTTAAATCGAAAAACCGTCCACTCACACCTAACTAGAACCAGTTACCGTAGCTTCTAGAGTTTTAAGTAAAAAAAGATTACGTGGAAAATTTCCGGCTTAGAAAATTTTCAGAATTACGTTAACCTATTTTCTGGAAAATTTTCCGAATTTTTCCGATAAAAAGTAAAAAAGGTTTTTATTCCATGATTAGCCTAATATTGTTCGCAAATTTAAATTTCGCGGCATTTTCGACTTATTTTATCGAATTTAAAAGTAAAACTAAACCTCAAGAGTCTAGACTATTCTAGAATAAAAACCTTAAAAAGTAATGTTTCGATTTTATATTTTTCCGATTGACTTCGGAGATTCCAAGCAGTGGCGGATGTATATGGGGGGCGCGCGCCCCTCTTGACTCTTAAGCTTTGCATGTGGATGATTTGTTATTACACCCATAGCTCATGTCTTTTAGCACCCCGCCCTCCCTTGACTTTTTTCTGTATCCGCCACAGATTTCAAGACGCAATAGCCTGGCTATTTAGGCCACCAAAGAAACCCCATCAACGGAGCCATTTTACAACAACGATCGAGGAAGCCACTCGCTCTTCTTAACGCGTCCCGCCGTTTTCGCATTTTTGGTGACGATCCATCTTGCCCTACGCCAGCGCCCACAAGCCCGGACAGGGGACAAATCCAGCATGGCTAGTAGTGCCCTAGGGCTACTGATGGTCTCACCCTCGACGCGAGCCACTCATCCCGACAAATGGCGCAGCAATGGGGTGACCAGCGAGGGGGTAGCCACTTGAGAAATATGGTGTACATAGCGAGGAATCCAAATCATTATTTCCGGAAATCTAGAAATCCACAAGAAGTATAAGAAATATTAGAAATCTCGAAAAATCCAAAGAAATATCGGAAATATTGGAGAAATATCGGAAATATTTGAAAAATATCGGAAATATTTGAAAAATATATAAAATATTTGAAAAATATCGGAAATATTTGAGAAATATCAGAAATAATTAAGAAATACTGGAAATATTTGAGAAATACTGGAAATATTTGAGAAATACTGGAAATATGAGAAATATCGGAAATAATTAAAAATTCTGGAAATATATGAGAAATATCGGAAATATTAAAACTATCGGAAATATTAAAATTATCGGAAATATTAAAGTTATCGGAAATATTAAAATTATCGGAAATATTAAATTTATCGGAAATATGAAAATTATCGGAAATATGAAAATTATCGGAAATATGAAAATTATCGGAAATATTAAAATTATCGGAATTATTAAAATTATCGGAAATATTAAAATTATCGGAAATATCGGAAATATTTTAGAAATACGGGAAATAATTGAGAAATATCGGAAATTTAAGAAATATCGGAAATATTTAAGAAATATCGGAAATATTTAAGAAATATTGAAAAATTTCGAAATCATAAATCTGTTGTACAATTGTTTTCCAAGTGGCTACCCCCTCAGCGACCAGCTTCCACTTCGCTGTAGGATAGAGAGCGGATGCTGTAGCAACTCCAGCCGACACCCTACCTACGGAGGTAGAGAGCCACACCCTTCAGAATGAGCCCCTGAAGTGGAACGACGGGCACACAGCGGCCCACGTAACCCGGCACAGCTGGCACCGGACACCCGGTGTTGCCCCGAAAGGCCGGGAAACAGGACCACCGCGCCTCGTACGGAGACCCGCCGCCCCACAGCCGGCAACCCAATCCTCCGAGGCGGCCAGTTTGCACGGACCCTCTCCGTTAGCCCGAGCCGAAACCCAGTATCCAGCCCATACCTGACTGAAGTCGGAGGAGGAGATAGGACCATTTGATCAGAGCTAACATCTCCCAGTGCGCTGTGGAGCCCTACAAACTGGAAACGAGTCCGATAAATATTTCTTTGTGAGAAACCCAACGAAGACTTACTTCCGTCCAGCGCTCGAAGACGAAAGAACTAGCCCTCGATCAAGACAGAGACGAACATCATCTCGAAAATATGAAACACAGACTGAAGCATTTGTGGCTTAGAAGAACTGACGCAATAGGCGCGATGACATATGTGTCTCCCATACAACCGAGTTCCCATTCGACCGAATCCTACAGTTTTGGCGGATTTCAAATAAATTGACGAGGAACTTTCAATATGCAATAATTAAATATCATTTTATTCAATCTAACCTAACCCAACCTAATCTAACGTAACCCAACCTAATCTAACGTAACCCAACCTAATCTAACATAACCCAACTTAACGCAACCCAACCTAACTGAATCTTACCTATCCCTATACCCTAAATCGTTATTTAACCGCTTCATAACGATTTAATCGTTTCAATCTAGATTTAATAGTTTCAATCGCTATTTTATCGTTTCGAACAAAATTTAAGTATTTCAATCAAGATTGAATCAATTTCCATTCAGATTTAATCAATTTCAATAAAGATTTAATCAATTTCAATCAAGATTTAATCAAATTAACTCAAGATTTAATCAAATTCACTCAAGATTTAATCAATTTCAATCAAGATTTAATCAATTTCAATCAAGATTTAATCAAATTCACTCAAGATTTAATCAATTACAATAAAGATTTAATCAATTACAATAAAGATTTAATCAATTACAATAAAGATTTAATCAATTTCAATCAAGATTTAATAAAATGTACTCATGATTTAATCAATTTCAATAAAGATTTAATCAATTTTTATTCAGATTTAATCAACTTCAATCAAGATTTAATCAAATTCACTCAAGATTTAATCAATTTCAATCAAGATTTAATCAATTTCAATCAAGATTTAATCAAACTCACTCAAGATTTAATCAATTTCAATCAAGATTTAATCAAATTCACTCAAGATTTAATCAATTTCAATAAAGATTTAATCAATTTCAATCAAGATTTTATCAAATTCACTCAAGATTTAATCAAATTCACTCAAGATTTCATCAATTTCAATCAAGAATTAATCAAATTCACTCAAGATTTAATCAATTTCAATCAAGATTTAATCAATTACAATCAAGATTTAATCAATTTCAATAAAGATTTAATCAATTTCAATCAAGATTTAATCAATTTTTATTCAGATTTAATCAACTTCAATCAAGATTTAATCAAATTCACTCAAGATTTAATCAATTTCAATCAAGATTTAATCAATTTCAATCAAGATTTAATCAAACTCACTCAAGATTTAATCAATTTCAATCAAGATTTAATCAAATTCACTCAAGATTTAATCAATTTCAATCAAGATTTAATCAAATTCACTCAAGATTTCATCAATTACAATAAAGATTTAATCAATTTCAATCAAGATTTAATCAATTACAATCAAGATTTAATCAATTTTTATTAAGATTTAATCAATTTCAATCAAGATTTAATCAATTTCAATCAAGATTTAATCAATTTCAATCAAGATTTAATCAATTTCAATCAAGATTTAATCAATTTCAATCAAGATTTAATTTTAATAATTTAAAGCAATTAGAAAATTTATTTACTATTTTTCATTTGAAAGTTTTTCTTAACGTTTAAGAATAAAACAATGTTGGTAAAATATTGTTTGGTTATAAATTTATTTCTTAATAACTTCAGGCAAAATTGAAGGAAGTATCTTTAGGAAAACATTTTCAGTTTGCTACCTTTCGAAATGAAATTGGAAACAAGATACATATACGCAAAAAATAGTTTACTTCCAGATCTGAAAGAAGTGAGCGCGGCAGGAAGTGAAATCCCGAAAGAAAAATATTCGACTTTCTTTGCCCTCTCAGAAATGGATATCTGCTAAAAATGGCCCCACTGGAAAAACAGAAAATCTAATAAATCAATATAAGTATAAACACGGTTCGTCAAAACGAAATACTTTGCTAACATTAAAGCCTTCGCAATCTTCCCTTTCAAAAAATATCGTCTTGGGCATAAGCCCTAAGAAAGTGGAATTTCACAAAAAAAATACGATACTACTAAAAAATATTCTTATCAAGAACGTGCGTATGTACCTGAGAATGTCCGTGTCTTCTTAATTCCACCAATAAAGGTGCTTTGTGGAATATTATAAAGAACCTATTTATGTTACTAAGAACGTACGTTGGTTCCTAATCCCACAAATAAAGGAGCTTTGTGGAATATTATCAAGAACCTATTTATGTTACTAAGAACGTACATGTCTTCCTAATCCCACAAATAAAGGAGCTTTGTGGAATATTATCAAGAACCTATTTATGTTACTAAGAACGTACATGTCTTCCTAATCCCACAAATAAAGGAGCTTTGTGGAATATTATCAAGAACCTATTTATGTTACTAAGAACGTACATGTCTTCCTAATCCCACAAATAAAGGAGCTTTGTGGAATATTATCAAGAACCTATTTATGTTACTAAGAACGTACATGTCTTCCTAATCCCACAAATAAAGGAGCTTTGTGGAATATTATCAAGAACCTATTTATGTTACTAAGAACGTACATGTCTTCCTAATCCCACAAATAAAGGAGCTTTGTGGAATATTATCAAGGACATATTTATGTTACTAAGAACGTACGTTGGTTCCTAATCCCACCAATAAAGGAGCTTTGTGGAATATTATAAAGAACCTATTTATGTTACTAAGAACGTACGTTGGTTCCTAATCCCACAAATAAAGGAGCTTTGTGGAATATTATCAAGAACCTATTTATGTTACTATGAACGTACGTGTCTTCCTAATCCCACAAATAAAGGTGCTTTGTGGAATATTATCAAGAACATATTTATGTTACTAAGAACGTACGTTGGTTCCTAATCCCACAAATAAAGGAGCTTTGTGGTGGCAGGGCTTGCCACCACCCTCCTACGCATTGTAACCCGGCCACCTGAATTAAAGGCTTCAAAAGTCGCTTGGCGACTTAGGCCTAAGGTGGTGCCTTGGGTATTAGCCTAGCTGATTATTTTATTATCAAGAACCTATTTATGTTACTATGAACGTACGTGTCTTCCTAATCCCACAAATAAAGGTGCTTTGTGGAATATTATCAAGAACATATTTATGTTACTAAGAACATACGTGTCTTCCTAATCCCACATATAAAGGAGCTTTGTGGAATATTATCAAGAACCTATTTATGTTACTAAGAACGTACGTTGGTTCCTAATCCCACAAATAAAGGAGCTTTGTGGAATATTATCAAGAACCTAGTTATGTTACTAAGAACGTACGTGTCTTCCTAATCCCACAAATAAAGATGCTTTGTGGAATATTATCAAGAACATATTTATGTTACTAAGAACATACGTGTCTTCCTAATACCACATATAAAGGAGCTTTGTGGAATATTATCAAGAACCTATTTATGTTACTAAGAACGTACGTTTGTTCCTTATCCCACAAATAAAGGAGCTTTGTGGAATATTATCAAGAACATATTTATGTTACTAAGAACGTACGTGTCTTCCTAATCCCACAAATAAAGGAGCTTTGTGGAATATTATCAAGAACCTATTTATGTTACTAAGAACGTACATGTCTTCCTAATCCCACAAATAAAGGAGCTTTGTGGAATATTATCAAGAACCTATTTATGTTACTAAGAACGTACATGTCTTCCTAATCCCACAAATAAAGGAGCTTTGTGGAATATTATCAAGAACCTATTTATGTTACTAAGAACGTACATGTCTTCCTAATCCCACAAATAAAGGAGCTTTGTGGAATATTATCAAGAACCTATTTATGTTACTAAGAACGTACATGTCTTCCTAATCCCACAAATAAAGGAGCTTTGTGGAATATTATCAAGAACCTATTTATGTTACTAAGAACGTACATGTCTTCCTAATCCCACAAATAAAGGAGCTTTGTGGAATATTATCAAGGACATATTTATGTTACTAAGAACGTACGTTGGTTCCTAATCCCACCAATAAAGGAGCTTTGTGGAATATTATAAAGAACCTATTTATGTTACTAAGAACGTACGTTGGTTCCTAATCCCACAAATAAAGGAGCTTTGTGGAATATTATCAAGAACCTATTTATGTTACTATGAACGTACGTGTCTTCCTAATCCCACAAATAAAGGTGCTTTGTGGAATATTATCAAGAACATATTTATGTTACTAAGAACGTACGTTGGTTCCTAATCCCACAAATAAAGGAGCTTTGTGGTGGCAGGGCTTGCCACCACCCTCCTACGCATTGTAACCCGGCCACCTGAATTAAAGGCTTCAAAAGTCGCTTGGCGACTTAGGCCTAAGGTGGTGCCTTGGGTATTAGCCTAGCTGATTATTTTATTATCAAGAACCTATTTATGTTACTATGAACGTACGTGTCTTCCTAATCCCACAAATAAAGGTGCTTTGTGGAATATTATCAAGAACATATTTATGTTACTAAGAACGTACGTTGGTTCCTAATCCCACCAATAAAGGAGCTTTGTGGAATATTATAAAGAACCTATTTATGTTACTAAGAACGTACGTGTCTTCCTAATCCCACAAATAAAGGTGCTTTGTGGAATATTATCAAGAACATATTTATGTTACTAAGAACGTACGTTGGTTCCTAATCCCACAAATAAAGGAGCTTTGTGGAATATTATCAAGAATCTATTTATGTTACTATGAACGTACGTGTCTTCCTAATCCCACAAATAAAGGTGCTTTGTGGAATATTATCAAGAACATATTTATGTTACTAAGAACATACGTGTCTTCCTAATCCCACATATAAAGGAGCTTTGTGGAATATTATCAAGAACCTATTTATGTTACTAAGAACGTACGTTGGTTCCTAATCCCACAAATAAAGGAGCTTTGTGGAATATTATCAAGAACCTATTTATGTTACTAAGAACGTACATGTCTTCCTAATCCCACAAATAAAGGAGCTTTGTGGAATATTATCAAGAACCTATTTATGTTACTAAGAACGTACATGTCTTCCTAATCCCACAAATAAAGGAGCTTTGTGGAATATTATCAAGAACCTATTTATGTTACTAAGAACGTACATGTCTTCCTAATCCCACAAATAAAGGAGCTTTGTGGAATATTATCAAGAACCTATTTATGTTACTAAGAACGTACGTTGGTTCCTAATCCCACCAATAAAGGAGCTTTGTGGAATATTATAAAGAACCTATTTATGTTACTAAGAACGTACGTTGGTTCCTAATCCCACAAATAAAGGAGCTTTGTGGAATATTATCAAGAACCTATTTATGTTACTATGAACGTACGTGTCTTCCTAATCCCACAAATAAAGGTGCTTTGTGGAATATTATCAAGAACATATTTATGTTACTAAGAACGTACGTTGGTTCCTAATCCCACCAATAAAGGAGCTTTGTGGAATATTATAAAGAACCTATTTATGTTACTAAGAACGTACGTGTCTTCCTAATCCCACAAATAAAGGTGCTTTGTGGAATATTATCAAGAACATATTTATGTTACTAAGAACGTACGTTGGTTCCTAATCCCACAAATAAAGGAGCTTTGTGGAATATTATCAAGAACCTATTTATGTTACTATGAACGTACGTGTCTTCCTAATCCCACAAATAAAGGTGCTTTGTGGAATATTATCAAGAACATATTGATGTTACTAAGAACATACGTGTCTTCCTAATCCCACATATAAAGGAGCTTTGTGGAATATTATCAAGAACCTATTTATGTTACTAAGAACGTACGTTGGTTCCTAATCCCACAAATAAAGGAGCTTTGTGGAATATTATCAAGAACCTAGTTATGTTACTAAGAACGTACGTGTCTTCCTAATCCCACAAATAAAGATGCTTTGTGGAATATTATCAAGAACATATTTATGTTACTAAGAACATACGTGTCTTCCTAATACCACATATAAAGGAGCTTTGTGGAATATTATCAAGAACCTATTTATGTTACTAAGAACGTACGTTTGTTCCTTATCCCACAAATAAAGGAGCTTTGTGGAATATTATCAAGAACATATTTATGTTACTAAGAACGTACGTGTCTTCCTAATCCCACAAATAAAGGAGCCTCGTGGAATATTATCAAGAATCTTGCTTTGTGGAATATTATCCAGAATCTATTTTAAAGATGCTTTGTGGAATATTATCAAGAATCTATTTTAAAGATGCTTTGTGTAATATTATCAAGAATCTATTTTAAAGATGCTTTGTGGAATATTATCAAGAATCTATTTTAAATATGCTTTGTGGAATATAATCAAGAATCTATTTTAAAGATGCTTTGTGGAATATTATCAAGAATATATTTTAAAGATGCTTTGTGGAATATTATCAAGAATATATTTTAAAGATGCTTTGTGGAATATTATCAAGAATATAATTTAAAGATGCTTTGTGGAATATCATTAAGAATCTACTTTAAAGATGCTTAGTGAAATATTATCAAGAACCTATTGATGTTACTAAGAACGTACGTGTCTTCTTTCTAGGTCTAGCTACTACATGCTACTACTTTTAGTACTACAACTATTCCCTGTTTCAAACTAAAACCCTCCATTTTCTCAATTGTGCATAGCGCCATCTAGAATCCACCGTTAAAACGTTTTGTTTTATCCACACGAAATCATCAAACGTTATATGAAATTTTTTTAATAACTTTTTAACATAGAAATAATATTTTATCCAAATAAGCGAGCTCTGATATCAGAAACTAGAGCCGATAGAGTGAAATGGATTGAAAATTCTAAATCAACAAAAGCTTTTAGCTTTGGATACCAATTTTCATATTTTAAAAACTGATTATATACTAAGTGCTCAGTACCTAAATACGATCTTGCTTACACTTATAAAGGATATCTTGTAAAATATTATGGATAGTTTTCACGTGACGTCATCTTCTTAGTGGAAGGCTAGAAGCTTGCCAGTATAGACTTAGGACACACTAATCGTCACCTGAGTTTTAAAACGTTGTAACTCCAATTTTATCGTAACTTTGTAATGAACAATTTATATTTTGGAACAGAATAACCCAAAATTCATTATATTTCATTTAATCATGCAAACAATAAATTTCCTGATACAAATATATAATCAAAATGCGGTTTCCAAATAATTTCTTAAATAGTTGAAAACTTCTAATTTATATTTTCTCAAAACTTGATTATTCGAGATACGACATTTCTAAACTCATCTAACCTAAGCCATAAAATAAAGTAGTACCCGATAGCTTAGTCAACTGCAAACAAACCCTATCGTTATGTTTAGCTGATAGTAATTTTAACGTTACAACTATAGTTCATCATAGCTTTTACCCCTCTGTAGCTTTCGGTTCACGTTGTGGTAGACTCAACGGAAGGCATAAAAAAGACGACGTGTGAGCCTAGCCTTGAAACTAAGTAAGAATTAATTCGCGTAGAATGTACCGCCCAATCGTCTATGTTTCGTACTAGCAGGTGGTACGACTCCCGTCGGTATTATTTCTGCTAAGTTAATAACATTGTTTATTAGATAGTGGCGAAAGTAAAGGGATGTTTTACGGTAGCCGACTGTTCGTGAAACTGTAGAGTTTCCGCTATTTCAAGCCGCGTGGAAATGGACAGGGTGTCCGACACAGAATGTTACGGAAAACTCAATAAATGCAGTAGACGCTTCAATAAAACCCAATCAACGATTATCTAGGAAGTATTACTAATAGAGCGTGGACGTGCAAATACCTTTTTATATAGTTCTTGTAAGCTAGGAGCAACAAACACAAGGAGAACGCAGCTAGCCTTTGAACACGCTAACGCAGTGTTGTGTACAAATTTCATTGAACGTTTTACGGGCGGGGGGAAGACAATTTCCGAATTTTCCCCTTCCGACGGCAGCAGGCGCTAAAGCGTCTAACCAATGAAACTGTACGCAAGTAAATAGACGGCTTTTGACGGATTGCGTTCTCCTTGTGTGGGGTGCTGTGTTTGTTGCTACTAGTGGTAAGGGTTGGTTTTCAAAAGGTGGTGAGAGTCAACGCGAAAAATTTGCTTTCTGCCCAACCAATAATTGGGCGTCCTTGCAAAAAAATTGCGCTAGACCTAACCAAGATTTTGCCGTCCACGCTAAAAACATTGCGTTAGCCCTAACCAATAGTTTGTCGTCCACGTGAACAAATGGCGTTAGGCCTAACCAAGATTTTTGCGTCCACGCGAACAACTGGCGTTAGGCCTAACCGAGAGATTTGCACCCACGCGAACAAATTGACGGATTTTGAAATGACGTTTTAGCGAGCGACGCTACAAGTACATGTCTTGTGCACACAGCCTTCTTTGCGTGCTTTTTTGACCATAACATGTAGAGGTATTTTGAATGAATTTTAAAAGCCGTCAATTGCGTTAGGCCTAACCGAGAGATTTCCGTCCACGCGAACAAATTATGTTAGGCCTAACCGAGACTTTTGCATCCACTCTAAAAAATGCATTTCAAAGCTTCAAAAATGTTTTCCATTTTTAACTTTATTAAATTTATAAAAATTCGCTATTAAGGAACCGAAGAAGGTAAACAAAGTAGTTAGTTTTCATTTCTGAAAACGTATAGCAATTTATGGGTATATTTAAAAGGAATGAGGTCAAAAACCTTAAGCCTTGGCTATAAGTACCCCGAACTTTTACGTTAGTAGAGTGTGATAGAAATTGCAAATTGAGTTTGTTTTAGACAAGGGTCGATTTTTCGCCGCCAAACACCCTGTATAAGTGTACGGAAAAGGTTATACAGTCAGGATTATTTTTACGACTCGTCCGTCGGAACAGGCTGTGCATGACCCGCCTACGACACGTTCCATTAGGTTCGATAGCTGCCCCCTGGTGCTTGTTATTATTATTACTCATTATCTTCCTTTCTATACGTGCAATTTTTTGGAAGATTCGCTTAACGGATAGTTTCATCAAAAGCAACGTCAAGGGTAAAATCAGTGTTATCTAAAGGTCTGTCTTAAAGCCAGGTATACCCGGATCCGTTACCCGGGTTTCCAGAGTGGTCGTAAAATGGCGGCTCAAACTGCTTCACAACATACGTGATTTTCTTTTGTGAAAGTTATCATTTTATTTTTTAGCTTTCCCTACCATTACAATCATGAGATCTTACAAAGACTCAATTTAACCGAATCGATAGTCTGGCAGCACGGTTTTGAGTCTTTTTTAAGAGGTGTACCACAACAAAATTAGATTTCTGGTGACAACGGTGCCTCAATGTGGTGCATAAAAGCAGCTGCTAAACTGACTGACAAATAATGGTAAATTGCATGTTAAATAATCGTAAAGTTACCGTTAATGTTAGATTAGGTTAAGTTACCGTTAATGTTAGATTAGGTTAAGTTACCGTTAATGTTAGATTAGGTTAAGTTACCGTTAATGTTAGATTAGGTTAAGTTACCGTAATGTTAGATTAGGTTAAGTTACCGTTAATGTTAGATTAGGTTAAGTTACCGTTAATGTTAGATTAGGTTAAGTTAACGTTAATGTTAGATTAGCTTAAGTTAACCTTAATGTTAGATTAGTTAGAGGTTGTGGTTGACGTTGATGGTTAAGTTAGGTCTTTTGTATTTTGCTTGATTATTTAATTTTGATAGTAGGACTAGAGGTTAAATTAAGTTACTATAATACTAAGGTCTTTTGTCTTTTGCTGGAAAAATTCCTTTGGGTTACAAATTGAGAGTTGACGGAACAGAATTGACTTTTTGCACGACTTCTCCCATATTAAAACTGCCATCTAGCGACTTATATCGGTACAAATGCTAGCAGGGGTCGCTCTAAGTGTCAACAAAAACGGGTACATACACTACTTCCAAGTTGGGAAGTTGTCATTCGAACTTATGCCCTGACCCAGAAATCCTTTGAATTGAAGATGGTGTTGGGGATTCCAACTCGAGTTTGAGGTGTGAATAATCCGTTTGGAAGTAAAAAAGATCCAGCGAGGAAGAAAAACACTTCGAGACGGAAGACTTTCGGAATCGATAAATCAATGTAGCTCCTCTTTCGCAGTTCCTCCTTTCCTCCGTCAGGAAATTGGATCTCATTGGTCTAGCTTGTCACACAATCAGTGGCAAAGTAATTGAAAAAACACACAAGGTGCCAATTTCTTATTAAATCGTAATATGAGACCAAGAAGCTATTTAAGTTACTGAGAAAGTATGAATTTAACTAAAAATGGCTACAAATCTCGATTCAAATTTAAACAGTTAAGGGGGGATTGTCTACTTTCGCGCTATTTTATTTAACTTATAAAATTAATATTTAAATTTAGAACAGCCTCTTGTTTAGTGCCTAAAATAATTTTTACAATTTTAAATTTAAAAGTAATTAAGTTATTACGTTTTAATTCGGACCCCCCCGGAGCTAAACAAGTTGGACAAGCGCCCAAACTACCCTCTAGTTAGGACCTTATATATCGTTAACTATTAATATTAGAATTATCAAAATTATTTTAAGCACTAGAGGAAGGTTCAGCCTAATAAGAAAAATATAATTCAATTATGTAATTGTTAAAACAGAAACGTTCAGCTTGAACGAAAAAGAGGCTTTTACTGTATTCTTCCCCCTTAAGCCATCTGTTAGAGACGTGTTTAAAAATATTTTTATTCTGAGCGCAGTAATTGACAAACCCCGATTTAGAAAATTAATTCAGAATATTTACAGAATGTGGCATTAGCTTTAAAAATCTACAAAACAAATTATAGGAAAGGATTTAATTTCTAAAATTATGTTGATATATTTACAAACGAAAATGGTAATTACAACAATGAATTCAAATAAGCAGATTATAAGTGGGCAGCACCCTGTTCATTCTCTAGATTCCCGGAAGAAAAACCACGCCCCTTTGCCTTTTCTAGGTCAATCACCACCTTTTTTTGTCTATCAACCAAAAACCAAAAGCTACAGCCCAAATACGCAAAAAACAGATTTTAAAAGTCAACCTGTAAGTAATTAAAAACAATTATAAATTTGGTTTTTACAATAAATAACTCAAATTAGCAAAATTATTAATTATTGATCGAATTAAGGTGATTTTGGGTAAATGCAAGTAATTTTGGGTAAATGCAAGTAATTTTGGGTAAATACAAGTAATTTTGGGTAAATGCAAGTAATTTTGGGTAAATGCAAGTAATTTTGGGTAAATGCAAGTAATTTTGGGTAAATGCAAGTAATTTTGGGTTAATGCAAGTAATTTTGACTAGCATTAAATAAAATTGAATATAGTTATGAATTTTATATAATTGTGATACATGCTAATAAACTAAGATAATTATGCCAAGAAAAAAGTATTTGCAAATTTTGGTGTAGTAAAAAAAGAGCTAATTGAAACGAAATTGAGTAAATGCAATAAACAACTGCGTAAATGTAAGGAACTTTTAAGAAAATACATTTAAATTTGGCTAAATGCTAATAGAATTGGGTAAATGCGAGTTAATTGGGTTAATGCGAGTAAATTTGGGTAAATTCGAGTAAATTTGGGTAAATTCGAGTAAATTTGGGTAAATGCGAACAAATTAGGTTAAATGTAAATAAATTTAGGTTAATTCCAATTAATTGGGTTAATGCAAATTAATTGTGTTAATACGCGCGTATTAATTTGGTTAATGCGAATACGTTTGGGTAAATATAGGGAAATTTTGATATATTTAGGTAAACTTGGGTAAATTCAAATAAATTTTGATAAAAGCAGAGAAATTTGGGTAAATGAAAATAACCCGGCCACCTGTTTAAGGCATTAATAGTCGCTAGATGAATTGGGCCTAAAGTGGTGCCTTGGTATTAGCCTAGCTGATTATTGTTATTATTATTAAATTTCGCCAATATTTGAAAGTCTGCGGCTAATTTCCACTATTTTTGGCAAAGTAAGTAAAACTAAGTTTTTGTATAAATTAGGGAATCGTGAGTAAATGAAATTAAAATCTAATTTGTTAATTATATCTGAAGTTATTTTCGTATATCTTTGAGACTAATAAACTTAAATCAGTAAATAATGTTATTTTAGGCAGAATAAAATTGTGCTGAGTCAGAATCTGAACACATTCAAGTTTCTTAAAATAATTTGAATGGTTTCGTCACATGAATTGACCAAAATACACCCAGGATATTCTGAATTAACTATGGTAAATTAAGTGAATTGAATGTATTTTTCATTTAAATTGTTAATTCTAATTCATAAATTAATTCGTCGTATACTGCTAGTTTGCTACCGCTTTTAAAATGAAAAGATAAAAACTGTTTGGGTCATTCCAGGACAGATTTTCCCACTTGTTCACCCGACCATCGCCAAATTTCGTTGAAACTTTTATTTAGGGTTATTTTGGCCGTAGAAGTCGATTCTGAAATTTTCAGAAAGATTGGAGGAGCGGTTGCTGAGATACAGTGTAGTCACATTTTTGAAAATGACATTGAACCCTACCATTAACCATTTTGTATCTCAGCTTCTGCTTAACCCAAAAATTCGAAAGCGGGCTCATTTTAAAGGAATTGAAGAGCGCCATGTAAATTAGCCCTAAGGTTCATGCTATATATAATATAAAATACAATAAATCATGTTTTAAATAGTTGACCTTTGACCCTGAAAATAGCTCATTTTTAATTTTAGTTAGGGGTAATATTTTTTGTTTTCGAGAAAAAAATTATTTCGTATACCCCTCCTTAAAAAAATACATAGAAATTTAAAAAATATATATATATATATATAACTAAAAACGATACAGAGCCTATTACTCAACATGTGTTTTAAGTTAGAATTTTAAATTTGCAGGTTACATAGAGGGTTCAGGGGGACAAATGTCAATGAAAATTTCAATGACCTTGAACCGGGTCTTCAAGGTCATTCAAATTTTATCTCGAGAACCATTAGGATTAGAAAAATGGTTCCAATTAGAAATGTGTTCTACGTTTAATTTTAAGTCCAAGCAACTTTGACCCGATCTAATTTGACCAATGGGAAGCCGAGAAATGTTAGACCAAAAACCATAAGGTCGTGTGTCGTATTCTAATCCTAAATTTCTATATTACCCTCGCAGTTTTTAGACTGCAACTAAAGCAGCCTATAGGGAATGCGGAAAAAAATTACATTTTGAAAATTTAAAATGAGCTATTTTCAGGGTCAAAGGTCAACTATTTAAAACTTGATTTATTGTATTTTATATTATATATAGCATGAACCTTAGGGCTAATTTACATGGCGCTCTTCAATTCCTTTAAAATGAGCCCGCTTTCGAATTTTTGGGTTAAGTAGAAGCTGAGATAAAAAGTGGTTAATGGTAGGGTTCAATGTCATTTTCAAAAATGTGACTACACTGTATCTCAGCAACCGCTCCTCCACTCTTTCTGAAAATTTCAGAATCGACTTCTACGGCCAAAATAACCCTAAATAGAAGTTTTCACGAAATTTGGCGATGGTCGGGTGAACAAGTGGGAAAATCTGTCCTGGAATGACCCGTTTGCCAAAAATATTTTCAAGAGTATGTTCGATGATATTACGTTTTACTAGAAGATAAATAATTAGTTGCTAATTATCTCTAGTGCAGTAGAAACCTTATAGGGTTTATTTGGGTTAATATACGTAAATTGGGTTAGTTTGGGTAAATATACGTAAATTGGATGAGTTTGGGTAAATATACATAAAATGGGTAAGCTTGGGTAAATATACATAAATGGGGTAAGCTTGGGTAAATATACGTAAATTGGGTAACCTTAGGTAAACATACGTAAATTGGGTAAGTTTGCAGGCGCGTAGGAACGTTTTGGATTAGGGGGGTACGGTTTGTGTGTTTAAATTGAGGCCCCCCCCCTTTTTTTGGCGCCCCTTTTAATACAATTTCGCGCCCTTTTCGAACCAATTTGGCGCCCCTGTCCAGTTTCAAGGGGGTACATTGCACCCCTGTACCCCCCTGTTCCTACGCCACTGAGTTTGGGTAAACAAACGCAAATTGGGTAAGCTTGGGTAAATATACGTAATTGGGTAAGTTTGGAGAAATTTGTTGAAATATGGGTAAATTAGTACACGTAAATTTCCGTAAAGAAAATCAAGTTTTAAGTTGTCAAAAACATTTTCGGTTGCCATGGCAAAACGAAAGCCCGTTCGTGTCCACACTTTTAGGGATTTTCAAGTAACAAGGTCTACTTACCACCCGAGTTTGAACTAAATCGGAGAGAAACACCTCAAATTTCTGATCCTTCTTGGCCGCAGTGCAGCGTTGCCAGGTCCCAAAACTGATATTATAGTATCGAAGCCAAAAATTATCGAATTTTCTCGAAAATTATAGTATACAAGTACGGCCAACTTTGATTACTCGCTATACTCCTTTTTGGCCAGAAAATGGGGCGGAAAAGGGGAAGAGACGTGAGCATGCGCCAATGGCCAAACATATTCTTGTTTCTTTTAGACGCCATATTTGAAATCGCGCCAGCTATTTTGTATGGGAAAAATTCAGGGGTAACTTCGAAACACAAGTTATTAAATTAAATATGGTTTGATGCAGTATCTTTGGTTGTAAAAGTATTTATGGAGCTCAATTAATTATATTTAATCGCTTTCCAAAGAAGATAACTCGCCTTTAGGCAAGAAAAAAACACAGAAAAAATTGGAGCCCAACGCCGAGTTTGAGGGTTTGTAGCAGACATTTTCGGAGCCCAAGGACTGGATTCCAACGCTAAATTTACCATCTAGTATAATAATACTCCAATCAAAACGTGAATTAGTGGGGAAGAAAGTCAGCTAGATAAGAATAAATAAATATGAAATTGGATAGTTACGAAATATTAAATGAAATTGGTTCCTTAACTTAAGCCTTTTTAAGTTTTTAGTAACTTAAATTTCTAGAGATAATTCGATTATGCCTTCTTTCTAGGAAGAGTATAAAGTTTTTATGAATGAATTGGTTCAGCAGCAAAGATTTGGTATATCACAAAATTTTCATAATAATTACATGTCACTTGTAGAGATATAACCATAGAAGATAATATGGAAAACTATTCTAAAGAAGTTGAAAACTCGTCCCACCGTACACCACCACAAGATAGTATTAAAAAGACAACCATATCACCAATAGATAATTTGCATGAAAATTTTATCCAGAAATGAATGGAAATGTGCCTACGGAAGTTAACCTATTACCCGAGGCTTTTCGATTAAAGTTTTGTTATAAAGGAACCCAGACAGACTACAGATGATTCAACCTGAATTTGAGAACCGAACTTTACGAGAGCATTAGAGCACTGAAAAAGGAAACATCACCCATGCTTTTTCCTATAGATAAAAAATTGCCCTAAAAATGGCGGCCATAGCCCAAAGCTACAGAGCGATATTACTCTATTGTGGATCAATTTATCACTGTCATGATGAGACTGAAAGTCCAATTCGAGTCTTAAATTTATTCCGAGTCTACAATTGGCAGTTGAGCCCAATCTGAGCCTTATATTAGTCAGAATCATTCCAAAAATTAAATCAGTAATTAAAATTTAAAATTAGTACCAATGTAGTTAAACATTTTTAAATATTACGAAGTAATTAACTAATTTTCTTTAAAAATGTTTTTTAAATTTCTAGATTTGTTGGTTTCTAACTTACAACAGGAGTTGTTTAATATTCACACGCAGGTCAGCAATATACCATAGAAAAATAGAATATATTTTACATTTCCATTTCACAAAATCAATGTTAGAAATCTCACAATTCTAATCTGAGTCAAATATTAATGTATAAAAAAACCTAAAAGAGCTTAGAAAGGAACTTTGTTTTAGTTAGCTGTATAATTTTATACCACATTGAAATTATTTTTAAATTTCCTATAAAAATAAAGATACAGGAGTTTAGAATTTTCAATCTCTTAAAACTTAAATCCTTAGTAATCCTAATGAAGTGGTTAGAGTAAACCATATCAGTTATTGTTCCACTCCGGTGTACCTTTCCATGTAAAAGAGTAGCGAACCTGCATGACTCTGATGTTATAATATACAAAAAATATATAAACCATTAGAAAAATTTTAGAACTTGCTAATAAGTTACAGAAAATATAAGACACAATTATGCCCAATAACCAAATCGCAAGCCCCACCACAAATAGTTCTATAAAAATTGTCAAGTCCGAGGCGTACCAGCCTGGGTTCAGGAGTACATTTTGAACAGTGCGCCAAAAACACTCCTATCTTTAGAATATCAAAGCTAATTATAATTTGTTTTGTCTAGAACCGGTCACCATTTACCCACAGTACGCCTCTGGGTCAAGTACCATAACCACAAGGTAACTGACGGATCTCATAGATGGGTAACATCTTGATTTGATGTAAAGAAACTGCCCATTAATTTATTTATTTAGATTGAAAAATTAGTCACGAATTAAAGCAGGAATAAATTAATCGATATCACTATCAACTAACCACACAAAAATTGTAGAGCTTCCTCAAATTTTAACAAAATACTAAATAGTTTAATGTGCTACTGCTTTCCAACTTCTGTAGAAATAGAAGGCCGAGCAACATCCACGTTTTCGTCAAGGCCTAGATTTTCATCATGATATAAGTCCGGCAAACCGTACCTGTTACCACTTACAAGTAATATTTTCTCGTGTTCGCTCTTTTTTTCTTAAATTCAGTAATATAATCACTTTTTTTCATTTAAATTTAATTCCTAAATTTGTTATAACACTTTCAACGTTTTATTATAAGTTTCACTAAACATTCGTTATCCATGGTTAACATACGGAGAGATGGCGTCGTCTGCTTCTAAGAAACATTGGGCCGTAAGCGCATGCGCGTAATTAAAACCAAAAAGGTGTATAGCGTGGTAGCACTTTATCATAGTTGGCCGTATTTTAGAGTACAAACCAAACACTCCAAGGTGTATAATATTTCAATTCTTAGCCTACTAGGAGTAACATAAGAAACTGGAAACGCCGTTCTTATGTTAACAGGAAGGAACTTTCTAAAATTTCTTGAATTATCGCACAAATATCGGAAATATAGTAAAATTATAGTACAATTATCGCCAAAAGCGTGCTATATAGTACGCGATTGAAATTCTAGTACGGAAAAATACGAAAGGTAAAATTATCGAAATGTAATATAATTATAGTACGGTTGGCAACGCTGCGCAGTGAACGACGCACGGTTACCTATATATTCGCTTTTTCCTCAGCGAAGCTGAACTTTTTCCTACAATAAATATATAAGTTTCTGGTAATAATTTGCATTTAAAGTTTACCCAACGCGGAAGGGTTTCCGGGGCCTAGATTCCGGATCAATTTCCCTCCGTTATTACCTCATAAAAGCAGAGGGCTTTTTTATTAAGCGGCTTAGTGTTTACTCTGGAACGCAATACCTTATCATCATGGCAAACCCACAAAATGGAATATCCAGACATTGTTTCTACATAACGGAAACTCTTTAGAACCGCTGGAGAACGCGATGGGTCTGTAATGGCCTCAAAGTGGAGGCGTGCTAACTCGGCACGGGGATTACCAAATGCGAGAGACGGCGGGGAATTCGAAATGGCTCATTTTACGTCCGGAACGTTAAGTTTTCGCGGGCATAAAAGTCCGGAAATTTTATACAGCAACTCGAAACCGAGAGTGGCTATAAAAATATATTTCCATATTTTACTGTTTTCAGAGAAATATCAAGTACTCGCTTTACAATACGCTTTTCACCAAGAAGGTATTTATTTATACTGTTTGTATGTTGAGACGACCATGGTTTAGTTTCTTCCGTCACAGGAGGTGTAGGAAGAAAACAACGAAATTATATTTTTATACCACCGTGGAAAAGGTGTTTTCATAAAACCCCCATCAAAAAACTACCTAGGAGATGGTATACTCTAGGAATGGACATGTAACGGTCTATAGTCTTTGGTTTTTATTCATTTTTCGGGAAACATGTTTGCCAGCTTGTTGACGTACATTCATGCGAGTCGCGCTGACGGTTTTAGAATTGGTTTTGATGTTGCTGACGTTTCGATGACGTTTTACAAAGAAAAGCCCTGGACATAGGAGTTAATTCGACGAGGCACCCTGTTTTTAAGCATAGACTGAACTGAACTTCTACGTATTTCGTGACGAATGAACTACACAAAAACAAGTTCAGCAAGCGTAGCTTATTTTATGAAAAGGCCTATTGGGCAGTTCAAGACTTTATCCTCCATTTGAAAGGATTTTTAATTATTTTTTAACCATCGGCAGAAATTATAAAATTACCGGACATAATAAGCATTCCATCGTTCAGTATTTAAAGAGGAACGGCCAAGCTTTTCCAAATATGGCCTTATTTCCGTATCAAAAGATTAACAAGACGTTCAATATACTAACACGTACCTTTTTTTGTCTTGAAAAAATAGCTTTTGGCCCAAAAAGGTGAAACGAAAAATAACGCCAGGTGTTTGGGTTTGAATTTTCGCCGCCATCTTAGGGGCTGCCGCCAGCGCCCCTAACCCCGTATGAGCGATTTGCAAACTATCCTAACTTTTAAAATCGCGCAATTTAGGCTTAAGTCTCTTAAAACTGGAACGCGCCGCGTGTGAAAAACTAATTTTTTGCGTCTTCAGCAGCGCGCGCTTTTAGTTTTTCCGTCTCACCGACTTCTCACCAGGTGTCGCGGCGGACGCGCGCTTTTCGATTTCCCGAAATTTCTTTATTTTATTAAAAATTAAGCACTCAATATTTTTTGACGCGGTTTTCGCCATAAATTTTAGTTTTTAATGGGCTATAGGGCTATCTAACTGGTTAAAGCTTGACCGTTCCCCTTTAAAACTATTTCCGGTTAGTTTTAATTACCAAATGATTAATTTTAAAGATATCAGATAATTTCTCCTATCGCCTGTAAACCTCTCGGGATCGCGGTAGTTGGGTAGCATCGTCAGCAAATCAGAACGATCGGAGCAAGACAACGACGGGATAGCAGCTGCAGCACGATACACTGGTCCGAAGAGTCTAAGTCGCCTGTAAAGCTTTCGGGATAGCCGGAACCGCTAGAGTATTCGTATCACGAAAGCTCATTTCCCATCTGGTTTATTCGTCTCAAAGGCAGTCGTGCAGTGTTGCAAAATAACATTTTTATTTATCAAGTGCCTGAGGCTGCTTAATACAGTTGTTCTTACAGTGCTTTAAAGATGAATTTACAGCAAAATAATTGATCGATCTTTTTCGGTCAAAATTACGTCACTTTCCTGTATTCAGAGAACCCGATTTCCCTGATATATCCAAGTTTCCCCACGAATATTTCCCTGATTTTTCCAGGTGCCAGATAAAATTAAACTAAGATTTACAGAGTAACTCATTCCATGATTGTTATTTGAGTTAAATTGGTTCAATATTATAGTATAAATAAAGTCAAATCTTTAATAAGAAAACCTATTGATGTAAATTTGTATTCCTAAGGGCAAACTTTCTGAACCCTCATAACGTTCCTTGATTTTTACTAAAAAAATTGGAATTTCCCTGACTTTTCTGTCGACAATCAAATTCCCTGATATTTCCAGGTTTTCAAGGTTTTCCAGGCCTATATGAACCCTGTTTGCGGATTACCTACTACCCGGGTCGCGAGGCTTGAACTTTAGTAGGCCTACACTAAATTAGCTTAGACTTGGGCGAATTAGGTAAGCTAATACCCAAGGATTCTTCGCAAGTCAACTAGTGACTTGTGAAGCCAATTACAGGTGGCCAGGTTAAATCAAGCCACGCGAGCCAAAAGCTCCCGACACTTACTATTACCGTTCACCTCAGATAGTTTTTATGGAAAGGGATAAAACTTGCAAACTAAAAGCAGAAGGAGTGGTTTCAAGTTTTCATCTAGTGCCAGTCCAGGGCCGTGCTGAGAGGTCTCGCGGCCCCGGGCGAAATGCATGGGCGAAACTGAGTGTAGCGGCCCTCCGGTATATTTTAGCACCCCTGGGTGACCGCCCGGCTCGCCCCCCCCCCCCCCTAAGCACGGCCCTGAGTGCCACAAGCTGGGATCAAACCCGGCTCCTCTTGCTGCGAGGCGAGAGTGCTAACCTATGTTTCGGCAAGTTTTTTTAATAATAATCAGGCACCACCTTCGACCCAAGTCATCTAGTGTCTAGGGGATATCAAGCCCTTGCTTTGCACTGTATCAAGTTAGGAACTCGAAGTCATTGTAGAAATTAGTAGGAAATGTGTCGTTCTTCTGTCTAGCTATTACTTTACTTTTAATTCAAGCTAGATACAATAAGCGTAGAGTTGTTAATTTTCCGGAAAATTAAATGAGGAAAAATTTCCGGAATATTTTCCACAAATCGGAAAAATGAAAAATTTAAACATATAACTTCTTAAGGGTTTTTACTCTAGGCTAGTCTATGGCTTAGTTTTACTTTTGGATTTGAAGAAATGGCGCGAAATTTAAATTTGCGAACAATATTCCATACCTCTACTTGGAATGGTAAGATCACTCTGACGGCTTTGGCCCCGCCTACGAGATAAAAAAATCCCCTCTGCGCACGCTCCCCTCTCACGTTGTTGATTATTAAGTTAACAAAGTTACGTCAAAAACAACCGTCAGCCACATCGAGACGAAAATCTGCCGCGATAAGCATTCCAAGTAGAGGTATGGATTCCTGTATTAGGCTAATCATGGAAAGAAAACATATATATATATATATCGTTCGCGAAGGGACCAAAGCGTCGAGCTTTTCGACTGGAATACTTATGGGGTAATAATGTTACTTACACCGTTAGCAAACTGAAATCTTTGGCGTTAGTTCAGAATGCAATCGACTTATTTATTGAAGACGCAGTTTGTCCTTCAACCGTGACCACTCCTTACCGGCGAACGGCTACGTGTAGACTGAACGGAAACAGAAACGTATTGTACTACGTGAGAAGCATTCGAATTGACCCAATCCAAGTTGGATTGCGTGGCGTTTTGGAAATCGATTTGAATACCAATTCCAATTTGATTATCGTAAAGAGCTCCCTCACTCAAAGCGTGAACATCGTAACTCACACGTTTGCAAATGTTACGTAAATATGCTTTTTTCCTAATTTACGAAATAAGCCTGTGTAGTTCCTTGAGTATTAGCTTAGCTAATTATTATAATTATTATTGTTATTATTCTCTTGTATAAAATATATTACACACTAGTTAAGTCAAAAATCATGAGCCTATTTGAACACCTTCAAAAAGTAATTTAAAATTTTTGTCCAAATATTTTGGGTACTTTATTTTGATACCTTACATTTGCAGTCAGTCTTTAAATATTAATATCCCGAAAGCCGCGTGATAAAAAATATCACATCGAACGTGATTGGGTTTCGTACGTCTTCAGAAGTATTGCATCCCGATTTAAACCGATATAAATATATTTTTCGTTGGATTGATTCGAGGTATTGAAAAACTTCAATATATCGGATTTAGTTGGATATATTTACAGGCCTACCCGGGGTAAATTTGCAATGCGCCATCTAGCTTTCAAACCTTCTAAGAAAAAAGTGATAGCCAATGACATTCTAAAACTATTATAAAACGTTTTTTTATATAGTTTTACCAAGAATGTATTTATTTATATTTAGGAAGAATGATTATGTTGCGACAATCGCCGGGCACGTTGAACGCCTTTCCCCCGTCTCGCGCGGGGGGAAAGACAAAACGTCACCGGCGTTTGATTTCCATCGCGTTAGGTGACGTAAATTTTAAGCAGCCAATGAAATACCGGGACTATTCGTTTTATTTGAAGCGGAGGAGCGTACTGGGGGGACCAACGGGTGGATTGAGAGAAAGGCTAAAAACCGTCTCGACATAGACATTCTCCCTAGGTATAAATAAATACATTCTTGGTTTTACCTTTACTAACAATATGTTCGTTTTAAGTGGTTAAACTATGTGGTTTCTTAAATTTTAAGGTTAATTTTCAATCATAAATATGAAATATCATCGATTGATTTCAATAATTCTAGAGACGGATACTTCGTGATAAAACCATACTAATGTTTAATTAAAACATTTTACACATTAGTTAATTTTCAATGCATTGTTTTCTGTCTTTGCTTTACATTTAGGTTGTCATGACGAAACATTTAGATCAGTAAATGTCACTAAATATTTCCCATGATCGACTAAAATTCAAATAACCCGTCAAGAACCTTTTAGGGTGAAACAATACGAATTTTTTTAAAAGTGTACTTTTTTTAAAGGTGTACTTTTTTTAAAAGTGTACTTTTTTAAAAGTGTAAAGGTGTACTTTTTTAAAAGTTTACCCTTTCTGAGGGTCAAATAGTTTGGTCGAATATTTCCGAATGAAAAAACATTATTAGTTAACTGATCAAATACCGAATAGTATTTCCGAAATACTATTTCGTAAATCAAATAATTTGACGTATTTTGTGTTAGTTTAGTTTTAGCTTTACTATGCTGTTTTATAAAATTCCCCAACACACGGCAATAACCAGTAATCTAGGCTATAAGTCATCTAACACCTAACTGAGTTCTCTTTTGACCGCCTTGAAACTAGGACACCACAAACGGTTATTCGAAAAGTTTTGCATATTATTTGGAAACACCAAATATTTTTACAAACTTTTTCGAATACTTGACTATTAGATTTGGTATTTAATCGAATTATTTAGTTTAGAAATGGTATCTTCGAAAACATCGACTTTTAATAAGTGAGTTTCCATGATTACAGAGACACGCGCAGTTCAGTTAAAAACAGGGTTGGCATAGAACCAGCCATACCGGTTATAGCCACCTGGTTAAATCCGGTTATAGCCACTTGAAAAAATCCAGATTTTTGTGGCTTTAAAAAAAATTACAATATGATTATTTTAGTAAATTAATAGTTTTTATTTAGAAATTTAGTTTATTTTTTGTTTCATATTTAGAAACCGGTTTACTTTTACCAGTTTTTCGGTAGGTTTAAAGTTCCAAAGTTCGCTGCCTCGCTTCTGTCATACACAAAAACTAGGGGGAATTTCCCGAGGAAATCAAAATAATTCAGTTATTTTATATAGTTATTTCGCTTTATTTGTTTAGTTTCTTATTTACGACAATAACTGCAAACAATTTCTACTTACATAAGTTAAAGGTACTGTTTATATTTTAGCCGGTTATAACCAAGTAAAACCACTGGTCTGGATTTTATCAAAAAAGCCGGCTTTTTTCCAACCCTGGTTAAAGAGCAGAAAATAATAGTACTGTGACGGTACACTTCATCGTGACGTCATCTAAATAATTATTTTTTAAGCGATAGATGGCGGTGCGCCTCGATTCGAATCTCCTTCGCAAAGCGAGTAATAAGTAAAATAAGTTGAAACTAGGTTGAAGCAAGGATCCTGAAGAAGAGTTGAAAATGTAAACGTTCGGTTTCATCAGTGGCGCCATCCTTATGCGGTGGAGAAAATTAAGGCCGAATACAAATGTAACTGTCTCCTTCACATAAAGATGGCGCCAATGGCTTTTGAACCTCGCTTTTGGGGGCGGGGCTATTTCTCCTAGCGGGAGTATAATTAAATGTTTCATTTTATATGCCTCTATAAATTAATTTTTACAAAACAAACTAACATGTAAGTAAGATCAAGTTTAATAATATAAAAAAGACAATCCTTCAAACTGGCACTTTAAAATTGCTTTTAGCTGTAACATGTAAAATTACAGTTAAAAATTAGTCATAGGTCCTTTTAACAATCGACTCAGACAACGTAGTTTTTATATAATATAGTTTTTATGTAATGTGGTTTTTATATAATATAGTTTTTATGTAATGTAGTTTTTATATAATATAGTTTTTATGTAATGTAGTTTTTATATAATATAGTTTTTATGTAATGTAGTTTTATGTAATGTAGTTTTTATATAATATAGTTTTTATGTAATGTAGTTTTTATATAATATAGTTTTTATATAATATAGTTTTTATGTAATGTAGTTTTTATATAATTTAAATTTTATGTAATGTAGTTTTTATATAATTTAAATTTTATGTAATGTAGTTTTTATATAATTTAAATTTTATGTAATGTAGTTTTTATATAATGTAGGTTTTATGTAACGTAGTTTTTATATACAAATTTTATACAATGCATTTTTTATATAATGTAGTTTTAATACAAGTATAAAGCAGTTTATATATAATGAATTTTTTATATAATGTAGTTTTAATACATGTATAATGCAGTTTTTTTATTATGTAGTTTTTATGCTTATATAATGTAGTTTTTAAAACATGTATAATGCAGTTTTTATATTATGTAGTTTTTATGCTTATATAATGTAGTTTTTAAAACATGTATAATGCAGTTTTTATATAATGTAGTTTTAATACATGTATAATGCAGTTTAATATGTTGTTCTTATGCATGTATATTGCAGTTTTTATATAATGTAATTTAATACATGTATACTGCATTTTTTATATAATGTAGTTTTAATACATGTATAATGCATTTTTATATAATGTAGTTTCAATACATGTATACGGCAGTTTTTATATAATGTTGTTTTAATACATGTATAATGCAGTTTAATATGTAGTTCTTATACATGTATACTGCAGTTTTTATATAATGTAGTTTTAATACATGTATAATGCAGTTTTTATATAATGTAGTTTTAATACATGTATACTGCATTTTTTATGTAATGTAATTTTAATACATGTATAATGCAGTTTAATATGTAGTTCTTATAAATGTTTAATGCAGTTTTTATATAATGTAGTTTTAATACATGTATAATGCATTTTTATATAATGTAGTTTCAATACATGTATAATGCAGTCTTTATATGCAGTTTTTAATACATGTTTAATGCAGTTTTTATATAATGTAGTTTTAATACATGTATAATGCAGTTTTTATATAATGTAGTTTTAATACATGTATACTGCATTTTTTATATAATGTAGTTTTAATACATGTATAATGCAGTTTAATATGTAGTTCTTATACATGTATACTGCAGTTTTTATATAATGTAGTTTTAATACATGTATAAGGCAGTTTTATATTATGTAGTTTTTATACATGTATAAGGCAGTTTTATATTATGTAGTTTTTAATACATGTATAATGCAGTCCGTATATGTAGTTTTTAATACATGTATAATGCAGTTTTTATATAATGTAGTTTTAATACATGTATAATGCAGTTTAATATGTAGTTCTTATACATGTATAATGTAGTTCTTATACATGTATAATGTAGTTCTTATACATGTATAATGTAGTTTTATTACATGAATAATGTAGTTTTATTACATGTATAATGTAGTTTTATTACATGAATAATGTAGTTTTATTACATGTATAATGTAGTTTTATTACATGTATAATGTAGTTTTATTAAATGTATAATGTAGTTTTATTACATTTTTTAATGTAGTTTTATTACATGTATAATGTAGTTTTATTACATGTATAATGTAGTTTTATTATAATGTAGTTTTTATATAATGTAGTTTTTACATAATGTAGTTTTATTATAATGTAGTTTTATTATAATGTAGTTTTTATATAATGTAGTTTTTATATAATGTAGTTTTATTATAATGTAGTTTTATTATAATGTAGTTTTTATATAATGTAGTTTTTACATAATGTAGTTTTATTATAATGTAGTTTTATTATAATGTAGTTTTTATATAATGTAGTTTTTATATAATGTAGTTTTATTATAATGTAGTTTTATTATAATGTAGTTTTTATATAATGTAGTTTTATTAGAATGTAGTTTTATTATAATGTAGTTTTTATATAATGTAGTTTTATTATTATGTAGTTTTATTATAATGTAGTTTTATTATAATGTAGTTTTTATATAATGTAGTTTTATTATAATGTAGTTTTATTATAATGTAGTTTTTATATAATGTAGTTTTTATATAATGTAGTTTTATTAGAATGTAGTTTTATTATAATGTAGTTTTTATATAATGTAGTTTTATTATAATGTAGTTTTATTATAATGTAGTTTTATTATAATGTAGTTTTATTATAATGTAGTTTTATTATAATGTAGTTTTATTATAATGTAGTTTTATTATAATGTAGTTTTATTATAATGTAGTTTTTATATAATGTAGTTTTACAGATTCGCAGAACTCATCATTCCCATATTATCTTTATTAAAAAAAGTATATTTTAATCTTTAAACAATCATTTCAAGTACACTATATATGCTCTAAAAATATTATTGCATCAATAAAAAACAGACCAAATATATTTGAAAATTTTGTATAATTTTATGATAAGCAATCATATATTAAAATAGCTGTAAACATCCTTAACATCTAATAATAATAACTAAACAAAACAAATCTAACCCTAACATATAACTAAACATCTTAAATCAAAATAATTACAAAAAATTTCTTCTAACCCTAAAAAACTTTAAGCAAAATTTCCACTAAGATCAAATTCGGCAAAAAAAGAATTTTTTGTTGTTTTTAGATAATTGAAAATGACAAAATTTCTGACCGGTGGCGCCATCTAGTAAGACGTCGGGTATTTAAAAATCGACCTCTTATGGCCTCAGGTAACAGCGTTACACAATCATTATTTAGCAAACATTTCTAGTACTTCTGGACTTTCTGGATACAGTTCGTAATCGGAATCGTCCAGAACGTCGACTCCGGTGTCGCGGTAATGTTCCGGATCTTGAACGGCGTACTCCAGAACGTGAATGAGCAGTTTTTCTTTTACTGGTGGCAGAGGTTCCAAGTCGGCTATTTCGGACAATTCTTCAACGTAGCGAAATTGCAAACGGCCGAACATAAAGTGGGCGTAATGAGGTGAAAAACCCAAGGTCAAACGGCGCTGGTATTCGGCCTCGGCATCCGCCAACATGTCGTCTAGGGAAGGCAAGCGGAACCGACCTTCCCAGAGTTTCTTGAGGAACTGAATCTGGGTGGGAGGCGTGATGACCGGGATAATCTTGCTCAGAACTCCGACCACGGCCAAAGAAGGATACTTGGCGTGCACCAGAAACTTGTAGAAAGGCATCAGACGACGCTGGTGGTACGTGACCTCGCAGTTAGGGTCGAACAGGTGGTCCGTCATCCGATACCCGGTGCAGAATATGATGGTGTCGGCCTGGTGGCAATTTCCGTTGCTCAAATGAACGCAGCGACCTTCGACGCGACTGACGTAGCCCGCCTCTTCGACGACGGATTTGGCGTTCTCGCAATTGGCCAGTTGGACGCGACGAGGGTTGACCAGGATGACCTTGGTGGCCACGCGTCCTATTTCCTGCGATAGGTCTACTCCGGACAGTCCGGCTCCGGCGACCACTACTGTCTGTCCTCGGAATCTATAATTATTGCGGTAATCGTGGCTGTGCATAATTTCTCCCGTGAAACTGTCCAATCCAGGAACGTTCGGTTTTTGAACCAACGCGTGATTTCTATTTTGATAAATATTATTATTTCCCACCATCGTATTTTATCGTTACCAAAGTATATAATATATATCTCAGATAAATGAAACCAAAAATTATACTTTTCAGTTCACAAACAGACCCCTAGCGGGCGACTATTACAATTATCTGCTGTATTTTTCATCTGCTAAACAGACGCAAATAATTACATACAGTACCGGATTTACTGAAGGTGGGGCCCTATGTAAGGAAAGCGTAAAAACGCCCAACTCGCGTGTCGCGAAGCTGAGCTTATGTCACGAGAATAATTATTTTTAAAATAATAAAGCAACAAGCCTGATATGTTTTTCTCTTAAACCTAATCAGTGAGAAATCCATTGATTTCATCAGTGGTCGGGGCCTTCTGTTGGTGGGGGCCCATAGGCCTGTACCTAGTTGGCCTGGTCCTTAGTCCGGCCCTGATTACAAATCATGAGCTTATTAAAAGCATCGACAAACTTGGCATAAGTCAGACTTGCTTTCCACAAATTTCCAATTTTTATTCGTTTTCTAGGTCAATTACATGAATTTTAAATAAATATTTACTAATAATATTTATTTTCTAGGTTATAAAATGAAATAAATTTTATTAAATTATTTTCATAATTAAATGACCCAGCATTTTGAATTCGTGCAAGAGCTTCTTTATCTGTCATAGATGGCGCTGTTGGCTAATCGAAATAAAACTCCCCTCTTATTCCCACGTGATGGGGAAGAAAGGCTGACTTATTTCTAGACCCGCGTATAGAGTCGATATCTAACCTTTTAAAGGTTCATTAACCCTGCTATTACAATGAGGGAATTATTCTAAAATCCACCAAAATTCTAGAAATGGAAATTGGTACGCTTAAAGATTATTTATAAACTTACGACACCTGTAATCCCAGGCGTCCGGGAGGCAGAGTTTGTGGATGGTCGTGTGAGGACGACTACCAATTCCCCAACGGGTGGTCGGAATACTTCCGCCACGGGTGTCCCCACCCCTGTCCCCACGTATCCCCCCGTTGGCGTGGCCGTTACCACATATCTCGCCCTGATTAATCAGGTGCTGTTTCGCCGGGCTCGCGGTCTTCTCAGACTCAATCAGCCCTTTCTTCCTTGAATAAAAAAAAAAAAAAAACTTACGAC
This sequence comes from Leiobunum rupestre, assembly GCF_980474605.1. Taxonomy (NCBI): domain Eukaryota; kingdom Metazoa; phylum Arthropoda; class Arachnida; order Opiliones; family Sclerosomatidae; genus Leiobunum; species Leiobunum rupestre. The sequence goes on along the minus strand of NC_143393.1, from coordinate 40,207,218 downwards.
ATCGTTACGCGGATTAATACACACAGAAACCCAGATTGAATTCATTTCAACCATGAATATCGATCTATACTCAGTTAATGTTACTAAATCTAAGTATTAGAAGATAATATTATTATTATTATTATCATCCTCTAATGGGATAAATCATTTAAATTATACGGAATATTTTTAAATTACCGGGCAATTTTAAGGCTTCTCATGGAGGCAGAGTTAATTCATTTCGTATAAAATTATCTTTCGGAAAAAGATGAAAACTCATTCCTTTAGAACTAAACGTATTACTTTTGCAGTACGGTATGCAACAAGCGTTTCCTTTTAGCCAGGTAACTTTTTTTGGGATGTTAAGTCTTAGCAAAAAACCGACGTTATGTTCGAGAAAAGTTCCCAGCTTTCTAATATTTCAACAAGCACTATATAAATAGTAACTTATGAGTCCTGGCTGTCGGAAATATTACTTGTTGGCAATTTCTGGGAAGATGTTTTATTTAAGCGCCTATTCCTAAAGGTTCCTACACGTGTTACATCAATCCATTTTATAAATGTCTTTTGCGCAAATTTCAAAGTGATCAATAAATATTTAATGTATATTATTATATTTAATCTTTATTATAGCTTATTTTTAGTATTTTGTTCCCAAACTATCAACAAATGGCACTTTTATGTAAGTCAACGTGTAATATCGGCATTACCCGTTTTATACGTACCCTGAACTCGCCAAACGGAATTTCTTTAGGTACTTGTAACATTAAAAATGAATTATTACAGAGGTTTTAAAATCTTATCTATGTTAATTAATTAATTATCACTTTGAAATATAACGCAATAGACGGTATTTTCCAAAATTATATAACGCGCGCGGGTATACTTAGAAATTCAACCGTCAATAGGCCAAATTCGAAATTCCCGCCGCCGGTTTACCGGAAATTCGTGCTAGTATCTTTCCGCCGAGTGTACTAGATGTTTTGCCTTTCTTAACCTGCAACTGAGTATAGTACAAAATCATTTGATTATCATAAATAAATTTAGTTACTGTTAATTTTTTTACCTATTTCCGGTTTTCCGTTCAATCGTAAAGATGCCTGTTACGAAATACATTTTCGAGCTAAGCCTGGGCAATAAAACTGGCCAAGATAAGGTGTCATTATTTCACAACCTTGCGACGGCACCCTGACCAACCTCACAATAGCTATAATTATCAGCTAGGCACCACCTTAGGCCTAAGTCATCAAGCGGCTTTTATAGCCATTAATTCAGGTGGCTGGGTAGGAGGGTGGTAGCAAGCCCTTCATGCCACGCGAGCCCATAGCTCCCTACACTCACTATTACCTTTAAACCTCAACAAGTTTTTAGGGAAGGGGAAACCGAAGAGCTCGAGGGAAAACCAATTAAACAGTGAGAAGAGAACTTAACTCTAAAAAATTTAAAAAACCCACTATAGAGACTTGGCACTCCGAAGCTTTGACCATGGCCGCCATTGTGGTCATAATTTTTATCCCCACGATAAAAACTATTGAAAAAAAATTGTGACGTAGCACAGCCAAGTCCCTATTGCGTAGTGAAAAAATTATTAAAAGTATTTAAATTTTAATTTTTAGAGTTAATTAAATGCGTAGGATTAGTCAAATTATATAATTGTAGAAGAGAACTTGCAAACTAAACGCAGATGGAGTTGTTTCGAGTTTTCACCCAGTGTCAAAAGATTTCGATTAACATTTCTGAGATATATAATACTATAAGTGTATAATATTACTACATAAGTGGTACGCTTCCTATACGTCACATGCCAAAGTTTTACTGAGAGCTATTTACAAGACAGACTGCAGCATTACGGGCTTCGTCTCAGGTTTCTGTAGCCTTTAACGGCACCTCGCTAGGGGGAGATTTTCTTCTTGTGCTGACGTCACTCCGTTACTAGCTCTCAGTAAAATATTCCACAAAGTGACAAACTTATAAAAGAATATTATAGACTTATGATATTACATAATTCCGCTGTTATGAAATAGAAAGTACCCTGTGCATACGACCAACTTATCGAAAACGAAAACTTCCGTTTCATCCACCGAATCGGGAGTGAATCTGATACAGGTAACCTGCCACTGACATTCCCTCTCATCTTCCTCCGATCTCTCCAATCGCTTAATTGCTTGAACTGTCACGTCAAACTGGTTGTTTAAATAATAAATTTTAATAACGACAAGTTCAAACATTCGCGTTGAAAAAATATTTAAATCACTTTGATGTATTTTAATAGATTGAATTTTTCTGCGTAATCCTTCAAATATTTCAAAATAGTCGAATGGTGGGCGTAAGTGGGCAAATGTTTACCGTGTTCGAACGGAAAATCAGGAAACTCCATCAACTGCTTAGGGACATGGGTTCTGTAAGGAAAACATACGAAAATTAATTGACAGCGGGAAAATCTTGGCGATAGAGACGCTATTGCCATCTATGATGTCTAAGGGAAATTATACAGTTCAACCAGCGTTGCCAACCTGTACGATAATTATCGTTTTGTACGATAATTTGACCTTCGGTACCATGTACGATAGTATAGCGTACGTTATCGCAAATTGTACGATAATTCAAGTGAAATGAATACCGTCACCCAGGAACTTTGTTGTAATTTGGTTTCCTGATGAACTGATTTCAACTTTTCTTCTTTACGCTCAAATTCGTTATTCGTCACATTTTTTCCGCTCTGCTTTACCCAGCACGTTCTAATTGGAAATCTTGGTGCATTTGAGTGACCATTTTACGCGTTGAAAATGTTAAAAATCTTTTAAAAAACTTAAAATATTAACCAAATATCATGTTTATAAGAGTTTTCTTATGATATTTTTTAGGGTTTTCAAAGCTACGATAAATCTGCCGAATATACCACAAGATTTGGTGGTTGGTACGATAAATGTTCTTAACACGGCTGGCAACGCTGATAGAAAATGAATAGCAACTGTTACTCTAGTAAATCAGTACAATAAATGTTAGTTGTTATTCCTCTTCTACATTACCTACGTCAAAACAAAATAAAAACTACTTATACCTTAAACTATCGTACATGCTCGGATGAATTGGTTGCCCATTTTTATCCGTGCCAATTTCTGGGGTGTAGCACCAGGTACCACCGACATTGGATTGCTGTTCTAGCACCGTTATTTCAAAATCCGGATTTGAAGCGAAATGTTTAGCAGCGTATAAGCCGGAATAACCGGCGCCTAAAACTCCGACTTTCATTTTATATGGCTAAACAATAAACACTGCCTGTAACTTGCAAAAGTTAAAATGTGCCAACAGGAAAAAAAGCGCGTCTCTACAACACCGCTCCAATTTGAAAAGGGTCAATGTTTAGATGCCTTTGGGAATCGCGTCTGATTTTATACGAGCCAAATAAATGTCTTTATACCGTCAAATATCAGAGATAAGGGAATGAAAATTACACATTTTAATCCATCATTATCATTAATTTATCTAACATTAAATTATTTTGAAATCGGTGGCGAAACAATTAGATCCGTCAAAATATATTACGATAAAAGCGTAAAAGGTCTTTGCCACTCTAGATTTAGTGATGTAAACTTAATTTTTACCTCATTAAAAGTTTATCTTATTGATACTTCTCTGTAGTATATTTTAACATTGACCACATAATTGGTTTTAAATATTTAAATAACTCGATTTTTCTAGAAATTCCTTTGAGAATCTACAATATACATGTATCTATATAATATCGCCCCTTTCTCAAAGTCTCCCCCCCCCCCCCCCGACAAAACCTTTCACAGGGCTGTCTAGGTAAAAGGTAAAATTAATTAATGCGTAATTTTAAAAAATAAGTTAAATGTAACTCTTTAAATCACAAAAATTTTCAGTCGTAGGAAAAAAGGTCTGTTCGAAATAAGTTCTGTAAAATTATTTAAAACAAAACCTCTGGGTAAATGCGCAAACGAGTTAGAAGTCTTAGATAAGTGCAACCAAGGCTTATGAAATCTGTTTAAGATTTAAAAAAAAGTTATAATTAAATAAAAAAAAGTAAGGATGAGTGGAAGAAATTCTACATCCCCTACCAAAAGTGCCAGAAAGCCTACAACAAGAGGTAGCCCTAGCAATATATGCCAAATTCCGGCAATAACACAACAAAGTACACCAACAGTACCAGCCCAAATAGAAGAAACACCAAACTTCGTTAGAACACAACAGAATGTGGGAACACCCGTAACAGAATCCCACAATGACAGAATAAACTCTGAGAGAAGGCCTACTTTAGAAAGGTTTGTGGATGGTGCTGAAGCTACCAGTGACAACACCCCTGAAGATTCACTCGCTAATCGTCAGTTATTTGAAGCTACGGCAGAAGAAGATGCGGAGACAGCAGAACTGGCCCGTTTAAGGTGCTCTAGTGTACAGACAGAAGTTATATCTGAAAGAAGTCGTCGAAACGGGCAACCAAGCTCAGGATATCCGGGGCTATCGTTTGGAAATTCCGTTTTTGGGTCAAATACAATGATGAAACTCCGTATTATATCCAATGAGCTTCACAACATCATGAATGTTTACTTGAAAAGAGCAGAAGGAGAAATAGTGGCTCTCAATAACAGGGTTCAGGTGCTAGAGGAGGATTTGGACAAATCGCACGAGAGTTTAAAAGCTGCTACGTCTAGTTTGGAAGAGGCTGCGCAAGAGCTCAACGAGAATGAAAGCATTGGAGAGGAAATTGAAACTCGAACTAGCATGGAAGATGGGAGATTAGCTCTACTTGACTTTCAACTAAATAAAGCTAAACAATTGGCCGAAGAAACTGACAAAAATTATAAAGATATGGCCCAGAGAATCTCGTTGCAAGAATCAGTGCCTTATAAACTGGGCTTAACCATGCCCCTTTGTGATACATAATAGGTTTACACGATTGCCATAAATTTTATAAACTAGAGAAATTTATATAACTTATTCAGATGAAATTTATACACGTCAATGTTACACGCTTACCACCCCTCAAAGGCTCAATACTCCTATTTTATTGGCCAATTAATGTGGAAAGTTAATATTGCTAGCATTTAAAAAACCAAGATACTGATATATAAACAATATCAGATTATCGTATTACCAGAAAAATTATTATGAAATATTGGAATTAAAGTGAATGCGCAGCTTCATATATATAAAATATGAAAGTATATTGCTAATAGACTATTTTTAAAAAAAGGAAAAAATTACACTACATCATAGTTCATGTTTGAAAAGCTATAAATAAACCTGTTGAATTGTGCACCTAGTAAATGAGAAGTTAAATGCTTGATTTTCTACTTTTGGGAAGAAAAATTTAATTTTCTATTATTTAAAACCACTTTTTGTTAACTATCTTTAAAGTTTTTTGGATTACATTTGATGAAAGCTAAAAGAATTTTTAGGCTTTTTCACCTTTTCCATAATGAGATTTAAAAAACCAATTGAATATAACTTAAATTTCCATAAAAGCCTTCCACTTTTAATAAATAAATTATTTTACAACTACATGTATGACAAAGTAAAAGATTTGTTTAAGGTTTATTAATGGTTTTGATAGATACTATCTGTTCAGTATTTAATTAGTAATAAATTCTATAGAAAATATTCTAACTGTAAATGGAATTAAAGAATAAAATAAGCTTGATCCATTACTAGGGTAGCTGGCTATTATTTCCTAATTATAAATTAAACCCACAATAATTGAACTTTTTGTGATAAGTTAGACAAAAACAGAGATTCTTTTGAACAATGAGCAGGATTCAGCTAAGTTTAAAAATAAAATTTGATATCCGACTTTTCATAAGTACATTATAGAACTAATTTACTTTAGCTCCAGATAAATCACACATTAATTTAAAACTATCTTAAGGCTCTACTAAGGTAGAGAGATGTAAATGACCGAGTTTAAAGGTACAAAACGTGATGCGATGAGACACTCCAATATGAGAGATTGCCATTTTGATATTCTGACATCAAAAGAGTACCTAAACAAGCCTACAAATAGGACAGCCTTTTGTTACACCATTTTTGTCAGACTGTTGAGCAGTATGCCAGGATTTCCGTTCTTAAGTTCTTTAATTTGCCCGACAAAGGGTTCGAGACACACGTAATTACTACAATTTTTTTTTAATTATACAGCAATATCTAGAAATACAGTGATTTCCTTCCGGAACTGAGGGGGATAGCTTCAGGTGTTCCGGGAGAGAATTCCAGCCCGGACGGATGAAGGGAGAAATGAGTGGTTCCGAGAAGCTAGGCGGAAGCCAGTTAGAACGAGGAATGTTTTCCTGTACCCTCTCGGCGGTCGGCGCCAAGTTGAAATAGATCGGGAAAGAGTGCACTGACCAGAGCGCCGTACGTTTTGTGAATGACACTATATTGACGAGGGTAAGCCGCCTAACACGTCTACGAGCGGCAAGGGTTGACCAGTTGAAATTTGTCAGGACGCGAATCACGCTGATGCTCCACGAGAAGGCCCCATTGGCCACAAAGCGCAGGGCACTCCGTTGGATCATTTCGATAAAATGAATGTCGCTGGTATTGTTGGGGGACCATACTGCCCGGGAGTTTTTGTGGCAAAGGAGAAATGCGTAAGGTGCCGCCGAATAAACCCAAGAGCTCTTGCAAACTGAGAGGTGACTCGAGCTATGTGGGTGCTCCATTCCAGAGTGTCAGTGATGACCACTCCGGGGTAACACTATGAGGTAACCTGCATGAGTGGGGATCCATCAAGGGTGTAAACGGCATTATTTACAGGCCGGCCTTGTCTACAGAGAGACAGGACTGCACACTTCGAAGCTTCCAAGCTATGCATTGAGCATATAGTCCTTGAAAGAGCCACATCATGAGCAAAAACGTCTAGTTTCGATACAATATTTTCACCGATGCCATATATGACCAAAAGTAGTGGGCCAAGTACTGAGCCCTGGGGGGCGCCTGACGAAGCAGGAAGCCAATCAGAGGTACCACCGGGCGGCCCTCCAGGTAGGCAGAGAGCCAGGCAAGGGTCTTTCCTCGAACACCATACGAATAGAGTTTTACGGAAGGCGAGGAATATTACTTCCACTCTACCGGCACTGTCGAGACCAGAGGACCAGTACTCAACACAACAGAGAAGTTGAGTTCCAGGGCTGAACCCACTCCGGAATCCATGTTGTTGAGGGCGAATCCGGTCATGAGTAGTCATATGAGCCGTGATGTCAGATTAAGCACCAACGTGCTCATTCAGCTTAAGGACCTGGGACAATAATACACTGGCGCTACATTCGCTGTACACCAGTCCTCCAGGATAGTGCCGGAATCGTACGAAAGCTGAAAAAAGGCAGTCAACGGATCCGCAAGGACATTAGCACATCGCTTAAGGACAATTGGGTTAGTCTCCATTGTGAAAGAAGAACCAAAGATCATTAAGTTCCAACGGAGGAAGCTAAGTTTCCATGGAAATCCCGCAAGAGTGTGAGAGTAATAGTTAAACCAACGTATCTGAACTAGGTTTTTTTCTCTAAATCCATTGGTTTACGAGATAAACTTTGATTGACCTTGAACCACGAGTTAAAGGTCATCCGAGTTTGTAATCCGAGATGAGTATGTCTAGCAAATTTTGTTACTCTAGAATGAGTTCTTTTCGAGTTATTAGCCCTTCAAACTGGTCTCTGGTACATGACCGATTTTTATCTAAAATCCCTCGACTTGCTATTGGTCAAATTAGGTGGGCCCAAAGCTATTTAGTCCTAAAATGTGACGGGAAGCCCGTTGCTAATTGAAACCAACTTTCTATCTCTTATGGTTCTCGATAAAAAATATAATGACCTTTAAGACATGCTTGGTTCAAGGTCATGGAAATTTCCGTTGTCATTAACGTTCGATGTGTCCTGAAAATTTCGAATTCCTAGCTAAAACATATTTTGAGTTATTTGCTCGGTTATTGGCCCTGTATCGGTTTTTAGTTAACACCGTGTGGTAATTATGTCACTTTTAATTTCATGTATTTTAATCGCAGTGCCCAAAACAAATTAAATATTATTTTCCTATAACCAAATTTTTGGTTATAGGGAAAACAATATTTAACCATAGACTAATATCGTTTTCCATTTGATTGCCCAATCGACTAGAATTCTCTCTGGTAAAACCGCAAATGGAACATTCCATGAACATATTCCCGCGCTTTGTTGTTTTTCGTCTGCTAGTTATTTTAATTTTCGCGTCTTGGTCTGCTATTTTGCCAAAAAATCTAAAAGGAACAAGTGAATATTTGCTCCGATCTCGATCCCTGTCGAAATCCTCGGAAATCGGCAAATCGGTTTTGGGCGATCTCGGAGCACCCGAGTCCCGAGAGCGCGAAATGGAACAAGCGAAACTTGATCGGAGCAGATCCGAGCACGCTAATGGAACATAAAATGATCAGAGCGATTTAGAGCGCTCGAGAGAGGTCAAATGGAAAACGCTATAAGAAAGGTTTATGATTTAACCCTTATGGCAGTGTTGCCGAAACTGGTACATTTGTACTTTTTCGGTACGATTTGAAATAACCAAGTACAAAAGTACATTTTTAAAATTTTAAGGAGGATTTTAGTACGTTTCAGAATTTTGGGAAATTTTCCTTCGAGGTCTTTTAAAACCGTAAAATTATGAGAAAAACGACCTTGAAGAAGCTCCTGACTAGGTTAGATTTACAATAATATACAAAATTAGGCTTTTGAGACTCGCATGTTCAAAGTTACCAATATTTGGTTGTACCACATTTCAATTTAAAATTGAAACATTTCTGAGAAAAAATAAAGTTAAGCGCGATCAACTAAAACTTGTTGGCATTAAAAATATACAGAAATAGGTGGCGCCCTGTTTTTTTATAGCAAAAGTACAAAAAGTACGTTTCTGCCTTATGGTCTTTGGAAATTTCCACAAGACCACAACTCAAACATAAAGAACTGCATCAATCAGTCATACACAAGTAAATACTCACAAAGAAAAGCAATATCTTACATAAATATTTGGCGCCAAATCTTACTTGACTGTAGCGGAGGTTTTAAAAGTAATTACAGAGCACCAGCCGTTATCGTTAATTCTAATAAAGTTTAGTTTTCCCTCCCCTCCAAAGTTGTTCTTATTTCGCCTCTAGAATGGGATCTTCGAAATTCTGTTTACTGAAAAGGCTATAAAAGAAAACGTTCCTAATCATGGTTCTTACATGTTTCAAAAGACAAGACGATATTGTTTATTTCTTTTTTTTTTAGAAAGAACTTATGGTGACATCAAGAATGTATTTATTTATATTTAGGAAGAATGATTATGTTGCGACAATCGCCGGGCACGTTAAACGCCTTTCCCCCGTCTCGCGCGGGGGGAAAGACAAAACGTCACCGGCGTTTGATTTCCATCGCGTTAGGTGACGTAAATTTTAAGCAGCCAATGAAATACCGGGACTATTCGTTTTATTTTAAGCGGAGGAGCGTACTGGAGGGGGACAACGGGTGGATTGAGAGAAAGGCTAAAATCCGTCTCGACATAGACATTCTCCCTAGGTATAAATAAATACATTCTTGGTGACATTATTTAAATTAAATAAAAAAAATATCACGATTGAACTAAATGCCGAGCGCAGCGTTTACCATTTCGCGTTTTCCCGCTTTGTCATCGAAATAATCCATAATGATCCATCACGAGGCACGATTGGCTACTGACTTGGGGTTTCGGACAATCATGAGCCTCTACATAACCTTAGCCAATCAAAATACAACATCAGCCTAAAAACCTTTATTTACTGGTGAAACTGAAACCATGCTGAAACATTGACCGCTTTGTTATTAATATTGATTAATTTATCTTTGGTAAGTTTGGTATTGTCAATAAAGTAAACGGTGTAAAATCTTATTACACTAAGTAAATATTTTACAACTCTTGTTTTTTCTTTGTGAAAGAACTGTCAAACATGTATAAATTTGTGAAATAAAAGGATAAAATTATTGGCTATGGGGGAGTTTTCAGCTTATAAAACATAAGTTAAGTATTTTATCCAGTTAAAACGCATTTGAAACTGAAATGAATTTCACTAGATCCTGGCCGGCTCTCACGCGAAAGAAATCTAAATATATTAAACGTTATAAATATAAATTGTGTTCGAGGGATATTTTAAAACTTGTATACGGTCTTGGATGCTTTTTAGGATTTTTAACTCAAATATGGCTATTTAGCCAGCTTTATTTGCAATATCCCGTGCGTGTTGAAATAGAAACTGATTTTTTGACCAGCCTCGAAACACCAGCAATAACTATTTGCAATTCTAATGGGTACATGCGGCAACATGCCTGAATTGAAATTTAACATGTATACGCGTTAAATTATATAATAGTACTGATAGCATTACAAATTTTAGGTATAGAAAGAGTCCCACATGCAGTTTACTACAATCAAAATGCGAAAAACTAAAAAACGAAAATTATAAACCAAATAAAGTTTGTAATATTTGAACAATGCAAAATTATAGCTGTTAATTTCCCATAATTCTAGGTGAAAATTTTTCTTATGGGTGTGTACAAAAGTACAACATTTGCGCAAAAACTAATCTCAGGTCATCAATTTGAAGATTTAGTTATAGGATGTAGCCCTTCTAAGCTATGTTTGTATGTTATCATGTTTAAGAATATTATAACAAACAACAGTAGTAACTAAAACTTTGTTTAGAAAATCGGTGGCATTCCAAAGAAATCTGTCTTCAATAATGTTATCTCACACCTTTTGCTGTGGCAATTGTTACACCTTAAATGGGAACTTTACTGGTAAAAATAAAGGCAAATCCACCATGGAAACCAATAATGGTGGGAAATTTATTGATGTGAAACCTGAGGGTCAGTTTAGAAGTCAAAGTTTGGTACACTATTATTAGCACATGTTAATCAAAAAATATTTTCAGTTATGTCATTCTTAATCAATGTTGAGGGTGATGAGTATTTGTGTGTTGAAGAAAAGAGTGCTGTGGTTCAAATTCACAATGCTTACGAAATTCCAATCTACATGCGGTTTGCTTTTCAGCTAGACAAGGGATTTTATTATCAGATGTATATATCAAAGGTGAGTATTTCGTAAATTTTTTTGATTGTTAAAAATATTCAAGGCTAATTTTTATTTCAAGAGCACAACTAAATCACTACCACCACCGTATTACACTGCCTGTCATGACTACAATAAAGCTTTCACCAAGAATGGATGGAATGGACCTCTTTCGCCACAGGTAACTAATTTTAAAGCACCGTAAATTAAAGTTATTTAAAATATTTATAAATTAGGCCTGCGTATATCAATGTATTCACAGAGTAACCAAAAATTGCGGTTACAACGCTATACTAAGATTGGGTTATCCTGTGTTAGTGGAAGATTTGAGTCTAGTTCTTTCTCAGTTGGACTCTGATATAAATAGTAAATTTTTTGTCTTACCCTTGTTTTTTAAATGCTGATAAAATAATTCTTTATTTAGTTTCAAAATGCAAATCGCACAATGTTAGACAAATCAGTAATAATTGCGCCAACGAATGTCCCAGAGCCTGCGAGTAAGATTATATGTTCTCTAAATCTTAGTTGCTGAGTAATTTAAATCTTAAATATACAATTGGCCACAGATATTCCTATTATACTTCAGAAATCCAAAAGCAAACTTTCAAAGATAGGGCTCTAATACAGGTAAATTTTGATGAAGTTACAATTTCAAAGGTTTTGACATTTGATATTTAGATACAAATTATTTTAACAGCGTTGGATCTCGTCTAATGGAACATCTTTATCTGGGTAATTTAAATGGTATGGTTATCGAATAGGGGATCAATTGAAATTAAGGATTTGTATTAATTTTGGGTTGCTGAAGCCAAAAATATTAACACGGAATTCTGGAAATATTTGAAAATAGAAAATTAACACTTTTTAGTACAGTTTTTCAAAGATTATAGTTATATTGTACTTCGTCATATATCCTACATAACCATAATTGGGCATTTTTCATTTCTTTCATGGCTAGGTCCTGTCTCCTAGGTCGCATTGTAGATGACCCAACTTAATTAGCAAGAATGGGGTTGGGGTGGCACCATGCACCCCCAGCGCTCAAGTAAGAGAGTGTGCGCGCCGCTGTCAGGTGCCAATATCGTTTTTGTAAGGTAGGATACCCAATGAAGTAAGATTAAACTACAATCAGTGAAAAATTTAACTAAAAAGTCTTAACTTTTTAATTTTTATATATTTCTGGAAGTTAAGTGTTATTTGTTTTTGGCTTCAGCAACTCAAAATTAACACAAATCCTTATTTTCAATTGATATATATTTTTTCGATAATCATACCATTTAAACTTATCCTTTACGGTAAATTACTTCATTTGTTTTCTTAATGCAGTCTTCCTGATACCAAATTAGTAGTCGTATACAAAACATTGGAACATCACGTTTTTAAGCTTTCTCCTCAATTTCAAGTATTAAAGATAAGTGATTGTATCAAGGGGCAGATCAGTTAACCTTTTGAGTGTCCTAATAATCATTATTGAATTTAAAGGTTAAATAGGATTTAACCTTTAAATTTTTTGAGGATGTCTTAATAATCGTGCTAGTGGTCTACCACTTGATTATTACTTTTCAAGGCGAAGAGTACAATTACCCTCTTTATTAGGAAATAGAAATATTCAGTTTCTTGGGAGGATATATTGGAATTTGGCTGGGCGTCTCTCTTTGGACCCTACCCCAAGAAGGACCAAGAATATTTTACTGGCTTAGAGATCATGTTTTCATCTAAACAAAGGCTGCACTTCAAATTTGTTTCAGTGTGTAATGACAGTAATTTGTCAAGATATCTGAATAAAAACATCTCAAGTTCATCCCAAACGTGTATAAAAATTTATTCTCACATACACCATTCCATGCTAACAAGTAGTTAAAACTTCTTATTGAGAACCAGTTGAAAGTAAGGCCAGTAAGCCACCTGCCGACCCAACTGAGAGAACGTAATTACTGAATGCTTATGTTAAGCAATGATAACTCGCATAAATTATAAGTGAAGTTGTAGTTGTTTTTATGATAGTTAAAGGATACACGCTAGGAGTGAGTGACCGTAGAATGTAGAATGATGTAAAGATGATTAAAGTCAAGAAAAGGGCGTTGTTGTAGAAGATAGAAAAAGTAGTCGCTTCATAATCCGCAACTTCATTCTTTTTCCACAAAATCCTATTAATAATGAAAACATTGAGGAAATACTTTAAATTATGGAAAGTAAATAAGCACCTTTCGTCTTTCTCCTTCTTGGACATTTTCTTATCATCAGCCAACTTCTTCATAATTTCACGAGAAACCGCTTCCTCTCTCTTTTGGGCAACCCTGATATATATCACGTTATTACTGCACCAGCACATAATTGAAGCATATCTGTTTTACAACATACTTGTGTTTTAAAACAAATTTTACATTCTTGTATGCAAAAGCGACGAGCCAGGTGCTCACTAGCGTTACAACCACAAACAGGGCAATGGATTGGTAGGGATCCATTTGATGTATTCTCCAGAAAAGCCCTAATTCCGGATATAATATTTATCTTAAGTAGCCACGCTGGACGTGATTGCCGGCATAAGGTTGGCAACCTCGTGCCTTGGCTAGGGCATTAAACGGGAAACGGTACCGTCCTAATTCATTTTATAAACAGTAACTTACAATTTGGAATAGCAGAAACGATGAATGCATTTCCGTAGAACAAAGCAGATGATTTTGTTGAAACATTTCGACTAAAATCTTGAAGTAGTAGTTCTTCTTCCTTGGTTAAAGATTTTCTTGCAGGAGCCATGTTGACGATGAAACTGCTACGTGACGTGGAAAATGAACTAGTTCAAGTGTGATTCTGCCCCCTTGCGGAAGTATGTATCTGAGCTATTGGTGCAGCACCTGCCATCTATCGTGTATTTTTTAGTTTAAAGTTGTACCTAAGCATCAAAAACAAGAACCGAAATTAAATAGTTACCAATTGTATACCGTACAGAAATGTCACTTCTCCGAGGTTGTTTGAATTCTCAGTTAACTAAATTACGTTTTTTAAACCATGAAGGATTACAAACCAAAAAGTTACTTTGTGTACGACAAATTCAAGCAGTAGGTGGTAAATTAGAGGACAATGCCGTTCAGAACGAATGGAACAATTTTTACAAGTTCCCGTATATTAATCATGTCCGTTTACTAAATAGATTTAAACTGTATCAAACTGCCATATCAACATCCTTGGGTCCCTCGGCCATTTATATGTATCTAAGTGAAATAATTACACTGGAAGAGTGCCAGTACCTTTGTGGAATAGCTACGTTAGCATGTGTAATGCTTTACGTAATGGGAAATATCTTTAGAAAATTAATAGGTATACTATCTGTAAACAAAACGGGCGATCAGATAAGAATTTCCCATTTAACCTTTTTTGGCAACCGTAAAGACGTTGTTACACCTTTAAACAACATTGTACCATTCTCAGAAATTACTTACAACCCCAATGACTTGTTTCTCAAGCTCCGGAGATACAATACCAATGATGAACTTTTCTTAATATTGAAGTACGGTGGAATTTTGGACAAAAAAGTATTTGAAAAAGTGTTTGGAGCAACTAAATAATTAAACCAAGTGTTCAGATTTAAAAAAAAGTTTATTTATATAACAAATAGTACATTTATCTGAAAAAAGGAAACTTGAGAAAATATAACATTATGTAAATACGTTTTTTGTCACTTCATTTTAAGTTTTAACACTATATAAATATGATCACCCAAAATACTACCCTGAAATCTCTTTCCAAAATATGGGACAGTTTCTCAAATAAATAATTTTTTTAGGCATTATAGGTAGTGGAAGCGACATTTCCACCATGACCAGTCCAGTTGGTGTGGTGGAATTTGCCAGGGCTAGTGAGAAGTTCGTAGGTGTGTGCACCAAAGTAGTCCCTTTGTGCCTGTTTAAATAAAAGAAGGTTAAATTATAGAAATAATAGGTTGAATAAAATTAAGTTACTTGAATAAGGTTGGCAGGCAAGGTTTCTGATCGGAATCCATCGTAAAAGGCTAGAGCGCAACTGAAACTTGGAGTTGGAATTCCAAGAAGGGCTCCATTGGCGATGACATTACGCCAAGATGATTGAGACTTGTGAATTGCATCGCGAAAAAAATCATCCAAAAGAAGATTACTCAAATTTGGATTTTTATCAAAAGCGGCTTTGATGTTACCCAGAAACACGCTAAAAGATTAAAAAACAATTAATCATTTCATTAAAAGGGGTAATTATATTTGCTCATTACCTTCTAATAATACATCCTCCTCTCCACATGAGCGCTATTCCTCCATAATTAAGTTTCCAGTTGAATAACTTCGCTGCTTCTCTAAGCAGCATGAAGCCTTGCGCATACGATACAATTTTGGAGGCGTACAAAGCCTTTCAAAGAAAAAAATGGATTAGAAAGGAATTAGGTCAAAGAGCTAGTCAAATGTGAACCAATAAACTTTGTATAAAAAATTACTTTTCTGATGTGTTCGATAAACTCTTTTTTGTCTCCAGTGTATTTGGTCTTTTCGGGACCATTAAGAACTTTACTGGCAGTGACGCGTTGCTCTTTCAGGGAGGAAAGACATCTAGCAAATACAGCTTCACCAATCAGTGTTACGGGAACTCCGTAATCCAAGGCAGCAATTGCGGTCCATTTTCCAGTTCCCTTCTGTCCGGCAGAGTCTCTAATTTGGTCAACCAATGGTTTTCCATCAGCGTCTTTGAATTTGAGAATGTCCTTGGTGATTTCAATCAAGAAAGAATCCAGTTCTCCAGTATTCCATTCCGTGAATACCTAAACACGAAGACATTCTATTGATAAGCTTATTACTCGAATAAATACTTTCAGTCGCGAGATAATGATACCTCGCTCATTTCATCTGGTGTCATTCCAAGAGCATCTTTCATTAAGTGGTAGGCTTCGCAAATAAGTTGCATATCACCGTATTCAATTCCATTATGGACCATTTTTACAAAATGGCCCGATCCTCCTTCTCCAACCTAAAAGCAATAATTACAAAAAGAAAGAAATTAAACCAGAGTTAATTGGTTATTTTAAAAATTTAAATTATTTAATATTTTTTTCATTTATAAGCAATGTAAGACTTTTTTCGCTGTTTCTAATTAACATTCTAAACCATTAGTGGAAATAAAAACAAGCCAAGATAAAAATTAAAGTACTCAGTACTGACATAAGTTAATAACAGGTGATTTTTTTATAGTTATGCTATCTAGTTAGTTTTGAATGGAAATTGTTACAGAAACTTACCCAGTCACAGCATGGTTCTTTTCCAACTTTAGCGGCAATACCTTGAAAGATATCTTTAATATGGGGCCAAGCCTCTGGATTTCCTCCAGGCATCAGAGAAGGTCCATATCTGGCACCATCTTCGCCACCACTTACTCCAGATCCAACGTATAAAATATTTTTGTCGGCAAGAGCTTTGCACCTTCGATTTGTGTCTTGATACTCTGAGTTACCACCATCAATGATTATATCACCAGCTTCCAACAGTGGTTCAAGTTGAGATATGAAGGCATCCACGGCGTCACCAGCTTTAACAAGTAACATAACCTTGCGTGGTTTTTTCAACTTGGCAACCATTTCTTCAATGGAATGGGCCCCGATGATCTTGGTACCCTTCGCTTCGTTTTTTAAAAATTGGTCAACCTTCTCAGTTGTTCGATTATAGGCGCAAACCACAAAGTTATGGTCATTCATGTTCAGAATTAAATTCTGACCCATTACGGCCAAGCCAATCAGTGCAATATCAGCCCTAAATAGTATAAAGCTTATTTTAATTGGTCCATGAAGTATAACTTAAGAATAATGTGATCGTAAAATAAGTACTTATTTTTTAATAATATACTAAAAAACCTTAGCTAAAAACTAAAATTTAAAGGTTTTATTTTGCCTAAAAAATATGATCACAAAATAAATATATCCTTAACATGACAATTATTTAATTTTAATAATATACCAATATGTAACAAAATTTATCTTTTTTAACACACCTTAATATATGTAAACTTAAAAAGATGATATTAAGTAAAATCAGAAGTATACAACATCTTGTAGAAGTATTAATTTCTCTATAAAAGTTACATATATTGTAATTAAATTAAATATAGCCCAAATTATATCAGTTCCAGGTAGAATTATATATCCAAGCAGAGATACAAGATCTGTGATCCAAGAGAAATATTGTTGTAGGTAATATACAAGGGAAAAACTATGTCTCAATACTAAGCTTGCCCCATTTTATCTGTCTCTCTCTAGAGTATCAGTCTCGAAAATCTAATTTTAATCATTAAGGCTATACTTACACAGGCTCCAGTTTCATTTCCCGAGAAAATTTACACAATCCATTACCCATTTTTTTAAGTATAATAAAAAAGCAATAAAACAGAAATATTACAGAGATTTTAAAAATGTAACAAATCAAAATACTTAAATAATTTTAAAAACCTATTGGCAACTCGGCATTATATTAATAAAAGTCCGGTTCAGAAGTACTCAAACAAGTAAATAGGAAACCAGCCAATGTTTAAATTTTAACTCCGAGACCCCCTACCCAACCCAAACGAGTGTAGAATTTTTAAGTATTTAGCCTTTCAGAAAGTGGGTTGATACTGGTCACCCTCCATAGATTCCGTAATAATTTCCGTTACGGCTGCCTTAATCACAGTGGGTGAGGTCAGTTTTGAGAAATCACTTTCACTTGCAGAATTGCGTGAACTTGGAGGAAGCCAGTTAATACCGGAGATACATAAAATCCTGTTTGGAAGTTGCATAATTCTTGTCCTATAAGCTCCACCCCCAAACTAGTTTCCTTAGTTTCCCACCTACTTTTTAATATACGAACTTTCCCTGTAAAGAAATTTACCAGACTAACGGGCCGCCAGTATTTGTACAAATATGAACCTTAACTAAACAATTAGGTAGATGTAAACTTATTACATCAAGAAACGAATAATTCACTAGCAGCATTCTCTATGGCTTTAAGTGGTTATCCTTACATTTTCATTTAAAAAATGTGCATTAATGATAATTTAAACACAACTGCGGTATATTTAAATTTTCTATAGAATATTTAGCGACCTTTGACATTTACATCTTGGATTAATAAGCTTGCAGTAAAGTAGCAAAACATACAAACAAGGCCTATTTATACTCACTTCGCTTCGGACATTCTGAATTCTCGTTAAATTAATAAATTAAAACCTAGCTAACTATAATATTTGAATTGCAAGGTTAAAATAAACGCCGGCGAATAAGACGACTTTCCCAATAAGAATTTATCAACAAAAAGATAGAGGAAAATTCATAAGCGGAACCGGCACAGACATCGAATCATTCGAATGAAAAGAAAAGTGGTGCGAGGCAAGACACCAATGGAAAGAGAAGGCGTGTTTTTTAAATTTTACACACGTGATACGGACAGGTAGAGACATCTAGGTTACATATGCTTCGAGATCACCAACCAATAAAAGAAAGCGCTGAAATTCAAACTTCGGAAGACAATGCATTAAAATGGCTAAAACCTTATTTTTTGTTTTTACTAAAAAGTTTCAACGTTTTAATTAATCCAAATTCATTTTGTCAGTTCATTTCCTTTCCAATGTGGTCTGACGTTTTATCTCTATTAAAACTTATCAGGTCGATTACATGACGTGACCATGAAATAAAAGCGTGATAAACTATAGACCGTAGGTGAACACTTTCGGAAGACGTCAGTTGTAGGGCACCAATGAGATACCGGGTTTATTTTATTTTTTTTTTATGGTGGGGAGGAGCTTACCGTTAGAGCGTGAGCGGATTATGAGCAATCATGCTAAAAATCGTCTCACAAATCTTGGTATTATATACCGTGTATGCAGGAGCTGGACGGTGGTGTCTAAGGTTTCGTGCCAACACCATTTATGTTCATTCAAAATAAAAGCAAGAGCTGGGAAAATTTAGTTAATATATATTATTTTAAAGTTAGTTTTGATGAATAAAAACATGACACAATATTTTTACCCCATTGTTTTTGTTTTAATAAAAATTCACAACATGAGTACTATGGAATATTTGAAAACAATGTAAAAAAACTGAAATATGGAGATTTGAACGACGATTATGTGAGTTTTTTTCTTCTGCTACGATGAAATGTTATTTTGTGCCAGTATTAAATACTTCTTAGCACCACACAATGTCGTAGGAACTGCCTTATAGTTCATTAAAAACAAAATACGCTTGATTTATAGATTTTTCATTTTTAAAGGGTGAAATTAACCAATCATCACAGTTAAATGCTAATGAACAGCTCTTTCAACAATTAAAAAGATTGTCTCACAAACCCCCCCTCCCTCGCAAAAAACTTCGATACTTGCAAAACTATTAAAAAATTTCAGTACATCCCAAGATTAAGCAACTAAGTAATACGAATAAATTTTATAACTTTCATCAAATTCTTCTCTCTTTTTTTGGATTTGGAAAATGTACATTTCCTTCGCTTTTCTTCATTTATTAAAGCAAAGTTTTTTCATTAAATTCGCAAATTCTTGTACAGATTGGCTCATTTGGTTTTAAAAAATATTATTGCGCAGTTTATGAACAACTTTGTCAATATTTATCAAGTTAATCATAGTACAAAATGTTTCCTCTTCACGCCATTTTTGTTAACTATCGTTATTATTAAAAACAATAAGTTGACAAAAAACACTGATTGTGATAAATAAAGTTAAGGAATATACAAAATTTTTTAAAGAGATGAAATTATTTAACTCTACATTATCAAATTTATTTAATATCTAGCTGGTCCCCCCATCACTTTCTTACTCAAACGTCTCTGAAAAAATCGTACATTAAAACAACTTTGTCTCCTTTAAATTTAAACGTATAATTTCTCCTAGATGATAATAACTTTATACAGAAATAAAGATATGAGCACTCTTCTTTTTTCTTCATTAAAGAGACAAAAAGTACTGTCCTGTTTTGCCATAAAAATGTTTTTAATATGTCATCAAGTTAATGGTTATCATGGTGGCTTTGGTTTCGGTTGCCACTATAAAAATTATATAAAAATTGAATGAGTTAAAAAGTCAGACAAAAGGTAAACAAATTATCAGGCTAATAGTTAATGATAGTGGTGGTTTTTTGCGGAATCAAATGGTCAGGCAAATGGAGGGGGAGGCGAAAAGTGTCAATCAAATTCTGGACATTACCACGGGTAATTTCAAACGATATTGTTTCCCTTTACTGAGGCTACTTCATTGGTGGCCGTTTTAGCCCCTCTCAATATTTTTCTACCGCCCATTTAATGAGAAAAAAGTGCCCTCTTTTAATGGCAGTGATTTACTATCTACTGATGCAGCGTTTAGTGACTCTCCCTACATCTTCTCCCCACACTCCCAACCATAGAAATCTTATACTCCTACCTAGAATGCTCCGGTCTACGGGAGAACCTGACGCCAAGACATTTTGTAGCAACGACTAATGATTATATAGTCTTTGCTTAAGCTTCAGCCAATCAGCGGCCATTCATTAATTACGGCAAGCAGCTAGCGCCATAACATGGCGGTTAAAAATAGTAAAAGATCAGACGATTCTTACAGGATCCATCCGATCCAAGCTCGCAGAATTCCCATAGGTTTTTGCTGGAATTTTTTCACATGAACCACTTCAACGTTTTTGGATTTTTATTTAATAATAGTGGTAAGATTATTGTAACTTTTAGTTTTGTTTCATATTTACTTATTATAAGGAATATTTAAATACCATTGTGAGGAAGATAAATAAGATTTCGTTTAGGTTTGCTTTGAAAATATTTAAGCCTAGGCCTGACATAGTAAGTAATATTGTATTTATGTTTGTAGAAACTTAGATAAACAAAAACCTTATGAAAGAGTAATTATATCCCAGAAAATATTCATTACACTAAAGAATGAGGTAGCAAAGTTATTTGTAGATTTTCTCCCTCTGTGGCCTTTTGAGTGTATTTCCTTTGCAAATATATATTTATAGAGAACAATGATGTGTATCTCATTTTCCTCCGATATACCTAATATAGCGATGGTTGAATGGCGACTTGTGTATAGAATCAGAATTAAATTTGTTTTGTACGAATACCGATATTTACAATGCTAAATAAAGTGTTTTAAAAAAACCGGATATTGCAATAAATATTGTCCTGAGTTGTTGTTCCACTGAGCTGACTGAACCTCCTTAAGTAACTTTTACCAAATCACCAATTTGAATATCACGCCGTTTGTTAACATTTCAAATTACCCCGAGGCCTGTACAACGACACATTTCGTCCACCGCAAATCGTTTTCTACATGTGGAAATGAAGCCTTCGAGGAGCCATAACAACAAACAACGCAATAGTTATCCACAACGTTTGCATATAAGAGAAAAATATTTACGAGTTTAGAAACAGTCTACCATGCACGGCCCCCTGCACGCGCTCGCTCTGCTCCTGACCATGTTTAAAAACCATTGAGTTGGGAATATTAATCTAGAGATCCAATCAAATCTGCTCCCCGCGAAACAAGTTTTTGAAAAATACGAATGTGCCGTCTGCTCTAAAATAACGAGCAAACGTTATCATATGACCCGTGGCGCCATCCATTATTTTGAAGAAAAAAATATTTTTGCTTGAAAACGCGTCTTATTTGAACGAACCATTGAGAGATAGAAGGCGCCACGGGTAGAATGTTGTTAAAAATTAAATTAAACTCTATTGACGTGGACCAATCAAATGCTGGTTCTTAAGGTGACGTAATCTAAAATCGAATTATTATTTTCAGTAACTCAAACTAGATGGCAACGAGTCGTTGCCGTAATAACTCTTTGAATCGTGATTGGCTGATAATGACGAAACCTCCGAAAATGTAATTGGCCCATTTTGTATTTATACGGAATCATTCTACGTTATAAGATTTCTATGCTCCCAACTTCCAAGCATAAAGGTTTCAATCAGCCTTGGAAATAAGATTTTTTTTAAACTGGTCCTTATGACCAGTGACCCCCTAGCTTATGAATTATTAAACTGATCTAATATAAAATGTTCTAATGTCATTTTATAAGCCTATAAAAACCTATACTACATGTTTAGAAGTTAGATTATGTTGCTAACATTAATTTTACACGTATGAGTATCACAAGAATAGTACAATATAGTACTATCTCACATAACACTACTGCCTAGAAGACCCTCGTAATTTACCGTATTCTCTCTCTCTACTCCAGGCCCCGTAGCTCCCGAGTTCCGGTCCGTTACCGCGTAGCCTACCGTTCCTTACTCGGGGGATCCGTAAGCGAGACTAGAGGATTGAGGGTTTGAGGCCAGAGGGGGATTAGACATTTCGATACGTTCGAGGGATGCGAGCGAGGAACTCTGCATAAAGCCTCGATGCGCGGCCACGACGGTAGTACGCTGTACATAGAATACGGTGAATAGGGAAATTAAAATTGATAGAAACCTTGAATTAATAAACTGGACATCTATTATTTGATATTATTTCGAATTATTAAACTGGTCACTTTCTATTTTTTTGTTATTATTTTGAATTAGTAAACTGGACACGGTGACCAGTGACCCCCCAAATTTTGAATAAATAAACTCGTCTGAGCAATTAATTAACTGGTCTTTGACCATCTGACCACCGTTATTTCCAAGGCTAGTTTCAATGGCGAACCAAAGGGGGCGTAGCGTAGTTTGCACCGCGAATACACTTAAGCCACGTGCACACGTACCCTCGGAAACGTTTTGCCTCGTTTTGATCTCGCTGCGGTTTTTAGCGTTTGGAAATGTTTTTGTTCACACGTTTGATTTCCAGTGAGTTTTGAAGAAAATTGGGCATGCGTAGTATGGAAATATAATAAGAAGTTCGTCTGCTCACGGATTTCAGTGTCGTTTCCAAACATTCTTGCGGTCTTTTCGACCCCTCTTTTTGGCCGCCCGCTAGTCGGCCATTACCCGGAACCACCGGTGGGGGGTCTAGGCTCGGGTCTTTGGTCCCAGGATATGGAGAATGGGGGTTAAGGCGGGTAAACTCAACATGAACGCGCCCAGCAAATTCCCCAAAAAAAGAGTGCATAAACGTAGTCTAGATTATCTTTGGTATAAATGAATGCACCCAGAAGAAATTTGTTGGATTTTTTAAACAAATAGACAAAAACTTGCCAGACATTTGCTCCTAAAAAAGGCATAAAAAATTTTATTAGGCGAAAAAAAATTCACGATTGCCGATTTTGGTAAATGGTTCACAAAAACCGAGTCGATGACGTCACGAATCGCTGCTAAAACGGTCAACGAAGCGATCTAATAGCGTTTTCCATTGGGAACCTCCGAGCACTCCCGGAGTGCTCCAAAATCAAAATCGTATTCCATTGGGAAAAAAGGGGCAACTCCGAGAGGGAGGATCGTCTTCCATTGACCAAGGTACTCCCTCCCGGAGTGCTCCCAGCTGCCCCAACTCAAGAGTCGGAGGGAAACAAAAGAGTGCTCCGAAAACGTTTCGTATTTCATTGAGAGCTAGTAGGGCGAATCCTCCGAGCGCCTCGTACAGAGAGAAGTGACGTCATTCAACAAATCCAGATCACACTCGGAGGTTCCCAATGGAAAACGCTATAAAACGCTGGGACGCGCAACGGTCACTGTTCACACGACGGGATACAAACGTTGCGGGACCACTCGCAACGTTACAGAGGGTTATGTGTAAACGCGGCGTTAGGTACGCCCAAAAAATATATTTATGTTTGCTTACACCCACGTTCATGGGGAAAGTATTTGCAATAGCGTATAGAAAAAGGGGGATTATGGGAGGGGCACCACTCGCATAAAAGAGTGTATATGGTTAACGAGGTAAGCAAGAGAGCAATCCAACAAGTTTTTTTTTTAAACAATGCTTACGAATTGGCCGCTACGAGATGAGCTAGAAGTTCAGCGGGAATTTCGCCTTTAAAGGTGGTCGGTATTCCGATTGTGCTGCCCATGGGAGGAGGGTTTCTTCCTTGATACTGTTGTTTCAATGCGGCTACAAATAATCAAAACGTCTTAATCAATATAGCGCCCTAACGAATCTGCCTTTTTCCAATACACCCGGCAAAGCATGACTTAATATAGGGGGACAATTTTCCGTGAAAACTTTGCGTCGTCTGCTATGAATCTGTTAGTGACAGTGTTATACTTCCATTTGCAGATCATGTTGCAGACAATTTAACGTTTTTTTCACCGGAAGTATTCCCTTATTTAAACTATTTAAGCCTTGTCGCCTGTATCGGGAATAAGGTCCATTTGTTATTAAAATATGAGAATTCAAATATATGAAATAACCAATATTATCCCAAAAATAGGCTTATTTTACTTGATACAGTGAAAATTTTCATTTCAAATAATAAAAACTACCAACTCAAATAATACATAACTAAAATCATGCGCAAGCTGTTAAACAGATCTGACATACAGGGAAAATGTGGGGTGAAAAAAACGAAAGTAATTTTAGCAAATTAAAATTAAAAACTACTCACATACCCCCAGGGAAAGCCGTCTGGGGTAGTAAATGCTGTGGTACAGCAAGCTGACTATGGAAAGGGAAATTGGTTCCAGCGAAATGATGCGCTGAAGCAAACCCTAAAGTAAAAACGGAAAGCAGACATGTTTTTGGAATGGACAGCAAAACAAGCAAGCGAGCGAAGCAGGCAGTTAATGACTAATATTAAAAATTAAATGATATCTAAATACAATCAAGCATAAAAAAGTGAAAAATTGTTTACTAATAACCACTACTACTTTTACATTGTAATGCATTTTTGCTCTTATCATAGCATGCCATAAAAAAAAAACATCTAACATGCTTGACACTGTTGTTTAGTTTAATATGGTCAACAGTGGTGCGAAAAGAACTAACGAAGATATACATGAATCATGATCAACTTATGTAACATCGACTCACCTTCGGGTATATGGACTGGGACTGTTTAATAAAAAAGCCTGTTATTTACGCGCAATCTAAGTTTAAATCATGCCTTTATTAACCAATTTGTATTAAAAGTTTAATTACTGAATAAAAAGGCATGAGCTATCTTTACAGGTTTATTACAGCGTTTTAAGCTAAAAAGTTACAAAATTAGAAAAATTGGAAAAAAATATTTTTAAAAAAGTGGAGAAAAAAACATGAA
The DNA here is from genome assembly GCF_980474605.1 of Leiobunum rupestre. Classification (NCBI taxonomy): domain Eukaryota; kingdom Metazoa; phylum Arthropoda; class Arachnida; order Opiliones; family Sclerosomatidae; genus Leiobunum; species Leiobunum rupestre. Next base: position 40,182,017 of record NC_143393.1, on the reverse strand, counting down.
TGTGTATCGATCTGGGGCAAGCGGGTTATCATGCCCAATAAAAACACAATTTAATTACTTTGAACTACAATTAAATATCCATAAACCAAAATTTATTGTCTAAATAAAAATCTTTGGTATTTAGGTTTTCACCAAAGTGTTATGTTACATGTTCGAATGTTACGAAGGCAATATGAAAATTGAAGCAATGAGAATGATCTTAATGAAATTTTATGGAAATTTCCATTAAGGTCTTTGAAAATTTTAAATAAAGGACTTTCATATCATAAAAAATTCGTTCCGAAACTTTTTAACTAGTGGAAATTCTTAACTAAAGAGTAATTTAAAAAAAATCAAAGACCTTTTAAATGAATGGACAAAAATGGCTCCCAAAATAGCCAATTTTGCGAATGAATATTGAATGGTACAATAAATGAGGGACCCGTACAATCAAAAGGTTACTTAGATGAAGCTGCTAGAAGCGTGTTACACCAATTGAAAAATGGCAATAAAACAAAAGGCACCTGGTTTGACAGATTTACCACTAAAAATTGAGGAGGTTTCGGTGGTTACAAAATGCAGCAGATTCATAATCAAAATAGACTGGTTCTTGGCAGTAAAAAATCAGTCTCTCGAATTATATTCAACTTCCAACAAGAGAAGTTAATTTTATCAAAATGGGCAAATGAGTATGTTTGCACCAAGAATAACATCATATGTTTAAATATGATAACATGCTACATGACTTAATATTTCTAATCATGCCACATTGTAGTAAAACTCTTTAAAATAGATCTGTTAAAATTATTTTTAACAAAAGGAACTATATATTTTTCAAATAAAGGGGAGGAATGACAAAGGTACTATTTTTCAAGCAATATTTTTGGCATAAATTACAGAACTCAAAACTGGTTCTGGTAAAATCATATGCAGTGGGTTTGAAAATATAACTTTTACAACATAGGATTTTTAAATTGCAAAATATTTAATTTTTTTAAATAATGATAACCGAATGGGAAATGACGCAATAACAATATTATTAAAAAGACTATTCTAACAATCCCAGTTGGGTATTACTTGGTTTAAAAAACCTAAGACTACCATCATCATTGTCTATTATAACTACAACTTTACATTTGCCTACTATGTAAAAGAGTGTGAATATTGAAAGGTTTAGACAAACCTTGTTGAGCCGCTTGTTGTTGGGAGAAGGCTGGATGCTGTAGTTGGGGGCCTACTGACATAGGTGGATTCATTCCAGGTTGGGCCATTTGAGGCTGTCCAGTCAACCGAGACAAAATACTTCGCTCCGACATTTGAAGTCGTTGAGCTACAGGAGGAATTCTGGCTAACGTTGCCGGTAACCGACTAACGTCAGATTTCATATCACTGAGCAGCTCCTCAAGCTGATTGAGCACTGTTAATGAAATAGTTAAAGTTTATAGTCAGGCTAAGTCCTATTGATATGGGCAATCATTTTTGCCAACTTAGTTAGTGTTTTGCTTCTCAATAAAAAAATTCTATCACCTTTATTAAATATGTTAACATATTTTAAGGCATCCAATATTAATATTATAATTTAGTTGTTTAATCAAAAGTATGAGAATGAATATTTTTAGATATAAATTTTTATTTAAGGATAGCTATTTAAATTATTACTTTTATTAGATTTAAATATTAGGGCCTCAGTCAAAACCAAAACACAATTTTTATTCAAAAGCTGGCCAACAAAAGTACTAGCGAGCCCAACATACTGTGGAAATGATTTCCCTATTTACATGTTTGGAACCATGGTGCCAAATTAAGTTAACACAAATGTTAGCTCACATGAATAAACATTAAGCGCGTAGAATCTACAAATTGATAATTACCTTTATGAAGAACCGCATTAGCAGGTTTGTTACCAGCCAGAGATTCTTTAGACAAATGTTGGTGAGATTCCGCCAGACATTCCAGTTCAGCAAACCTAGAGAATCATTTATCAGAACTCAAATTCCAAAAACTTAATAGGCGTAAACTTACCTAGCATTCAAAGCCATAGCGGGGTGAGTAGGGTCTTGTGTCAAGTTAAGGTAAGCTGCCCTTCTTAACTGTTCCTCTATGACCAACGCTTGCTCTAAAAGCTTGAATCTCCTGGCCAAAAATTTGTTCTTTATTTCCAGGAAATTACCTTTTCCCACATCCATTTTAAATGGTTCGTTGATAATGGCAAAGGCAATATCATTTTGGATATCTTGCCACCTACCATAGCCGTGTCTAAATGAATTTGGTTAAGAAATACAACAAATTTTTCTAACTATTCTAATATTCCAATAGAACACAATAATTGGGCCTTATAAAAGGATACTTGACAATTCCAGCTAGAAGCCAGTAATCATGTCTTCTGTGCCAAATTTCATACTCCCTACCAGGTACAGCGGCACGTTCTTCATTTTGCCACAAAGTGTGCAGTTCCGTAAAACCACCATCTGCGATATTGAACATAAACTTTTGCTTTCCAACAGCAGCTTTCACCATTTCGGGAGAAATTGTTTTGTCCTTGGTTTCAACATCCTTGCTAGACCCGGCATTCGCGTTTTTGTTTTTATCACTATCTTTCGCGGACTCTTCATCAGCACCACCATCTGTCGATTCTTTCTTCAAGTCCATAGCTTCTTCCTCATCTTTTTCTTTAGTTTTCTCTATACCTTCAAAGTTTTTTATTCAGTTTATCACATTTAAAATATTAAACTTTTACAAATTAGTCTTCGAACGTACTTATTTCCTCCACTTCATTCTCTTCTTTGACTTTGGACTTTTCGTCTGCCTTCTTTTCGGATTTATCCACAGATTCTTCTTTCACTTCCCCCTCCCCGGACTCCGTTTTGGCCTTTTCATCCCCTTTATCTTTGTCTTCATCTTTAGTAGACAAATCCTCTGGTCCGGAAGCACCTGGTGCAGGCGTTGGAGCTGGTGTCGGTGCTGGTGTTGAGGTTTTGCTGTCTGATGGTGTTGTTGAAGGAGTTGAGCCTATAATGGCGCCAGTTATTCCAGCCAGGGCGCTTTCAGCGGCACTTAACACTTTAGGATCAAGAATCTCGACAGGCATACTCATAGTACCATTTATAGTTTCAAATTCTTGAACCTGGGTAGCACAATGATTAGACAATGACAAAAACCCAAAATAACTCAAATTTGAACATCAATATACCTTTTTCCTAATCAAAGACATTACTCCTATTCTCGTTAAAACATGTTGTCTGGATAGACCCTCTCTTGGAACTCCATCAGCAAATGTTTCAGAGTTATCGGCCCCTGGTTCGCAGAGATGTCTCATGAAAAGCGACACGTAGGCTTTGAAGTTCTTCTCAGATTTGCCTCTTAGATCTCGAACAAGCCTACAGTAAGAACAAAGGCAAACAGATACAGCAAAAAATGCATTTGGATACAGGTATCGATACTTAAACCACAACAACAAACTTTTTTAAATAAGAGTCTATTAAAGTATACTGGCAGGCACAATTAAAAAATAACTAGATTTCTCCTTTTTGGTAATAAAACATAGTAAACATGTTAAAGCCAAAAATGAGTTACCAGTAAAGATTAAAATGTTTGGAAGATTTATCATCTGAAATGCTGTAAAAAGCCAGATAACCTACGATATACTACTTTTAAATATTTATCTAAACAATCAACGCTTAACATTCTAAGTAAATACGCTAAAATAACAATGATTTAACTCTCCAATGACCCAAATTATGGTAAAGCACATAAGTAACCTAATAGACATACAAGAATGACACAAAACAATTTCAGTTATGACTATTTGTCACAAGACTGGTAATCGGAAGTATTGGTAACCCTCTTCGTAGAAACACAAACCAAAATATAAAAATTCAAAAATAGCTACCTTGAAAAATAATAGCCAATCTTACAATACAATTCATCCTAATTTTGCTTAAGTAAGTGTTTTTACTTTGGAATGTATTTCAATATCTGAAGTAACTAGTAACCACTTCCTGAGAGTGGTCAGTACAATTTGGCCAAAGTGTCAAAACGTTTATTTATTACTTTACTTATCAAAAAAAAATATTGTCTTGGAGAGTTAAAAAACATGGGAGGATATAAGAGAGTACACTCACCACTGAGAATTGAAGGCATCTTGAGGTGGCATTCCATATCGCATAATTGCGTTTAAGAAGGCTTTCCTCTGTCTAGCGTTAAAACCAAGGACCTAAAATAGCAAACATTGTTAATTTGCAACATGAACTTGAAAAAATTTATATATTATGATGGAAAATATAGATAGCGGCCATCAGTTTAGAACAGCTTTTATCATGATAAAAAAAATGTACGAAGGCGCCTTTAAGAAACTCACTCAACTTTACGTGGTTTCTCCATGGTTTACCTCGCTAAATACTCTTAATTAAGTAATAATTAACAGTGTTATTTACTTTAAGTCCAATCAATATTTTTCTATAATTCTCACGATAGAAACTGATACACAATTGGACTAAAATTATTTAAGTTAATCAAATGAGTAAGGTTTTCGCATCATCTAGCACATTCCCAATTAATAATTTTTAGAAAGGTCATAATTACTTCAATATTTCCACCAACTCTAGCCAATAACGGAGGCAAGGGTCGATCTTTCTCATTCAGGCCACGGTTCTTCCTATTTCTACCAGTTTTTTCTGATAAAATTATAATCAAATTGTTAGAAAAAGAAATTTAAATAAATAAAACTTAATTACCTTCTTTATTCTCTTCAAAATCATCATCATCTTCATTGTCATCTAGAACACACGTTAATATGACAATTGCCAACAACAATTACGTGTAAGCTAATCATGGTCGTAACCCCCACTGCAAAATCAAATATTTGCAGGGCGGGTATGCTCTATACCACGTGTCACTAACATATAGAGAGGCCTAGGCTACGCTCACCTGAAGGAACTGAGAAGTCGGAATTATAGTCCGACAAATTATCTTGCCAGTTGGTATCATCTTGGTTGCCAACTGTGTCGTTATAATTGACTTGCTTTCTAACTCGCTTTCCCTTCCCGAGAGTTCTAGCCATGTCCTCTTGCTGTTGTTCATAATGATGCCTCAAAAGTTTCTCCCAATACGCTGGGTCAGCAGATTCTACTTCTTGTTTCAAGATCTCCGTTTCAGGTTCTTCTTCGACTTCTTTTGTCACATAGGCTGCCACTTTGAAAGAGCTTAAATATTCGTTGGCCCATAACTCCTTCTGTTCTATTCCTTCATTGGTGCGATCCAGTAGATCGTCAATGGCCTTTTGATCATAATGAATGATTTCTTCAGGAAATTCCATCGTACTATCTTGGTGGCGTTTCCTTTCAATGTCCTTAAACAATTCTTCCGTTCCAAACCTCAAAATATCGTCCAATTCTTGTTTAGACATTGTGTTAGATCGGCTGCCCATCCCAGGTCTTACTACCAAATGAGTCAACATCATTTTCTTTTTGGCCACTTGCGTAATTCTCTCCTCTACAGATGCTCTCGTCACAAAACGGTAAATCATGACTTTGTTAGATTGGCCAATACGATGGGCTCTACTGAATGCCTGAAAAAAAACATTGGTCAAAAATGGGAACATTCTCAAATAGTGTAACACAAAAGTTACCTGTATATCATTGTGAGGATTCCAATCAGAGTCATAAATAATCACAGTATCAGCTGTAGCTAAATTAATACCAAGGCCACCAGCCCTTGTAGAAAGTAAGAAACAAAACTGTGGAGCACCAGGAGCTGAAAAACAAGCAGCATTTAGTCGCAAAATAATGAACCAAGGGCTATAAAAACACTTAACACGTACCATTAAATCTATCAATGGCTTCTTGTCTTTGATTTCCAGTGATGCCACCATCAATACGTTCGTATTTGTAGCTTTCATGCTCTAAAAAGTCCTCCAACAAATCCAACATTTTGGTCATTTGAGAGAATATCAAAACCCTGTGACCCTCATCGTAGAGTTTTCTCATCATTCCTTGCAATAACAGTAACTTGCCACAAGCTTTGGTTAACGTAGACCCTTCATAAGCACCATTTGGCATTTTCGGCGCTTCCTACAGGTTCAAATCGAATGAATTTGGTGTATGTTGAAGGAAATGGGGCAAAAGTACTCTTACCAAGGCTGCTGCTGGGAATAAGTAAGGATGGTTACAACATTTCTTCAAATCCATCATAATATTGAGCAAAGACACTTGGTGGCCACCACCTTTAGCATTCAACGCTTCGAAGTTACGAGTCAAAATGAACTTATAGTATTTCCTGTAATATTTTCAACAATGATTGATAAATACTAAAAGAAATATTACTAAAAATACAGCCTTACTTTTGAATAGGTGCAAGATCAACACGAACAATGAATTCACTTTTAGCCGGAATGTTCTTAAGGACATCAGCTTTGAGTCTTCGAAGTAAATGAGAACCTAACAGGTCATGAAGCTTTTTAACTTGTTCCTCCTTTGCCAAATCAGCAAATTCATTAAGAAAAAATTGAAGATCGCTAAAGTACAAAACAATTATGATTACACTATTTCCGCACACAAATTGAAGTACTTACTGAAATGAGGATGGACTAAGAAAATTTAATAAATGAAAAAGTTCCTCTAAGTTATTTTGTAGGGGAGTTCCGGTTAAAAGTAGTTTATAGGCGATTTTGTACGAATTTAAAATTCTAAAAAACTGCAAGAAGCAAAACAAACCAAGTTAAAATTTAGGTCAAATTAAAATAAATTAAAAATGCAGTCTACCTTAGACTGATTATTTTTCAGTCGATGAGCTTCATCTACGACTAAAACTTGCCAATCAACAGAGCCCAATGTGGCAGTGTCGATGCAAATTAACTCGTAAGAGGTCAGCAACACGTGAAACTTGACTCTGCAGTCTTTCTACTCGACAACCAAAACAAAAATCAATAAGATACCAAAAGCAAAACAAACTTAACAATTTACCTTAATTCTTGAGGCCTTGCTTCCAGACCTAACAGCTCCCTCATCAAATGACAATTCGTGTTCACGAATCACAGCTCTGCTGTCTTTGTCTCCAATATATGTAACAACGTAAAAATCAGGAGCCCAAGTCTCAAACTCTCTCTCCCAATTAATAATTGTTGAGAGCGGAGCGCTAACTAAAAACGGTCCTCTACAATGGCCCTAAAAACAAAAAGTTATTAATATACCACTTGGAGCTCATTGCAAATTCAACAGACCTCTTTGTACAATGAATATAAAAACACAATGGTTTGAATGGTCTTGCCTAGACCCATTTCATCAGCCAGAATAGTATCAGTTCCATTGGACCAAGAAAATCTCAACCAGTTGCAACCTTCCAACTGGTACTCATGAAGTAACATGCCAGTACATTCAATGTATGAAGGCTGTTTATCATACTTTTTCTTTGGCTGTAAAATTAAAAAGTTGGTGGAAGCACTTAAAAAATTTTTACAAAAATAATTACGTCAGTGCTGGGTTTATCAGGTGGAGGAGTCATTCTTCGATCCCTCTCCTCATCACGTATTTCTTTAGAGCGCTTTGATTTGCTTTTGCCTTTACTGGATTTTTTATTGCCAGTATCGCCTTGTTCAATCGAATTTCTGAGATCCCAGTAGTAAGTCATTGCTCTCTGCATATCAGGAAGCGGGTCAAACTCTGCATTGACATCAGGAAACTCCCAAGAAGCTTGATCATAAGGTAGGTCACGCCACTTTACTAAGTACATTGTACGACCATCTCGTAAATTCCTGTCAGGGAAAAAACCAGTGTAAATGATTTGCAAACACAGGATGAAAATAAATTCTTACTTATGATTAATAACTCTGTGAACATTCAACCATTCCGGCCTGATACCATATCGATAAAATCTTTCCTCCAAATTCTGAGGATCTTCAGTACGGTCCAATTTCTTTGGAGCCACTTCTTCGCCGTCAGCATTTAAGCTGCTACCATCATCCAAGGGAGGTGGTTCGTCCATGTCATTTTTGCGACAATAATTTCGGTACATAGCCGGATGGTACACATCCAACTGAACCTCTGATATCCAACTACAATGCCAATAAGACATATCGGCCCATTT